>NC_080380.1:18050928-18368205 GCF_014773155.1 Arachis stenosperma
TCTGCTTAGAATTCTCTGTCTGTTGCTGAGAAGATGATGGAAAAGGCTTGCCATTTCCAAACCTGTTTCTTCCACCATTATTGTTGTTGAAACCTTGTTGAGGTCTCTGTTGATCCTTCCATGAGAGATTTGGATGATTTCTCCATGAAGGATTATAGGTGTTTCCATAGGGTTCTCCCATGTAATTCACCTCTTCTATTGAAGGGTTCTCAGGATCATAAGCTTCTTCTTCAGATGAAGCGTCCTTAGTACTGCCTGGTGCAGCTTGCATTCCAAACAGACTTTGAGAAATCATATTTACTTGCTAAGTCAATATTTTGTTCTGAGCCAGTATGGCATTCAAAGTATCAATCTCAAGAACTCATTTCTTCTGATTCGTCCCATTGTTCATAGGATTCCTTTCAGAAGTGTACATGAATTGGTTATTTGAAACCATTTCAATGAGTTCTTGAGCTTCTGCAGGCGTCTTCTTCAGATGAAGAGATCCTCCAACAGAGCTGTCCAGTGACATCTTGGACAGTTCAGACATACCATCATAGAATATACCTATGATGCTCCATTCAGAAAGCATGTCAGAAGGACACTTTCTGATCAATTATTTGTATCTTTTCCAAGCTTCATAGAGGGATTCACCTTCCTTCTGTCTGAAGGTTTGGACTTCCACTCTAAGCTTACTCAATTTTTGAGGTGGAAAGAACTTTGCCAAGAAAGCATTGACTAGCTTTTCCCAAGAGTTCAGGCTTTCTTTAGGTTGTGAGTCCAACCATATCCTAGCTCTGTCTCTTACAGCAAAATGGAATAGCATAAGTCTGTAGACCTCAGGGTCAACCCCATTGGTCTTGACAGTGTCACAGATTTGCAAGAATTCAGCTAAAAACTGATGAGGATCTTCCAATGGAAGTCCATGGAACTTGCAATTCTGTTGCATTAGAGAAACTACTTGAGGCTTAAGCTCAAAGTTGTCTGCTCCAATGGCAGGGATAGAGATGCTTCTCCCATAAAAGTCGGGAGTAGGTGCAGTAAAGTCACCCAGCACCTTCCTTGCATTGTTGGCATTGTTGTTGTTTTCGGCTGCCATGGTTTCTTCTTCTTTGAAGAGCTCTGTTAGGCCCTCTAAAGAGAGTTGTGCTTTAGCTTCTCTTAGCTTTCGCTTCAAGGTCCTTTTAGGTTCAGGGTCAGCCTCAACAAGAATGCTTTTGTCTTTGTTCCTGCTCATATGAAAGAGAAGAGAACAAGAAAGTATGGAATCCTCTATGTCACAGTATAGAGATTCCTTGAGGTGTCAGAGGAAAAGAAGAAGGAGAGGGTAGAAGAAGAATTCGAACTTATCTAGAAAGATAGAATTCGAATTGTGCATTGAAGAGGAGTGTTAGTCCATAAATAGAAGGATGTGAGAAGAGGGGAAGAAATTTTCGAAAATAAATTAAAAACATTTTAAAAACATTTTGAAAAATTGAAGAATGATTTTCGAAAAATATGATTGGGAAAGAAATAAAGTGATTTTTGAAAAAGACTTTGAAATTAGAAATAAAAAAGATATGATTGAAAACTATTTTGAAAAAGATGTGATTAATAAGATATGATTGAAAAGTTATGGTTTTAAAAAGATATGATTGAAAAGATATGATTGAAAAACAATTTAAAAAGATTTGATTTTGAAAATTAATGACTTGGCTAACAAGAAATTTAAAAGATATGATTCAGACATTAAACCTTTCTCAACAGAAAAGGCAACATAATTGAAATGTTGAATCAAATCATTAATTGTTAGCAAGTATTTTTAAAAATGGAAAGAAATTGATTTTGAAAATATATGATTAAAAAGATATGATTTGAAAAAGATTTGATTTTGAAAAATTATGAAAACTTGAAAAAAAAATTGAATTAAAAACAAAATCTTCCCTCTTGTGCCATCCTGGCGTTAAACTTCCAGATTGGTATACATTCTGGCGTTTAACGCCCAAAATGCTACCCTTTTGGGCGTTAAACGCCCAGCCAGGTACCCTGGCTGGTGTTTAAACGCCAGTTTTCCTTCTTCACTGGGCGTTTTGAATGCCCAGCTTTTTCTGTGTAATTCCTCTGCTGTATGTTCTGAATCTTCAATTCTCTATATTATTGACTTGAAAAGACACAAATTAAAATTTTTTTGAATTTTTAATGATGAGGAATAATCAAAATGCAACTAAGATCAAATAAACAATGCATGCAAGACACCAAACTTAGAAGTTTGCATACTAGTGACACTAACAAACTGAGAATGCATATGAGAAACAACAAAACACACAAAACAAGAGAATTTAAAGATCAAAGCAAGGAAATCATCAAGAATAACTTGAAATGACACATGCAATTGACACCAAACTTAAAATGAGACACTAGACTTAACAAGAAACAAAAATATTTTTGGTTTTAAGATTTTATAAATTTTTTTGTGCTTTTTCGAAAATTATATGGAAAAGATGATAAAGAGATTCAAAATTTTTAATGAGAATTCCAGGAATCATGCAATGTTAGTCTAAAGCTTTAGTCTAAAGAAATTAGACATGGCTACCAAGCTTCAGCAGGACATTACATTCAAGAGCTAAATTGATGAGATTCAATCAGCTTTGGTGATGATAAGAACATCACCTTGAAACACTAGAATTCATTCTTAAGAACTCTGAAGAAAAATACCTAAGCTAAGCAACAAGATGAACCGTCAGTTGTTCAAACTCAAACAATCCCCGGCAACGGCGCCAAAAACTTGGTGTTGTTGCCGGATCAAAACTTGGCACTGTTATTGCAGGGAACAAATGCGAAATTGTAGTTAGGACATTTAATTCCCCAGCAGCAGCGTCAAAAACTTGGTGCGCAGAATTGTGATCATCAATGGCGCCATCAACATGGTACGCTCAATTGCAATCTCAACTCTTTATCACAACTTTGCACAACTAACCAGCAAGTGCACTGGGTCGTCTAAGTAATAAACCTTACGCGAGTAAGGGTCGATCCCACGGAGATTGTTGGTATGAAGCAAGCTATGGTCATCTTGTAAATCTCAGTCAGGCGGATTCAAATGGTTATGGAGGATTAATGATTAAAAGATAAATAAAACATAAAATAAGGATAGAAATACTTATGTAATTCATTGGTGAGAATTTCAGATAAGCGTATGGAGATGCTTTGTCCCTTCCGTCTCTCTGCTTTCCTACTGTCTTCATCCAATCCTTCTTACTCCTTTCCATGGCAAGCTGTATGTTGGGCATCACTGTTGTCAATGGCTACAGTCCCGTCCTCTCAGTGAAAATGTTCAACGCGCTCTGTCACAGTACGGCTATTCATCTGTCGGTTCTCGATCATGTCGGAATAGAATCCAGTGATTCTTTTGCGTCTGTCACTAACGCCCCACAATCGCGAGTTTGAAGCTTGTCACAGTCATTCAATCCTTGAATCCTACTCAGAATACCACAGACAAGGTTTAGACCTTCCGGATGCTCTTGAATGCCGCCATCAATTCTAGCTTATACCACGAAGATTCCGATTAAGGGATCCAAGAGATATCCACTCAATCTAAAGTAGAACGGAGGTGGTTGTCAGGCACACGTTCATAGGTGAGAATGATGATGAGTGTCACGGATCATCACATTCATCAAGTTGAGGAACAAGTGATATCTTAGAACAAGAATAAACCGAATTGAATAGAAGAACAATAGTAATTGCATTGATACTCGAGGTACAGCAGAGCTACACACCTTAATCTATGGTGTGTAGAAACTCCACCATTGAAAATACATAAGAACAAGGTCTAGGCATGGCCGAATGGCCAGCCTCCCAAAGAGGGTTCAATCATAAAAACATGATCAAAAGATTCCTAATACAATAGCAAAAGGTCCTATTTGTAGATAACTAGTAGCTTAGGGTTTACAAAGATGAGTAAATTACATAAAAATCCACTTCCGGGCCCACTTGGTGTGTGCTTAGGCTGAGCATTGAAGCTTTCATGTGTAGAGACTTTTCTTGGAGTTAAACGCCAGCTTTTGTACCAGTTTGGGCGTTTAACTCCCATTCTTGTGCCAGTTCCAGCGTTAAACGCCAGAATTCTTGAGCTGACTTGGAACGCCTGTTTGGGCCATCAAATCTCAGATAAAGTATGGATTATTACATTGCTGGAAAGCCCAGGATGTCTACTTTCCAACGCAATTGAGAGCGCGCCAATTGGGCTTTTGTAGCTCCAGAAAATCCACTTCGAGTGCAGAGAGGTCAGAATCCAACAGCATCTGCAGTCCTTTTCAGCCTCTGAATAAGATTTTTGCTCAGGTCCCTCAATTTCAGCCAGAAAATACCTAAAATCACAGAAAAACACACAAACTCATAGTAAAGTCCAGAAAAGTAAATTTTAAATAAAAACTAATAAAAATATAATAAAAACTAACTAAAACATACTAAAAACATACTAAAAACAATGCCAAAAAGCGTATAAATTATCCGCTCATCATGGACCCCGCAAGATCCCTACCAATCTCAACTCACTCTCTCTCCTCTTCACACCTTTTTACAACACTCTTCCCCAAATATCCTTCACCGATCATCTCTATATCTCTTCCCCAAAAACCCCACCCACCTTCAAAAATTCAACTCTCTCCATCTCCTTCATTTTCTTCTTTACCTCCTTCTTTCTTTCTTCTTTTGCTCGAGGACGAGCAAATATTTTAAGTTTGGTGTAGTAAAAGCATTGCTTTTTATTTTTCCATAACCATTTATGGCACTCAACAAGAGTATGAGGAAGTTTCTCATCAAGAAATCCCTGAGATGCCTCAAGGGATGTAATTTCTTCCACACAACTATTGGGAGTAACTAAACACTTTCTTGGAAAGCTTGAGTTACAACATGGACCAATTAAGGGTAGAACACCAAGAGCACTCCATCATTCTCCATGAGATTAGAGAAGATCAAAGAGCTATGAGGGAGGAGCAACAAAGGCAAGGAAGAGACATAGAAGAGCTCAAAAGCATCATTGGTTCTTCAAGAGGAGGAAGACGCCACCCTCACTAAGGTGGACTCATTCCTTAATTTCCTTGTCTATTTATTTTCTGTTTTTCGATTTTCATGCTTAATGTTCTATCTATGTTTGTGTCTTTACTACATGATCATTAGTGTCTAGTGTCTATGTCTTAAAGCTATGAATAATTCCATGAATCCTTCACCTTTCTTAAATGAAAAATGTTTCTAATTACAAAAGAACAAGAAGTACATGAATTTTGAAATTTATCCTTGAAATTAGTTTAATTATTTTGATGTGGTGACAATACTTTTTGTTTTCTAAATGGATGCTTGAACAGTGCATATTTTTTATCTTGTTGTTTATGAATGTTAAAATTGTTGGCTCTTGAAAGAATAATGAAAAAGGAGAAATTTTGTTAGAAAACTCATAAAATTGATTCTTGAAGCAAGAAAAAGCAGTGAAAAAGAAAAAGGCTTGCGAAAAAAAGGCCAAAAAAGAGAAAATAAAGCAAAAGAAGAAGCAAGCAGAAAAAGCCAATAACCCTTTAAACCAAAAGGCAAGGATAAAAAGGATACAAGGCTTTGAGCATTAATGGATAGGAGGGCCCAAGGAAATAAAACCAAGTCTAAGCGGCTAAATCAAGCTGTCCCTAACCATGTGCTTGTGTCATGAAGGTTCAAGTGAAAAGCTTGAGACTGAGTGGTTAAAGTCGTGATCCAAAGCAAAAAGAGTGTGCTTAAGAGCTCTGGACACCTCTAACTGGAGACTTTAGCAAAGCTGAGTCACAATCTGAAAAGGTTCACCCAGTCATGTGTTTGTGGCATTTATGTATCTGGTGGTAATACTGGAAAACAAAATGCTTAGGGCCACGACCAAGACTCATAAAGTAGCTATGTTCAAGAATCAACATACTGAACCAGGAGAATCAATAAAACTATCTGAATTCTGAGTTCCTATGGATACCAATCATTCTAAACTTCAAAGGAAAAAGTGAGATGTCAAAACTGTTCAGAAGCAAAAAAAGCTACTAGTCTCGCTCATCTAATTATAGCTAAGTTTCATTGATATTTTGGAATTTATAGTATATTCTCTTCTTTTTATCCTATTTTATTTTCAGTTACTTGGGGATAAGCAACAATTTAAGTTTGGTGTTGTGATGAGTGGATAATTTATACGCCTTTTGGCATTGTTTTTAGTTAGTTTTTAGTATGTTTTGATTAGTTTTTATTATATTTTTATTAGTTTTTAAGCAAAATTCAAATTTCTGGACTTTACTATGAGTTTGTGTGTTTTTCTGTGATTTTAGGTATTTTCTGGCTGAAATTGAGAGACCTGAGCACAAATCTGATTCAGAGGCTGAAAAAAGACTGCAGATGCTGTTGAATTCTGATCTCCCTGCACTCAAAATGAAATTTTTGGAGCTACAAAACTCCAATTGGTGCGCTCTCAATTGCGTTGAAAAGTAGACATCCAAAGCTTTCCAGCAATATATAATAGTCTATACTTTGCACGAGTTTTAATGACGTAAAATGGTGTCAAAATGCCAGCTCTCTGCCCTTTTCTAGCGTTAAAATGCCAGAACTGGCGTAAAAGTTGGATTTAAATGCCCAAACTGGCACCAAAGCTGGCGTTTAACTCCAGGAATAGCCTATGCACGTGAAAGCTCCAATGCTCAGCCCCAGCACACACCAAGTGGGCCCTAGAAGTGGATTTCTGCAGTGCCTATCTTAGTTTACTCATTTTCTGTAAACCTAGGTTACTAGTTGAGTATAAAAACTACTTTTAGAGATTTATTTTGGACCTCATGACATTTTCACATTTTACATTGTATCTCTGTGGCATGAGTCTCTAAACCCCATGGTTGGGAGTGAGGAGCTCTGCTGTGTCTCGATGAATTAATGCAATTACTTCTGTTTTCTATTCAATCACGCTTGTTTCTGTTCTAAGATATTCACTCGTACTTATGTGATGATCCGTGACACTCATCACCATTCGTAACTTATGAACGCATGCCTGACAACCACTCCCGTTCTACCTTAGATTGAGTGTATATCTTTTTGGTTCCTGATTCACGAGTTTGATTGCCTCTCCTGACAACAGAGCATTCAAGTCCGTGAGATCAGAATCTTCGTGGTATAAGCTAGAATCAATTGGCAGCATTTTTGAGATCCGAAAAGTCTAAACCTTGTCTGTGGTATTCCGAGTAGGATCCGGGAAGGGATGACTGTGACGAGCTTCAAACTCACAATTGCTGGGCGTAGTGACAGTGTGCAAAAGGATCAATGGATCTTACTCCAACACTAGTGAGAACCGACAGATGATTAGCCCTACGAAACCCGTAGCTGGACCATTTTCACTGAGAGAATGGCTAGTAGCCATTGACAACGGTGATCCACCAACATACAGCTTGCTATGGAAGGAGCCTTGCGTGCGTGAAGAAGAAGACAGTGGGAAAGCAGAGATTCAGAAGATTGAGCATCTCCAAAACCTCAACCTGTTCTCCATTACTGAATCACAAGTAACTTTTATTTCATGTTCTTTTATTTTATTGCAAACAAAACCCTTTTCATTGTTAATCTCCTGACTAAGAGTTACAAGATAACCATAGCTTGCTTCAAGCTGACAATCTCCGTGGGATCGACCCTTACTCACATAAGGTATTACTTGGACGACCCAGTGCACTTGCTGGTTAGTTGTGCGGAATTGCAAAGTGTGATTGCAATTTCGTGCACCATTGAGCTTGGAGTTTAACTCTATGGAATATTATATTTGAGCTTGAAGTTTGACTCCATGGAATACTATATTATTGAGTTTGGAGTTTGACTCCATGGAATATTATATTTGAGCTTCGAGTTTGACACCATGGATATTATTGTTGAGCTTGGGGATGCACGCATAGAGGAACTGTCCAATGGTTAACTACTAGGAGATGTCAGGTTGGCGATATAACTGACAAATGAGACTCATCAGCCATAAGACCGGCATACATCATATGCATTTGTATGTTTGCTTCGGTGTGCATTGTTTTAGTTTGCTTAATTGCTTAACTTTGCTTATCTGCTACTTGTTCTATTTGTTGTCATTGCACCTTTATCTGTGTTTTTCTTGCTTGAATTGTATGTGTATGTTTTCTGAGAAACCCTTCTTGGCGGAGGTGGGGGGGTTGTTCCACCAGTGATTCGGAGGGTTGGAGTGAAGTGTTAGGTTAAAGTTAAATTTAGAACTTGAATACCTTAGATAACTTACTTAATTTCTAGTTTAGTTAGACCTTTAAGCTGAAATTCTGAGTGTCGGAGTTCTAGGAATGCCTCTGGTTTTCCTAGGACCTATGCAGGTACCTTTACCATATTGAGAACTCCCGATTTTCATTCTATACATATTTCTGTTGTTTTTCAGATCCAGGTCGAGAGGCACCACGTTGAGCGTCTCGAGACATTCCTTACAAGCAAAGAACTATCTTTTGGACTGTTATATTTTGTTTTAGGCTATGTATATATGTTTATAGAATCTCGCATATATATTTTGTATTTTGTCCTTCCAAGAGGTTGACTTAGAGATACATGCATTTATTGTGTAGTTTGAGTTTTATTTTGGGTTGTATATGTATTTATAATTATATACTCTGGCCGGCCTTAGCTTTGTAGGTCAAGTCTGGAGCTTGATATCTGTGTTTTGGAACTCTGATCTGTATATTATGTTTTTAGCCTTCTTTTGACCTTGCCTATACGTTTTATGCTTATTCGTATGAGAATGACACGATTTTCTATTTTTCATTTTTGTTTAACTTCTTCTTCAAGGCTCCTAGATATGAATTCCATCAACTATATTTATGTACATGTGTTACTTTTAGAGGTTGTAATACCTCGCCACCTCTACTTTACGACTTAAGTGTAAGGCTTTGTGTGGTAGGGTGTTACAGTTTTTGAGGCTGTGAATAAGTCTCTTAAGTGATCCTCTATAAGCTTTAATATTTCTGAATTCCCACTTATCCATTTCCCCTTAGCATTCTTCAATTTCTCAATCCTATTTCGATCTCCCCTTTGTATTATAACTACATGAAAAAATGCTGTATTTTTGTCTCCCCATTTAAGCCAGTTCAATCTAGCTCTTTGCCCCTAAAACTTTTCTTCTTGATTCCATAGTATTTCAATCCTGGAATTTGCTACATTAATTTGTTCCTGTTGCTCCTCTGTTAATCCAGATGTTTGGAGTTTCTGAATTTTGTCGCTTAGTTTTGCTATCTTTTTGTCCGCTCGAGTGAAAGTCTTCTTTCTCCAGATTTTCAGTTCTTCTTTGCAATTCTTCATCTTGTCCAGCAACTTTCCCCACCCCTGTCCTCTGTTGGTTCTTCTATTCCATCCTTTTTAATGGTGTTCACACATTCCTCATGATCCTCCCAAAAAGTCTCATTTGAACTCTTTAGCACATTTATTTTTTGGTTCCAAAACCAAGACTATTGGGCAATGATATGAGCTAATTGCTGGTCTAGCTATTAAGGTTGCATTTTGATGTATTTTCTGCCATTCCCAATTAGCTAAAGCTCTGTCAAATTTCTCTCTAGTTATGAATTCATTCCTGGGGTTGCTGAACCATATAGTTCTCCCCCCCTTCGCCTTTTAAATCCAAATCTATCAACCCATTGCTATTCACAAATTGTCTGAATTTCTCCATTTATTTTTTTGGTTTAGAATGGACCCCCTCCCACTTCTCATCTTGATAAAGGATATCATTAAAATCACCAATAAAAATTTGTAGAATTGATGAGCGGATAATTTGTACGCTTTTTGGCATTGTTTTTAGTATGTTTTTAGTATGATCTAGTTAGTTTTTAGTATATTTTTTTATTAGTTTTTAGTTAAAATTCACTTTTCTGGACTTTACTATGAGTTTGTGTGTTTTTCTGTGATTTCAGGTATTTTCTGGCTGAAATTGAGGGATCTGAGCAAAAAATCTGATCCAGAGACTCAAAAGGACTGCAGATGCTGTTGGATTCTGACCTCCCTGCACTCGAAGTGGATTTTCTGGAGCTACAGAAGCCCAATTGGCGCGCTCTCAAATGCGTTGGAAAGTAGACATTCTGGGCTTTCCAGCAATATATGATAGTCCATACTTTGCCCAAGATTTGATGGCCCAAACCGGCGTTCAAAGTCACCTCAAGAAATTCCAGCGTTAAACGCCGGAACTGGCACCTAAATGGGAGTTAAACGCCCAAACTGGCATAAAAGCTGGCGTTTAACTCCAAGAGGAGTCTCTACACGAAAAATGCTTCATTTCTCAGCCCAAGCACACACCAAGTGGGCCCGGAAGTGGATCTTTATGTCATTTACTCATCTTTGTACACCTTAGGCTACTAGTTTTCTATAAGTAGGACCTTGTACTATTGTATTTGACATCTTGGTAGCTATCTTTGAGTTTTATGCTATCTTAGATCATTTGGGAGGCTGGCCTCACGGCCATGCCTAGACCTTGTTCTTATGTATTTTCAACGGTGGAGTTTCTACACACCATAGATTAAGGTGTGGAGCTCTGTTGTACCTCGAGTATTAATGCAATTACTATTGTTCTTCTATTCAATTCCGCTTGTTCTTTGTCCAAGATATCACTTGTTCTTCAACTTGATGAATGTGATGATCCGTGACACTCATCATCATTCTCACTCATGAACAAGGTGACTGACAACCACTCTTGTTCTACAAGCAATCAAAGCTCCAGTGAATATCTCTTGGATTCCTGATAACACGATGCATGGTTGATCGCCTGACAACCGAGTGCTCGCCTGACAAACGAGCCAGCCATTCCGTGAGATCAGAATCTTCGTGGTATAGGCGAGAACTGATGGCGGCATTCAAGAGAATCCGGAAGGTCTAACCTTGTCTGTGGTATTCTGAGTAGGATTCAATGATTGAATGACTGTGACGTGCTTCAAACTCCTGAAGGCGGGGCGTTAGTGACAGACGCAAAAGAATCACTGGATTCTATTCCGGCCTGATTGAGAACCGACAGATGAATAGTCGTGCCGTGACAGGGTGCGTTGAACATTTCCAATGAGAGGATGGGAGGTAGCCACTGACAACGGTGAAACCCTTGCATAAGCTTGCCATGGAAAGGAGTAAGAAGGATTGGATGAAGACAGTAGGAAAGCAGAGAGACGGAAGGGAAGGCATCTTCATACGCTTGTCTGAAGCTCTCACCAATGATATACATAAGTATCTCTATCTTTATCTTTATGCTTTAATTCGTTTATCACTATACCCATTTGAGTCTGCCTGACTGAGATTTACAAGGTGACCATAGCTTGCTTCATACCAACAATCTCCGTGGGATCGACCCTTACTCACGTAAGGTATTACTTGGACGACCCAGTGCACTTGCTGGTTAGTTGTGCGAAGTTGTGTTTATGCCATGGTATTGAGCACCAAGTCTTTGGAGCCATTACCGGGGATTATTTGAATATGGACAAAGTAATGATCACAATTTCGTGCACCAAGTTTTTGGCGCCGTTGCCGGGGATTGTTCGTGTATGGACAACTGACGGTTCATCTTGTTGCTTAGATTAGGTATTTTTTTTTTCAGAGTTCTTAAGAATGAATTCTAGTGTTTCATGATGATCTGTTGAAGTCTGGCTGGCTGAGAAGCCATGTCTAATTTCATTGGACCGAGGCTTCAACTAATCATCACAATAGCTTGTTGATCTCTATCAATCTTGCTTTTGGAGCAGTGATCTGCTAAGGCTTGGCTGGCCTTTGGCCATGTCTAGTGTTTTGGACCGAAGCTTTCTTTAAAAGCTTGGCTGGCTGTGAAGCCATGTCTAATTCCTGGACCGGAGTCTTAGACTAGCATTGCACTGATTCCTGGAATTCTCATTAAGAATTTTGATACCTTTTCCCACTTAATTTTCGAAAAAAATCAAAAAAAAAATTTACAAAATCATAAAAACCAAAAATATTTTATGTTTCTTGTTTGAGTTTAGTGTCTCATCTTAAGTCTGGTGTCAATTGCATACATTCATGTGTCTTAAGGATCTTCAAATAATTCTTGATGATTTCTTACTCTGATCTTTGAATTCTTTTGACTTGAGTGTTTATGTGTCTCATATAGTGTCAGTAGTATACAAACTGCTAAGTTTGGTGTCTTGCATGCATTGTTATTTGATTCTTGTTGCATTTTGATCCAAAAATATTTCTAATTTGTGTCTTTTCAAGTCAATAATACCAAGAATTGAAGATTCAGAACATACTGCAGAGGAATTACACAGAAAAAGCTGGGCGTTCAAAACGCCCAGTGAAGAAGGACAGACTGGCGTTTAAACGCCAGCCAGGGTACCTGGTTGGGCGTTTAACGCCCAAAAAGGGTGCATTTTGGGCGTTAAACGCCAGAATGGATACCATTCTGGGCGTTTAACGCCAGGATGGCAAAGGGGGAAGATTTTGTTTTCAAATCAATTTTTTTTCAAGTTTTCTAAGTTTTTCAAAATCAAATCTTTTTCAAATCATATCTTTTCAATCAAATGTTTTCAAAGTCAATTTCTTTCCTTTTTCAAAGATACTTACTAACAATTAATGATTTGATTGAACATCTCAAATTTGTTGCCTTTTCTGTTGAGAAAGGTTTAATGTTTGAATCATATCTTTTCTTGTTAGGCAAGTCACTAATTTTCAAAATCAAATCTTTTAAAAAAAATTGTTTTCAAAACATATCTTTTAAAATTGTTTTCAAATCAAATTTTTTCAATCATATCTTTTTGATCACATCTTTTTCAAAATAAGTTTTCAATCAAATCTTTTTGATTTCTAATTTCAAAATCTTTTTCAAAAATCACTTGAATTCTTTTCCACTTTCAATTTTCGAAAATTATCAATCAATTTTTAAAATGTTTTTGACATCTTTCTAATTAATTTTCGAAAATTCTCTTCCCTCCTTCTCACATCCTTCTATTTATGGAGTACTACTCCTTCTTAATGCACAATTCGAACTCTATCTAATCAAGTTCGAATTCTTCTACCTTCTTTCTTCTATTTTTCGTTTCCTCTGACACCTTAAGGAATCTCTATACTGTGACATAGAGGATTCCACATCTTCTTGTTCTCTTCTCTTTCATATGAGCAGGAGCAGAGACAAAGGCATTCTTGTTGAAGCTGACCCTGAACCTGAAAGGACCTTGAAGCGAAAGCTAAGAGAAGCTAAGGCTCAACTCTCTGTTGAGAACCTGACCGAATTCTTCAAGGAAGAAGAACCCATGGCAGCCGAAAACAACAACAATACCAACAATGCAAGGAAGGTGCTGGGTGACTTTACTGCACCTACTCCTAATTTCTATGGGAGAAGCATCTCTATCCCTGCCATTGGAGCAAACAACTTTGAGCTTAAGCCTCAGTTAGTTTCTCTAATGCAACAGAATTGCAAGTTCCATGGACTTCCAATGGAAGATCCTCATCAGTTTTTAGCTGAGTTCTTGCAAATCTGTGACACAGTCAAGACTAATGGGGTTGACCCTGAGGTCTACAGACTAATGCTATTCCCTTTTGCTGTAAGAGAGACAGAGCTAGAATATGGTTGGACTCACAACCTAAAGATAGCCTGGACTCTTGGGAAAAGCTAGTCAATGCCTTCTTGGCAAAGTTCTTTCCACCTCAAAAATGAAGTAAGCTTAGAGTGGAAGTCCAAACCTTCAGACAGAAGGATGGAGAATCCCTCTATGAAGCTTGGGAAAGATACAAACAATTAATCAGAAAATGTCCCTCAGACATGCTTTCTGAATGGAGCATCATAGGTATTTTCTATGATGGTCTCTCTGAACTATCCAAGATGTCTTTGGATAGCTCTGCTGGAGGATCTCTTCATCTGAAGAAGACGCCTATAGAGGCTCAGGAACTAATTGAGATGGTTGCAAATAACCAATTCATGTACACTTCTGAAAGGAATCCTGTGAACAATGGGACTAGTCAGAAGAAAGGAGTTCTTGAGATTGACACTCTGAATGCCATTTTGGCTCAGAATAAGATATTGACTCAACAAGTCAATTTGATTTCTCAAAGTCTGTCTGGAATGCAAAATGCACCTGGCAGTACTAAGGATGCTTCACCTGAGGAAGAAGCTTATGATCCTGAGAACCCTTCAATGGAAGAGGTGAATTACCTAGGAGAACCCTATGGAAACACCTATAATTCTTCATGGAGAAATCACCCAAATTTCTCATGGAAGAATCAAGAGAGACCTCAACAAGGTTTCAATAATAATAATGGTGGAAGAAACAGGTTTAGCAATAACAAGCCTTTTCCATCATCTTCTCAGCAACAGACAGAGAATGCTAAGCAGAACCCCTCTGACTTAGCAACCATGGTCTCTGATCTAATCAAAACCACTCAAAGTTTCATGACTGAAACAAGGTCCTCCATTAGGAATTTGGAGGCACAAGTGGGACAGCTGAGCAAGAAAGTTACTGAACTCCCTCCTAGTACTCTCCCAAGTAATACAGAAGAAAATCCAAAAGGAGAGTGCAAAGCCATAACCATGGCCGAATATGGAGAGGAAAGAGAGGAGGTGGACGCCACTGAGGAAGACCTCAATGAGCGTGCACCAACCTCCTCTGAGTTCCCCAATGAGGAACCATGGGAATCTGAGGCTCAAAATGAGACCATAGAGATTCCATTGGACTTACTTCTGCCTTTCATGAGCTCTGATGAGTATTCTTCCTCTGAAGAGGATGAGTATGTCACTGAAGAGCAAGTTGCTAAATACCTTGGAGCAATCATGAAGCTAAATGACAAGTTATTTTGAAATGAGACTTGGGAAGATGAACCTCCCTTGCTCACCAAAGAACTGGATGACTTGTCTAGGCAGAAATTACCTCAAAAGAGACAAGATCCTGGGAAGTTTTCCATACCTTGTACCATAGGCACCATGGCCTTCAAGAAGGCCCTGTGTGACTTAGGGTCAAGTGTGAACCTCATGCCTCTCTCTGTAATGGAGAAGCTAGGGATCTTTGAGGTACAAGCTGCAAGAATCTCATTGGAGATGGCAGACAACTCAAGAAAACAAGCTCATGGACTTGTAGAGAATGTTTTGGTAAAAGTTGAAGACCATTACATCCCTACTGATTTCATAGTCCTAGAGACTGGGAAGTGCATGGATGAATCCATCATCCTTGGCAGACCCTTCCTAGCCACGGCAAGGGCTGTGATTGATGTTGATAGAGGTGAACTGATCATTCAAGTGAATGAAAAATCTTTGGTGTTTAAGGCTCAAGGATATCCCTCTGTCACCATGGAGAAGAAGCATGAAGAGCTTCTCTCAAATCAGAGACAAACAGAGCCCCCACAGTCAAACTCTAAGTTTGGTGTTGGGAGGCTACAACCAAACTCTAAGTTTGGTGTTGAACCCCCACATTCAAACTCTAAGTTTGGTGTTGGGAGGTTCCCACATTGCTCTGAGTATCTGTGAGGCTCCATGAGAGCCCTCTGTCAAGCTACTGACATTAAAGAAGCGCTTGTTGGGAGGCAACCCAATGATTATATTTTATCTATTTCCCTTTGTTATTTTATGTTTTTTTGTAGGTTGATGATCATAAGAAGTCACAAAATCCATTGAAAAAGCAAAAACAAAATGAAAAACAGGAAGAAAAATAGCACACCCTGGAGGAAGAACCCACTGGCGTTTAAACGCCAGTGAGGCTAGCAGTTGGGCGTTTAACGCCCAGTCTGGCACCATTCTGGGCGTTTAACGCCAGAAAGGGGCACCAGACTGGCGTTAAAGGCCAGAAAAGGGCAAGAACCTGGCGTTAAACGCCAGGAATGGGCACCAGCCCGGCGTTTAACGCCAGAAATGACTCAAAACGTGATTTTGAGCAACATTTGGTGCAGGGATGACTTTTCCTTGACACCACAGGATCTGTGGACCCCACAGGACCCCCACCAACCCCACCACCACCCTCTCTCTTCTTCCCCCATTCACCAATCACCTCAATACCTCTTCCCCAAAAACCCTTCACCTATCAAATCCCATCTTTCTCTTCACCACTCACATCCATCCTTCACAAAACCCCACCAACCTCACCCTTCAAAATTCAAACCACTTTCCCTCCCAAACCCACCCATAATGGCCGAACTCCATCTCCCCTCTCTCCTATAAATACCCTTCTTCACTCCTTCATTTTCACACAACCTAAACACCACTTCTCCCCTTCTTTGGCCGAATACAAAGCCATCCCCTTCTCCCTCATTTCTTCTTCTTCTACTCTCTTCTTTCTTCTTTTGCTCGAGGACGAGCAAACCTTTTAAGTTTGGTGTGGTAAAAGCGTTGCTTTTTCGTTTTCCATAACCATTTATGGCATCCAAGGCCGGAGAAACCTCTAGAAAGAGGAAAGGGAAGGCAAAAGCTTCCATCTCCGAGTCATGGGAGATGGATAGATTCATCTCAAGGGTGCATCAAGACCACTTCTATGAAGTTGTGTCCTTGAAGAAGGTGATCCCCGAGGTCCCCTTTTCACTCAAAAGGGGTGAATATCCGGAGATCCGCCATGAGATCCGAAGAAGAGGTTGGGAAGTGCTTACCAACCCCATTCAACAAGTCGGAATCTTGATGGTTCAAGAGTTCTATGCCAATGCATGGATCACCAAGAACCATGATCAAAGTGTGAACCCGGATCCAAAGAATTATCTTACTATGGTTCGGGGGAAATACTTGGATTTTAGTCCGGAAAATGTAAGGTTAGCATTCAACTTGCCCATGATGCAAGGAGATGCACATCCTTACACTAGAAGGGTCAACTTTGATCAAAGGTTGGACCAAGTCCTCACAGTTATATGTGAAGAGGGCGCACAATGGAAGAGAGATTCAAGAGGCAAGCCGGTTCAATTGAGAAGGCATGACCTCAAGCCCATGGCTAGAGGATGGTTGGAGTTCATTCAACGCTCAATCATTCCCACTAGCTACCGGTCCGAAGTTACTCTAGACCGGGCCATCATGATTCATAGCATCATGATTGGAGAAGAAGTGGAAGTTCATGAGATTATAGCCCAAGAACTCTATAAAGTGGCGGACAAGTCTTCCACCTTGGCAAGGCTAGCCTTTCCTCATCTCATTTGTCACCTCTGTTATTCAGTTGGAGTTGACATAGAAGGAGACACCCCCATTGATGAGGACAAGCCCATCACCAAGAAAAGGATGGAGCAAACAAGAGACCCCTCTCATCATGAGATCTCTGAGATACCTCAAGGGATGCACTTTCCTCCACAAGACTATTGGGAGCAAGTAAACACCTCCCTAGGAGAATTGAGTTCCAACATGGGACAACTAAGGGTGGAGCACCAAGAACATTCCATCCTCCTCCATGAAATTAGAGAAGATCAAAGAATCATGAAAGAGGAGCAACAAAGACAAGGAAGAGACATTGAGGAGCTCAAGCACTCCATAAGACCTTCAAGAGGAAGAACAAGCCGCCATCACTAAGGTGGACCCGTTCTTTAATCTCCTTGTTCTTTATTTTCTTGTTTTTTCGAAAATTTATGCTTTATGTTTGTCCATGTTTGTGTCTTGTGATCATTAGTGTCTTAGTGTCTATGCCTTAAAGTTATGAATGTCCTATGAATCCATCACCTTTCTTGAATAAACAATGTTCTTAATTGAAAAAGATAAGAATTGCATGAATTTTGAATTTTATAACAGTTTAATTATTTTGATGTGGTGGCAATACTTTTGTTCTCTGAATGTATGCATGAACAGTGCATATGTCTTTTGAATTTGTGGTTCATGGATGTTGGCTCTTGAAAGAATGATGAAAAAGGAGACATGTTACTGAGGATCTGAAAAATCATAAAAATGATTCTTGAAGCAAGAAAAAGCAGTGAATACAAAAAAAAAAGAGGAAGCAAGCGAAAAAAAAACCGAAAAAAAAAGAAGAGAAGGAAAAGAGAAAAAGAAAGAAAAAGAAAGAAATAAAGTTGTGATCCAAGGCAAAAAGAGTGTGCTTAAGAACCCTGGACACCTCTAATTGGGGACTTTAGCAAAGCTGAGTCACAATCTGAAAAGGTTCACCCAATTATGTGTCTGTGGCATGTATGTATCCGGTGGTAATACTGGAAGACAGAGTGCTTTGGGCCACGGCCAAGACTCAATAAGTAGCTGTGTTCAAGAATCATCATACTTAACTAGGAGAATCAATAACACTATCTGGATTTTGAGTTCCTAAAGAAGCCAATTATTCTGAATTCCAAAGAATAAAGTGAGATGCCAAAACTATTCAGAGGCAAAAAGCTAAAAGCCCCGCTTATCTAATTAATACTGATCTTCATAGATGTTTTTGGAGTTCATTGCATATTCTCTTCTTTTTATCTTATCTTCAGTTGCTTGGGGACAAGCAACAATTTAAGTTTGGTGTTGTGATGAGCGGATAATTTGTACGCTTTTTGGCATTGTTTTTAGTATGTTTTTGGTAGTTTTAGTTGAGTTCTTAGTATATTTTTATTAGTTTTTAGCTAAAATTCACTTTTCTGGACTTTACTATGAGTTTGTGTGTTTTTCTGTGATTTCAGGTATTTTCTGGCTGAAATTGAGGGACCTGAGCAAAAATCTGATTCAGAGACTGAAAAGGACTGCAGATGCTGTTGGATTCTGACCTCCCTGCACTCGAAGTGGATTTTCTGGAGCTACAGAAGCCCAATTGGCGCGCTCTCAACGGCGTTGGAAAGTAGACATCCTGGGCTTTCCAGCAATATATGATAGTCCATACTTTGCCCAAGATTTGATGGCCCAAACCGGCGTTCAAAGTCACCTCAAGAAATTCCAGCGTTAAACGCCGGAACTGGCACCTAAATGGGAGTTAAACGCCCAAACTGGCATAAAAGCTGGCGTTTAACTCCAAGAGAAGTCTCTACACGAAAAATGCTTCATTTCTCAGCCCAAGCACACACCAAGTGGGCCCGGAAGTGGATCTTTATGTCATTTACTCATCTTTGTACACCTTAGGCTACTAGTTTTCTATAAGTAGGACCTTGTACTATTGTATTTGACATCTTGGTAGCTATCTTTGAGTTTTATGCTATCTTAGATCATTTGGGAGGCTGGCCTCACGGCCATGCCTAGACCTTGTTCTTATGTATTTTCAACGGTGGAGTTTCTACACACCATAGATTAAGGTGTGGAGCTCTGCTGTACCTCGAGTATTAATGCAATTACTATTGTTCTTCTATTCAATTCCGCTTGTTCTTTGTCCAAGATATCACTTGTTCTTCAACTTGATGAATGTGATGATCCGTGACACTCATCATCATTCTCACTCATGAACAAGGTGACTGACAACCACTCTTGTTCTACAAGCAATCAAAGCTCCAGTGAATATCTCTTGGATTCCTGATAACACGATGCATGGTTGATCGCCTGACAACCGAGTGCTCGCCTGACAAACGAGCCAGCCATTCCGTGAGATCAGAATCTTCGTGGTATAGGCGAGAACTGATGGCGGCATTCAAGAGAATCCGGAAGGTCTAACCTTGTCTGTGGTATTCTGAGTAGGATTCAATGATTGAATGACTGTGACGTGCTTCAAACTCCTGAAGGCGGGGCGTTAGTGACAGACGCAAAAGAATCACTGGATTCTATTCCGGCCTGATTGAGAACCGACAGATGGATAGCCGTGCCGTGACAGGGTTCGTTGAACATTTCCAATGAGAGGATGGGAGGTAGCCACTGACAACGGTGAAACCCTTGCATAAGCTTACCATGGAAAGGAGTAAGAAGGATTGGATGAAGACAGTAGGAAAGCAGAGAGACGAAAGGGAAGGCATCTTCATACGCTTGTCTGAAGCTCTCACCAATGATATACATAAGTATCTCTATCTTTATCTTTATGCTTTAACTCGTTTATCACTATACCCATTTGAGTCTGCCTGACTGAGATTTACAAGGTGACCATAGCTTGCTTCATACCAACAATCTCCGTGGGATCGACCCTTACTCACGTAAGGTATTACTTGGACGACCCAGTGCACTTGCTGGTTAGTTGTGCGAAGTTGTGTTTATGCCATGGTATTGAGCACCAAGTCTTTGGAGCCATTACCGGGGATTATTTGAATATGGACAAAGTAATGATCACAATTTCGTGCACCAAGAATCAGGTTGTTGTCTCTATTTGTTGCAAGCTCTGCCCAAAGTTTCTTCCTCTGTTGATATTTAGAATGGCCATAAATAAAATTTTCTATCGATTTATTACCTTTTTTTATCTTCAATGTTAGCTTTAATAATGTTATCATTCCACATATAAACATTAATATTTAGATTAGTATTCTACAAAAGACATAGACCGCCAGACAGTCTCCGGGGTTCTACACAAAAAGATCCATCGAAACGAAACTTCCTCTTAATTTTTTCTACATATTCACGCTTAGCTCTAGTTTCTATTAGAAAGACTATGGCGGGCTTACAATGTTTACATAGATTATGGAGCTCTAAAACTGTTGCTGGGGCCACCATCGCACAACAGTTCCAACTTAGACAACTCATGGCTACAGGTGGGGGATGATATGGCCCGCCTCCTCAGCCTTAATTTGTCTGTTGTCAGCCCCTATGCCATACCTTATCCCAACTCTCTCCACTACCATGCTTGAATTTTCTAATATTTTGCTCCTTTTTCCTGCTTGGTTATAGAATTCGTTATCCATCATTGCTAATATATTAACCTCTTCACTACTGTCCTCATCCCCCCTCCCTCTTTCTTTTCAATCTTAGAATGTGGTTATCTGTTGAATAAGTTCAATTTTTTGATATACAGGTACTCTACTCTCAGTTTGCTTTTCCTTCTCAATCTCTTTGTCATTGGGAATTTCCACAAAATACAGTTTTCTTGAATTAGTCCTCTGCATGAACCTTTCTTTTGCACTTCTCCAATGGCTATTGTTCCTTTCTCTTAACTGCACTCCTTCCCTCCTTCCACTAGAGCTTTTTTGCTAGCCTTCTCTTTGTCCAGCCCATGATTAAGAAGTCTTTGTTTGTTTTTTGCACCCTTTGGCTTGCTACCTAAAGCTTTCTCTATGGTCATTCTTTTGAGTTCTTATGTAAAAGTTGGCCTACTTTTTCCACTATTGACTTCTTCATCCTCCAACATTGGGCCTTTGTGGCCTTGGCCCATTTTGATATTGGTTTCTAGGTTGATAGCCTTCAGATTTATACCCCCGCTATCCTATCCACTTCTAGACCATTCTCTTCAGAATTAGTAGCTTCTGGATTTTGATTTTCTGGGATTTTGTCACCTCTCTCCCTTGATCTTTCTGCCACTTCTGTAGTCACTTTTCTCACTGTTGTGTGTTCCCTTCCTTCTGCCCGCTGGTACAATCCTATATGAATACCTACTCTACTCCCTATTAGGTCCATTTGCTCCCCTAACTCGCTGCTCATGGATTGGTTTTCACTCGCCACCTTTTCCTTTGCCATCTTCATTATTATCTCTTTTGTATCATCTTTTCCCCCACTAAAACTAATTAGTTTTGCTTGAATAAAACCCATACCTGGCAAATATTTGGGAACCTTTGGGTTCCATTGGCCATTGCCCTTTCCTTTTTGCACTCCTTCCTTCAATGGACGATTCTCCCACAGTTGAGGCAATAGCATTCTAACAATCTCTCATACTTGAAATAGATCCAAACCTGTGGTAGCTCTTTTCTATCAAGCCAAAATTCAGTAGGCAATGGTTCGGTTACATTAACTGCAACTCTCATCCTCAAAAAGGATCTAACTATGATATTATCTACTTTTGGATCTTCCACCTCAATAAGATTTCCCATTGCATTTCCAATCAATTCAGCTACATCTCTATTTAGATGCTCCAAAGGAACTCCATGAGCTTGGACCCAAAACTCCACATGATCATGTTTCATGTAAAACCCACAAAATTAGTGAATAATTAGCTAATGAATTAATTATTAATCAAATGAATTAGAAAATTAAATTTTATAGTTTAATGAGGTAGACTTAATTAAAACATAAATTTTGACACTAATTTTAAAGGTTTTAGCCCAAGATTAGGCCGAATAGGCCGAACCGAGCAAATTGGGCCCGTATTGGGCCCAAGGCCCAGCCCAACATACATAAGCAAATGGGCTTCAGCTCATTTCCTTTCTTCATCACCATTTTCACACTGGAAAACTCAATGAAAGGGGAAATAAAACTTACAACACCTAACCCTCCAATCAAATCAGAATAACTTTCAATTCGGAGCTCCGATTGCCGCATCGTTTCTGGCCACGCAACCGTAGCGTCGAACTCTACAATGCCCAGTACTTAATTAGGTAAGAAAGTCACTTTTCAGTTTTGATTACCTCCTTCCCCAATTTTGATAATACTATGATTTGGAGTGTTGAGATTTTGTTGATTTTGATGTTTAGCATTAAGTTAACTTGGTGGGTGTGCTGGGTTTTGGCTCAATTCTTCCGTTGGTAAGGTGAGGAACATTTAATCCTTGTCAAGTTATCTAATTAGTGAACCCTATGATAATTTTAGTGTGATTTTGTGAAATTAGTTTGGATTGTGTACTTTGGAAATAAATTGTTGGTGTTGGAGACTTGGTATTGGACTTTGGGGAGCCAAAAACCCGTTTGGTGTGTCTTTGAAAACTTGAGTGTCATAAAACAGTGACAAATTGTGACATTTTGGGTTTTAAGAGAAATCAGCTAATGTATGGTTTTGGTTTCTCGTAAATAATATTTAATGTTTCGTAAAAACTTAGGCTAGATGGCCATAGGATAGGTTGGAATGCATGAGTATGTTGAATGCTTAGTGCATTTGATGATACTGTTGTTATAGATTGATTATTTGTTGGATGATTATTGTTGATAATGAATATAGGTTTCTAAGTGATGAGTTATTGATGGTGATATGAATGAATGAGAATAGGTGGTGGTATATTGATGATCTTGTTGGCATTATTGATAAATTTAGGCATATGATTGTTTAAAATTGTGGAATGGTTGGGTATGGTAGGTTATGCAGGTTGGGGTGCTATAATTGGTATGTTGTGGTGCTGTTTTTGTATATGGCAGTTTGAGTTTGAGTTTGGTTTTGGTGAAAATAGAGGTTGATAATTTTTTGTGTAAATTTAATTTTTGAACGAACTTCGACGAGGCATAACTCAACTTCCAGACCTCTAAATTATTTCAAACTTGTTTCATATGAAAATTGGCCCGTGAAGTTTACGCCGTTTGAAGAACAGATGAAAAATATTTTAAAACAAAAAAGTTATGCGCGTCAGAAGTTTGGAGTTCAAAACTAAAAATTCTGCAGCATTAAGCATTTTTGCCAAATCTGCAGATCTTGCGTACGCGACCACTGCACGCGATATGACCAGAGTGCTTGCGTTCACGAGCGGAGAAAACTCACCCATGCGTATGCGTGACCCTAGTTTTTAGCAAAGTGAATTTTAAGCTTCTAAAACCTAATTTTGAACCTTTAAACCCCTATTTTTACTCTTTTAGCCCTAAACCTTAGTTGTATGCTTAGTGATGAGGTAAAGATAGGGAAGGTGAGGTAGCTTGGAAAGGAGGAAAGGTTTGGGTGATAAATTGTGGTTGAGGAAGTGTATAATTGATAATGATGTATGATTAAGGACAGAGTTTGAGAATGATAAGATTTGATCCATGATGTGACTGTATTGAGAGGTAAATGTTGAGATTGGCAATGGCCGAGTATGGCCGGAATGGCCGAGGTGGCAAGTTCTGGGTGTAATCCCGCTTGCGTGTTGACTTGAAAATCTTATCGGATGGCAAGTTGAGGACGGAGGATTCCCTCTCTTGTCGTGATGTGAACGTGTGGCAAGTTGAGAACGGACGATTCCCTCTGTTGTCGTGATGTGAATATGGGGAAAGTGAAAGGCACTCTCCTTCATATTGTTTTCCCACATTCTTCTCTGGTTGTAAGGTGGAAAGGCACTCTCCTTCAATGTGGAAAAGCACTCTCTTTCGTTTATGATCCTCTTGGAGATGCACAACCTAGAGACAAATGTATGGGTTAGCTACCAGATGTATCGAATTCTGGTAAAGTAACCGACACGTGAGCTCACGACCAGTAGGATAAACATGCATCATGTGCATTTGTATATTTTGTTTGAGTGTGCATTGTCTTGGCTTGCTTAATTATTTATTCATGTTAATTGCTAATTGCTACTTGTTATATATGCTTTCTATATGTGCTTGACTTGTCTGTTTGTTTGTCTGTGGTTTCACCAGAGTTAGAGGATTGGAGAAAAGGCGGAGGATTGAGGGTTTTGATTAGGATTTGATCAAGTTTAGAGCCTTAGAGAACTACTCGTGTTTATTATTTCTGTTTTAGTTCCTTAAGTTTAATAAGGGGGTGTCAGCATTCTAGGATTGCCTCTAGCTTTTTCAGGACCTTATTTATTATATATGTGGGCACCTTAACCATGCTGAGAATCCTTGGTTCTCATCCCATATGATATTGTTATTTTTCATATGCAGGTCGAGAGGCACCTTGGTAAGCGTCTGGAGTTCATTCTGCAAGTGAAGTGTAATATACTGGGACTCCGTATTTTGAGCTTATATATTTATTATTCTGTATTTAGATTCTCCTCTGTATATTTAACTTTATTTTCTCCCAATTAGAGGTCGATGTGGAGAAACAGGTTGTTGTTTTATCTATTTTGGGATGTTTTGCGTTATGTATCTTTATGTAAATATTCTCCAGCCAACCTTGGCTTCGCAGGTTGAGCTTGGAGCTTGAATATGTGTATATTTGACACTTCCTTTGTATTGTTTCTTCGTACATAAGTTTTCTGTTTACGTGAGCGTTACGACTTTGTTTTAAACTTTTCTTCAAAGGCTCCTCATTATAAAATTTCTTTCAACTCTATTGTATATATAATTTTACTTTTAGAGGTCGTAATACCTCACCACCTCTGTCTTATGACTTAAGCATAAAATTCTATTTGGTAGGGTGTTACATTTCACTTCATGAATGGTTTTCAAATTACTCTACAGCTTCAGGTTAAAAAGAAAACTTTTGATGCACCACGGTCCATCTTTGAGTACTTGCAATCCTCATCTTTTGTCTTTAAAGCTACACAACATTCTATTTATGCCTACTTCATCAATAACTACTGCTTACGGGTTACCCCACATACCTATTATGACTTGTTTGCATGTCTTGAAGTTCATTTCCTTCTCTGTCATTATCTTCCCTACTAGAATGAGACAATTCTCCCTATATTCCTTCTTTTTCTTGCTACTGATAGTTAAAACACACCCTTCAATTGAATTTGAACTTATATGGCCTACATGGTTTTTTTCCTCCTTCTCCATGTTCAAGTGCTTTCTCAACTGAAACTTGGTTTTACTTATTTTGTAATGTTGGTTGTGGTTGTAGGTTGTGATGATGTGGATGGTATATATACAAAGTTTGGCTGAATGTAGGTGGTAAATCTTAGAGAAGAGAGAGCTTCACTGAGTTTCAAGGAACCAAATGTTCTATCAACTCTCCTAGCAAGAGATTTTGCTCTCCGTATTGAGAGTTCTGGAAAGGAAAGACCGGAAGAGTGTTCTTTCCATTATATACAAATGCGTTCAAGCGAGTCTCTCTCTGTAGCTCCCTCTTTCTCTATCTTGCTCTCACTCCAACCCAAACCCAAATTCTTTGAGAAATGCTATTGAGCTGGCGTTCACTTCCCCATGATTGTGGATGAGTAACGGCGAATCTGGATGGTGACGGTACAGTGTTTGACAAGGGACTGAGCAGACAAGCGACGGTCAAAAAGTAAGGACGCAACGACGAGCAGCAGGAGAACGAGGTCTCAAATAAGGGAGATGGAATATAATAGGTGTAACACCCTAACTTTTAGCACCTCATGACCGTACTAGAAGTCTGAGTACTGCTCAACTCTAAACCTTTTTATCTTATACTAATTCTATTTAATATTAAGCCTTCGCGAATACGAGATGGAATTTTAATCAAGAAAACGAAAAGTCTTTACTTGAAACCTCTTAATCACAAAATATGTTTATTCATATAGTAATATATATATAAACTTATTCCAAGATTCTCAAATACAAGTCATATCCCTCTGAAATTCAAGGTCAATAAATGGCGAAGGAAAAACCCAAGACTACACCAAATACAAGAGATACGGATACATATGTACATAAAGCTCTGATGTTCAGTCGTGGCTCCGCGCCAAGGATTCCTGAACCTGCTACTGAAAGGAAAATCTGTAGGGGTTGAGAACATCATCCTCGCATGTTCTCAGTATGGTAAGTGAATGCCATAAGAATATAGAATAAAATAGAAATAGTTAATTCACATCCCAAAAACAGTTTTCTCTTTTAAATCCTTAAAATTTTTTCTAGGTCTTACTTAAAACTGTTTAAAGCCCTTTCTTTAAATCACACTACTTAAACAAAGTCTTTGCCACGTTCACAGTTCACCAGCCACAAGCAGCATTTATCAATACATTACTAAGTTTGCAACATCAACAAAATATCCAATTAAGCACACAAGCAAGTCACCAAGGCAAACAACACAATCATAGGAAAATTGAATAAACAACTACAATCAAATGCAAGTGCACAAACAATATGATACATATCTGTCCTAAGCAGGTCATGAGCTCATGTGTCGGTTGCCTACCTGCTCCCGACATTACCTGGGCACCAGTCCCAGATATGGCTTTTCAGATGCATACAGTGTGCTTATGAGTCTTACGGCTAGGCCGCATACAGTGTGATTTTCAAATGTTTTTCAATGTGCTTACATCTGGAAAACAATTCTCAGTGTGTGGGTGTCCCCACTATACATTTGGCACTAAGGCCCAAAAGAAGTCACATCTACTCTCCTCTGGCAGACAATCTCTTAAAGCTTGTTCTTTATCCTTGCCCTCTACTCTCCTGTGGCAAAGACCTTTTTAGTTAGTATACTCTTTTAATCTTTATTCTCTGCACTACTGTGGCAGAAATTCCTTTAATTATCTTTCTTTCCTTTGCTTTTCGTTCTTTTCTTTTCTTTCTTATCAAACTGAACTTAAATCATAACTTAAAGAAAATCTCTTCTCAAAAGATTGAATTTAAAACATTATACTTTTCTTAATAAATCGAATTGAAAATAAGACTCTTTCTATAATAAATCAAAATCAAATAATATTCTTAAATCAGATTTGCTTTTAAATAATGCTTTAAACAAAGTCTTTAAGTTTTATAAAAATTTGGCAGCATTTTCTCTAAAAAATTCAGACTATGCCACCCTTCCAGGATCCCAACCAAACAATCTCTCAACCATTTCGAATATCAAATCCTTTACAATAATCAAACTATTTTCAAATATCTAATAATTTTCAATAATCAAATCATTTTCTTTATAGCTAAGCCTTTTTTGTTTCAATCAAATTCAACTCTCTTTCAAATATTTTGCTATTAAAATTAAAGGAAAAAGTTGCACGTTCATTAAAACTTTACAAAACCTCCCGATCACGTTCTTTTTACATTTAACCAAGGTTCTAAAAACCGAACCAGTCATCGAACCATTTTAGCTACTAGTTCAGTAGTTCATAGGTTCAACCGGTTTGACCATGGTTGAACAAAAAAATTATTTTATAATAAAATAATAAATAAAATATTAATAAACACACTAAAATATAATTATAGTCTAATATAAATTTTAAAATATCATCCAAATTTAAAATACTGCATAAACCATAATATTATAATCTCATTCAAATACAAACTCAAAAATAAAATAACAAAAACAACCAACCAAGCATAAAATGGCAAGATCCAAGTTTATCATCAATCATCAAAATCTGCCATAACTTGCTGCAATTTTGCTACATTAATCCCTCACTTATCTAAACCCTTGTGGTTTGCGAGACTTGTTTATGGATATGCCTAACAGAACAACCAGAGGAGATTAGAGGTCATGCAAAGCTTCATGTGTTTTCTTTCTTCTTTTTTTTTCTGTCATGTGAATTTTCTGTTTGTGGAATAAAGTGTGTTAGATATCAAGCTTGTGATTTATCCATGCTTACATCATTATAGCTTTATCAAGATGTACCACCACTCTTGCAATGAAATGAAAAGCCTTGTTATGAATGCCAAGAATGAAATGAATTGAGTAGGTTTAACATGACAGGTTTAACATGGCAGGAGTAGATTTATCATGGCAGGTTTTCATCTTCCACTCAACTCAATGAACAATTTATTAAATCAACAACAACAAAACACAATATAACAATCAAAAGGTCAAGAACAACACCAAAATAATAATTTATCAAATTAACAAGTTAATAAGATTAATTAAAACTGAAAATCAAAATAATAAAAATAATATTCAATCATTTATTCAATCACTATATCACTATATCAGTTTACACTACACAGTTCACAAAAAAACTATATCACTATATCACCATTTCAGTTCACAGTTGAATTACTTGAATCAGAGTTCACATAGCTTCACTATTTCAGCCAATCATAAATTCAGAGTTCATAGAGCTTCACTATATCAGAGTTCACGGAGCTTCACTATATCCGAGTTCAATTATGAATTCATAGTTAATTAAAAAAATTATCTATAGAGCATGCAAGAGCTAGTGGTTCAGAGGGGGACAGAGACACTGAGAGACAGAGCCAGAGACACCGAGTGACCAAGAGAGACAGAGACACCAAGAGAACTGCGGAAGACAGAGCATGCAAGACTGGTGGAGTAGACGGTGGCTTCGAACGTTGCGATGGCTGCTGCGCGATGGAGGGAAAGTGAGTGAGCACGAGGCGGTGGCTGTTTGAATGAACGACGATGGAGGCGGCACGAGGCGGTGGCTGAATGGAGGTGAGCTCAATGAGATTGAGACTTGAGAGGCAGCCCTCCTCCCTGGACTGAGTGTGTGTGAGAGACGGAGAGGAGAATGGAGATCGATTAAGGGCTAGGGCTTGTGCGATGGAGTAAGATTAGATTAGGGATTGCTAGTTCAGCGAGTGAATCAATGAAAAATAGTGACGTTTAGTTGTGTTCTCCAAAAACCGATCAGGTCACGGTTCGGTTCGACCGACTGGTTTGCCGGTTTGATCACGGTTTTCAAAATCTGTGGTTTTGTCTATTGTCTCAACCATTTTTTCTTTTGGTTTACAGTTCAACCGGTTTGACCAGCTGGTTCGAACCGGTGTTTAGAACCTTGCATTTAACATTAATCAAAATCACCTTTTCATTTATATTTACAAGAACTCGGACAGAATCTCCCTTTAAAATTAGGCTTCACCACCCTTACAGGCTCCCTCACTTTCATAATTCCTAAATTCATATGTCATATAATCAAGGCATAAACATAACGTATTTCAGCCACAATTCAAACAATCAAGAATTTAAGCATGTTCATCAAACTCAATCATTCTCACAATCAACACTTATTCATCAAATTCAATCAGTCCAGACAATCAAAATTTATTTGTAATTACTCAATAAATTTTTTTGGCATTCTTAAATTAAAAACTATTAATTTTAAAATAAAAACCTGTACCTCCATATGAAATCAAATAACGAAAACTCCGAAAAAAATTTTTGATCGAGCTGTTGAAGAGAAAAACGTCAGAAATCGTTAGTGCCTCCTAGAATTCCAATTAGCCAATTCCAAGGAGAAGAGAAACTACGTTATTGTTAACTTCTATCGAATAAAAGTAATACTAATGTGTGGAAAATGAAGATACGAACACTTTTATCGAATTAGATTTTTTATTGAAGTTACGGATATTAAAAAATCAAAGCCAGAAGGTTGGAGGTTTTTCTCGGTTATCTCATGCAAGCTTCGGTCTCTCTCACTCTCGGTTCCTTTCTTTCTTTCTCTTATTTCAATTCGGTGGTGAAGGAAGAAACAAATGAAGCATACAATAATGATTAATGAAAATAAGAGAACATGTGTCATATTATGTATATACATATATGTATACAAGCCCCCTTGGCTTTCTTTCTTTTGTTTCTTTATATTAGTTCGGTCACTTAAGAAGAGAAACAAAAGATACGATGGCAATCAATTGATAATCATGTGAATGGAAGAATAGGTGTCAAGCTTATATATTAATATAAGCCACGTTCCTTTCTTTTCTTTTGCCTTAATGGCTTCGGCCAAATTCTTTCCCCTTATTCCCTTATCCAAAATTGAATAGGTAGTAGTAGTACTAATAAAAATAATAATAATAATAATATTAATAATAATTATTATTTTTTTATTTTTTTATAGATCTTATTATAATAAAAATTATCTAAAATTTCTAATAAATTTTAAATTTAAAATATTATAAAATTTAATTTAATTACTTTTAAAAAATATTTTTTTTTAAATAAAATAATAAATTATGAATAACTTATTATTTAATTTATTCAAAAGCTTGGAGTGTCACTACAACACACGCGGTGGTTCCCTGCGCCAAATTTCCTGCGGTTTCACAAGACGCAGCAACTAAGGATGAATTGCTGCGATTCATCCCCAAAATTAGCCTTCCGACGCCAATTCCTTCTGCTTCTGCGTCGAACCCACAAGCCCGCCGCTAACCCCAAACCCTCTACCGATTTTATAAATAGTACCGCGCCTCATAATACCCAAAATCAAGTATCTTAGAAACCCGCCAAAGGAGAAAGGAGAGCGCGCGAAAGTCTTCCCTACTCTACCGTGGCCCAATCTGTGACCGTGGAGTCTCGTGCATGTCCATCCAGCCCTCTCCTTCCTGCCGTTGACCCCTTCCGGAATCAGATTCGCAGCTCAGCTCTTCATCGCGCGAACACATAAGGGGCAGAGGCACGAAACACATCTCCCCGCGCCCATCCTTGCTGCCGTTCAAACAAAGAACACAACTACAGGCTGAATCTTGCTTCTCGTTGCCGGTGGATCCATCGTCGACCAGCATCGTGGTTTACAATTCTGGTATGTAGAAAACCCCTCTTTTCTTGTAAGGTTCTTGTTTGTTCTTTGTTTGTTAGCTCTGTCTCGCATATGAATTGTGCCGTTGTTTTTATTCCACTAAAAGTAACTGGTATCTGAAAGGGTAGATCAAAGGTTTGCGGGGTACTTTTTCACCAATTTTTCCTGAAACCATAAGCCATAAAAATAAATTGGAAGTGACAACCCCTTTCCATGTAGCAGAACCTACCACCAAATTTTCAAGTGTTAATGTTAATGAGGTTGTATGAGCCCTAAAACTAGAAGCAGATAATTTCTATCAATTATATCTACAATTATAGTCCAAAATAATAAATTCTGTTATCAAATATCAATGAAATAACAGACTGGTTTGAATTTGAGTATATACTCTATCGATCCGAAGCTCATTTAGCGGGACTAATTAAGAACTTTACACAAATTAGCATTCAAACAAAAACTTGTTCATTTGTGCCATAAAATTTTACATAATGAAACTGCAGAAGGTTAAGAAGACTAATGGGTTCAGCAGAATTGAGGCAGTAGATGAGAGGTTATAGCATAACACAATCTTGTTATTAGTGCTTTTTTGTTTTTTATTTTTGTACAAGTGCAGTAAAGTTCATATAATTATAGATAATCCTGTTAATTCATAATTATGTCCTGGTTAATGTATAATGTATTTTGCTCAGTAAAAGTGTTTAGCCATTGAAATTAACAATTTGACAAAATGGCCATTTATAAATCTAGTTCGAAACTTCATAGAGTATCAAGCATTGAAACAGAATATTTTAAGTGAAGAAAAGCAAGTGTAATTAATAAGTTGATATAGGCCCTTTCTTATAATTGGTTGTGACATCAAATCATCCTACTTGATGTATGTATTGTGTGTTCATTCAGAGAATCACTAATCACATTGTCACGTTTGCAACTACTCTTAGAATCACATTGTCTAGTATCTTCTGCAGTGTCTTATTCTCTTGCATATTTGAAACTACAAACTCAAGAAAGTGAACTTCTATTCCAACCATTTTTATATGTCTTCCAATTCCAAACTCGTGCATTAACAAACATGCGAAAATGAAAGTAGGAATTATTTAAGCAACATGTAATTATTAATTAATAAGGAGTTCCAAGATTGATGATGAGGTGATATTTTGTTAATTTATTATAATACCTAAAGATTCTTATTGCTCCATGGTTAGTACCTCTACTAATAGACTACTACTCCAGATAACCCTTTTTTTCAATTTTATTCAAATAGCTTGCCAGTGTACCAGTGCTAAAAATTGGTCAACTTAAGACAAGCTTTTGTTAGTTATAACTGTAAAGTATTTTAATCGCATGCTCTAAGTGCTTCATTATGATTATTTTATATTCATGATCTTAGCCTTCTTTAACATAATTGATTCTGGATAAACATTATTTATTTAAGTAGTGGACCACGTTAAGGAATATCCTCGACATTACTTTGATCGTTCCATTGTTCAAAACCTGGTCTTTATTGTTATTATTATTATTATTATTTATTTAAAAGTGAACAATATTCTGATTTTGTATAATTTCTAAGGTGAGTTTACTCTCTTTCCGCCATTTCAATATATTGTTCTGTTTCTATAGAATTTCCCTTCCTTATTTCTTTTAATTAGAAAACCTCACATGATTTATTATAATACGTGTCACCTAAAGCTTCAACATTATGGTGTGATCAAAGAATGAGTAATTATTTGATAGAGAATTAAATCATGGGGTGATAATGAAGATCAGATGTCTAAGTTGCTGTCAATTTAATTAACATGTTGGTCGAATGCCATTAATGTTTATTTATTTTTTATTCATTCTAATGATTGACTTGGTCATGTAAGAGTTTGTCTCATGATGGTGGTGGTTAACACTGGCCGTGTCAGATTGCATGAACGTTAAGACTGGCATGACTGAATGAGCAGCAGCTGCATATTTAATGGAATGGTAAAGATTAAACCGCCGCAAAACCATTAGCCGCAAAATTCATGATTTGCTGCGGTTATGCCAGCGGTTGCTGGAAACCGCCGCAAAGAGTAATTGCCGCGCCTTTATGCCTTGCGGTTCCCGTTTCGCTGCCAATCTGTTTAGCGGCGGTTTGAAACCGCCGCAATTTGGCAATTAAACCGCCGCTAATCTCCGTGCGTCCTGTAGTGTGTTATAATGGGAACGAGAAGGACTCAAGTGGAAGTGGCTTGTCTCTCTGAGTCAGTGAGAGTGGCTTTTCGATGGTGTCTTCTCTCTTTTTATCTGGCCTATTATCTCTAACACTCTCGATTACGGTGAATCCTGAAACAAATATTTGCTCACCTAAAAACATATTAGATCTCAGATATTTTGTTGCAAATAATTATAAATTAACTGTTTTTTTAAGTCTGATTTGTTAGTATATAGAGATTATGAATCATCAACATGTTTTTTAGGATTTTTTATTTTGTTTCAAGTGTCTAAATAGAGGCGTCATGCGAGGAGCGTCTGATTGTGCCTCGGGGTAGGTATGTAAGGGTTTTAGGTTCATTTAATTTAAGTATTTTTGGAATCTGTTATTGCTGTTTATTCTTTCATTTCTGAGCATAATATTCATTTTTTTTATGTTTGTTGTTGGCCGCAGATGATAAAGAGTGACAGATTTAAGATCAGACAAGATTGCAAAAATAGTATCTTCATAGAAGAACTGTGATGGAAGATCTCAGAGAAATCTTCATTAAGATCATTGAAAGGTGTTGACAATGACTGAATGTAAATTTATCTCACTAATATCAAATGGCTCTCGCTAGGTGTTTAATAGAAATGTTTCTTTTTTATTTTTAATTTTTTTAATTGTTATTTATTTGTTTAATGAATTGGTTTGTTGGATAATACTCTGCGATAATTGGAAGGGCTGAGATGGTAAGGCCACTACTTTGGTAAAGGTCTTCATTTTAACTGCTTGTGTGATCTTTACAGATAATTTGTATCATTATCATAACTTAAGAAAAAAGAAATTGATGTCATGACAGATCTATATCATTATTTTGTGTATAATTGACTTTAGCTTTGGTTTTTTTAAGAATTTTTTTGTTAAAAATAAAAATATATTGCTGCTTGGTTTAAAAAATGAAGTTTAATATTTTTGAATATTGAACTGATTTAATGAAAAATTTTGGATTAAATTTACTGTTTTGTCATTTGTGACATGTTAAACATGTAATTTTGGGTTCGTGTCATTCTTATTATCCATTTGTTTTATAGGTAGCTTTTGATTTTGTTTTTCTAGATCTATATGAATTTAGTGTTATTTTAGTTGCAATCATTTTTAATATATGGTTATATTTATTGATCAATTATGTTTTTTTTTATATTGGTAAAGGAATTGACATTAGCTTTACGTTGCTTAAAGATTTTAACTTTAAAATAAAAATGCCTTGCTACTTGATTTAAAAAAAAAAAAGAAGAATAATATTTTTGAATTTTGACCAGACTTGACTAATATTTTTGGATTTAATTAACTGTTTTTTCATCTATGATGTGTGAAATGTATGTGTAACTTTTTGGTTGGTGTCATTGTTGTTATGCATTTGTTTTATAGATGCATTTTCACTTTCTTCTAAATCTATATGAGTTTATTGTTATTTTAGTTGCAATCTTTTTGGCATATGGTTATGCTTATTGATATGTTGTGTTTTGAGTAAATACATATGAACTAACTATTTCGCTGATCCCAAAGTGTCGTTGTTACTCTCGATCTCTAATAGTAGAGCAGCGGTACTCCAAGATCTGACAATTCTTCTTGATTTTCATAGTACTTTCTTGGAACTAAGGCTAGAAGTGAGCCGAGCTTAGTCGAGTTAGGACAAGCTCAAGCTCAACTCATGAAAATTGAGCTTGGCTCACGACTCGACTCATTAACAATCGAGCCTATTTCGTAAGCTCAAGTTTGGCTCAATGAAAGCTCACGAGCTAGCTCGAGCTCACGAGTTAGCTCAAATACTAGGAACATAATCTATAATTCTATATCAATAAATTATAACTTATATATATTAAAAAATATTAAAAAAATAAACTTAATATATTGTCTATCTGTCAATACTTATAAATTTTTTATTTATGTCCTACATCAAAATTATATATAAAAAATGACTATAAAATTTTAAACAATTAAGAACATTAATATATATGTAAAATTATATATATTAAATTATTAATACGCATATTCTATATGTATTTAATCTATACTTTTAATATTTTATATATAATCGAGCCAGCTCACAAGCTAATGAGCTGAGCTTATCCAAGCTCAAGCTCGGCTCATTTTATTTATGAGCTCAAATTCAAGCTCAAACTTGGATCACCAGCTCACGAGTTCAGTTTATTGAGCTATTAATAAGTCGAGCTCGAGCGGGCTCATGACTTGACTTGACTCACTTCCAGCCCTACTTGCAACAGCCAAATTGATTCGACCTCTAGCTTCCCATTTAGGTTTGTGGTACTCTAACCACTTGCAATCTCTAACTCTATTACATTCGTTGTTGCAATCTCTTTTGTTTTGGTCTTCTTCCTGTCTGTTTGAAATTGATATTTTATTGATGGGTTATTGCCTTATTTATTTTAAATTTTTCTAATAGTGATTTTATATTCTTTTAATTTTATAGTGACATTACTATTATATTTTTCAATATGTGTTTTCGGCATGTTTTAAAAACTTGATTTTAATTTTCACATAACTTCTCTAAAACTTATATTTTCAATAAATTATTGACAGAGATTTAGTAACTTTTATTCTTTTGGAGACATGGTTCGGTATCTTCTTTCTGAGCTTTAATTATGGATTTTGGTAAAGGCCTTGATTTTAACTGTTTATGTGATCTTTTCGGATTTGTATCATTATTATAACTTGAGAAAAAAGAAATTGATGTGTAAATAGATCTGTGTTGTTATCTTGTGTATAGTTAACTTTAACTTTTCTTTGTTTAAGGATTTTAACTTTAAAATAAAAATACGTTGCTGCTTGGTTTAATAAAAAAGGAAGAATAATATTTTTGAATTCTAAACTGACTTGATGAGTATTTTTTTATTAAATTTACTGTTTTTTCATTTGTGACGTGTTAAACGTGTAATTTTTGGTTGGTGCCTTTTCATTTTCTTCTAAATCTATATGAATTTATTGTTATTTTAATTGCAATCCTTTTGGTATATGGTTATGCTTATTAATCTGTTGTGTTTTCTTAGGATTTTATTTGATGTGTTTTGAGTAAATACATATGAACTAATTGCTTTTTAATTTTTTTCTTTTATACCGGGGTCCGATTACGCAACATAGTGCCTCTCTTACTATCGCTCTCTAATACTGGATCAGTGGTACTTCAAGATCTGGTAGGTCTTCTTGATTTTCAAAGATAATTTCTTGTAACAACCAAATTTATTCGACCTCCAGCTTTTCATTTAGGTTTGTGATACTCTAATCTCTTGCAATCCCTAACTCTACTATTTTCGTTATTGCAATCCTTTTTGTTTCGGTCTTCTTCCTATCTTTTTGAAGTTGGCATATTGATGAGTGATTCTCTTATTTATTTTAAATTTTCTAATTGTGGTTTTATATTCTTTTAATTTGAGAGTGATATTACTATTATATTTTTCAGTATGTGTTTTTAACATATTTTAAAATCTTGATTTTAATTTTCACATGACTTCTCTAGAACTTATATTTTCAATAAATTATTGACAGAAATTTAGTAACTCTTATTCTTTTGGAGACATGGTTCAGTATCTCCTTTTTTAGTTTTAATCATGGATTTTGGTAAAGGTCTTAATTTTATCTGTTTATGTGATCTCTTTGAATTTGTATCATTATCATAACCTGTAAAAAAAGAAATAATGTGTAAACGGATCTGTATCATTATCTTGTGTATAATTGACTTTAGCTTTGCTTTACTTAAGAATTTTATCTTTAAAATAAAAATACCTTGTTACTAGGTTCGAAAAAAAGAGAAGAATGATATTTTTGAAATCTGAACTGACTTCATGAGAGTCTCAATTAAGTTTACTGTTTTTTCATATATGACGTGTTAATTGTGTAATTTTTTGTTTGTGTCATTGTTACTATCCATTTGTTTTATAGGTGCATTTATTTTCACTTTTTTCTAAATTTATATGAATTGACTGTTATTTTAGTTACAATCTTTTTGGCATATGGTTATGCTTATTGATCTATTGTATTTTCTTTAGAATTTATTCGATGTGTTTTAAGTAAATACACATGAACTAACTATTTTGTGTTTTTTTTCTTTTATATTGGGGTCCGACTACGCTGATCCCAAAGTGTCGTTCTTGCTCTCGCTCTCTAATGGAACTTCAGCTCTCGGATTCCAAGATCTGGCAATTCTTCTTGATATCTTGCAAGAGCCAAATTGATGCGACCTCTAGTATCCTATTTAGGTTTGTGATGTTCTAACCTCTTGTAATTTCTAATTTTACTGTTTTTGTTCTTGCAATTTTTTTTGTTTCACTCTTTCTATTTTTTTGAAATTGGCATTTTATTCATGGATTATTCTTATTTATTTTAAATTTTTTTAATAGTAGTTTTATATGCTTTAAATTTGATAATAACATTACTATTTTTTAGTTTTTCAGCATATTTTAAAATCTTGATTCTTTGATATATATCCTCATGTTTTGTAATGTTTTTCTCCTTATAGAATAACTTCTTCTTATTAGGTAATTTCTTCCTTTACTTTGAACCAAAATTTAGTTCATTGTTTCATACCTAAATATATAATGGCCTAACCTCTTTATATTATCCACACAAATAATTAAGAAGTTACAACCTCAAAATATTAACTTTAATTTGTTCCTAGCAAGTTGCTCATGCATCTTTAGGGTCCATAATCTCAAGTATTTGTCACAAGGATTTTTTTTATAATGGATTATAATGTTCTTTGCAATCATTTGTAACATGTGGTGGCACTAAAACAAAAATAAATCTAAAACTGACAAAGAAAATGTCACTCCATAAAATTATTGAGTTTATAGACTACTGGACTGATATGTGGTACAAGAATAAAAAAGAAAAAAAAGAAAAAATTTACAAAATTTACTGATTGTGATTGATAATGCAAATGGATAGAGACTATAAATAATACTGGGTCTTTATGAACTCCGTTCTTATTTCTGTTTAATAAAATATCTCTTATAAATTGCAAAGAGAAGACAGAGCCAAATAGACACGCTCACGACGGAGAGGAGAACAGAACTGCCAGCAGAGACAGGACGACGCGAGGAGAACAAGGCGACGCGAGGAGAAGAGTAGACCTTTGAGAGGAGAAGACGAGGATGACAACAACCGCGCTGACGTTGGGGCTGAGGGTGGGGGCATGGCTGGGTGCTCCTCTGAATCTCTAATAGGGTTAGTGTTCATATCCTGGATCGAGTTGTCCGACCCGAGATGTTCGACAAGACAAAACGACCGACCTGTTCAGGTCAGGACAATCCGACCTCTCCTTAAAGAGCTCGGCCAAGTCACAGGAAAGCCCGAAGAAGGGCCCAAAGGAGCACGCCCCAAATCCAAAGGCAGCCCAAGCCTACGGAGAGAAGGGCGGTTCCCTTGAAGATAAGCTGACCCCACCCAAAAGATAAGATAAGATAAGATAAAGATAACTAACTTATCTTATCTAAAAAAGGTCACTCTATGCCATTATAAATACACTGGAGCACCCAGGTATAACTCATACTCTGATTCTACTCAATACCTGTTTAATACCCTTGCTAACTTAAGCATCGGAGTCCCTTGCAGGTACCCCCCACCCTTCGGTGACAAGGGATCAGCAGTGCAGTCAGTCCAACAATTCGGACACGACAGCTCCGGCCGTCTTCCACCAGCCGGACACGTTAGCACCGACCAGTACAGAAGATTTCGTCTGAGATCGACCTCCAGTTTCAGGTAACCCTCGGAACAGTTAGGTTACTCAAATGAGGGATTAGAAATTTTGCGTGAAGAGGAAATGGGAGCTCTGTCTCTCCTTTTTCCTTTCTTATATATAGAAGGAACCAAAATGACGTCGCATTTGTGCTTAAGGGGAGAACCGGCTCTTTAAAAATTTGGTCCGATTCATTCAATTTACTGGTTAATTATTGATTTGGCCGATTTTTTAATCGATTTTTTGCAGAATGATTTTGTAGCTCAACCGGATCGGCCAAATAACCGATTTTTAATTAATCTAGTCGAACCAATTGATCTTGTCCAATTTTCAGAACATTAGTAATAATTATTTATTATCGAATGCACGATGACTGAAATTCGTTACTCGACCTTTGACATCATGTATGTCTAGATTCATAACTTTTAACTGTAGTACCATCGATTAATTAGATTTTATATCGTGAAATATTTGAGATAAAACAAAAAGAGTATGAATTAAAAAATAATAATATTACATAGGTTTTCTTCATTTCTTCTCCATGAATCATTTTATTTCACTAAAAAGGAGTTATTTTCTTCATCAATATTTTGAAACATCTTTTTAATTATTAAATGAAGTAAACTTTACTATCTATTAAAATCTTTAAGAAATTAATTATATTTAAATGTTTGATTTAATTATTTGGTATTTACGAAGATAATTAAAAAGATTATTAAGAAACTATACCACTATTTTTCATTAAGATGTTACCAAACTCACATTAAGATTAGCATGATGGAAAATTTTAAGATAGTTAAAAAATTAATAATTAACATTAGTATTTTATTATCCTTAAAATAATTTTGTTAACTCTGCCTATACTACACCTGCGATACATAGCTGGTCCCAAGTCCGGATAAAAGATGAGGGTTATGTTAGACCTTCGACATCCAACATAAAAACTTAGTCGAATATTCATGACATAGATCAAAAACGTAAAGCGCTAAAACTAGGTCGTTGTCTGGAAGCAACGTGCTGTATGACTCACGTACATTGTCAAATGAGCAAAAGTCGTTGCATCGGTGCCCGGATGTAATGTTAAATGAGCAAGGGTTCCCACATTTTCGTGAACGGACGAAGGTAGATAAGCTAGTTCACAAAGAAAAAGGTAAAGGTCGGAGCGACAGAAGGTTGAGATTTGAGATATGAAACATAGGCCCTCTAACAGAAAAATTCATGGAGGTGATGGATACTATAACAAGGAGGAAGATTAACATCATGTGCCTACAAGAAACAAAATGGGTTGGTGTGAAGGCTAGCTAGGGAGTAGGATACTTTCGGGTTCAAACTTTTGTATACAGAAAAGGTAAAGAATAGAAATGGGGTAGGTATTATCGTGGATAAGCAGTGAAAGAAGGACATAGTGGATATCAAGAGGGTGGAAGATCGGATCATCTCTATCAAACTTATAGTGGAAGGAGGTACTTTTCATGTGATTAGCCTATGCACCTTAAGTGGGTTCGGACGAGCAACACAAGATAAGGTTTTGGGAGGATCTAGAGAGTTTGGTCTAAGACATAGCTTTGGGAGATAAGATTTTCTTATGAGGAAATTTAAATGGCCATGTTGGAAGAGAATGACTGGGTATGGAAGTATTCACGGAGGCCATGGTTTCGGGGTAGGCAAAATCGAAGGTAAAACTATTTTGGATTTTTCTTCAATTTTTGACATTCTCATTGCAAATACGTATTTTAAAAAAGAGAGATGAACATCTTATAACCTATATAATGGCATGACAAGCTCTCAAATCTATTTCTTGTTGATGAGAGTCGATCGAAAATCTTGTATTAATTATAAAATTATTCCGGGAGAGAATTTAACAAACAATACAACATAGGATGATCGTCATAGATTTTTACGTTGATCAAAAATTGAGGAAAAGACATCATGCGAAGAACTCAAAGATGATGTGGTAGTGGATGAGGAACAAATTAAAGAAGCTTCATAAGACGAATATGAAAAGAGGCAAAGTGGGATGAAGATGGAAGCGCGGAGGAGATGTGGAGGAAGATGGCAGAAGTTATTAGAAGAACAGTAAAAGAAAGTTTTGGTGAATTTAGAGGGACAGGACCAAGAGAAAAGGAGTCTTGATGGTGAAATAGGAGTATACAAAAAAAGAAAAAGCAAAAGGGAAGTGTTTTAAGGAGTGGTTTTTGTACCGCAATGCAGATAATTAGAAAAAAAAATATAAGACGACTAAGAAAAAGACAAAAGTGGTTGTAAGTGAAGCAAGAACAAGAGCACATGAGTGTTTCTACCAGTCTTTAAGCACAAAGGAAGGAGAAAAATGTATATATAAAATCCCAAAGAGTCGTGAAAGAATAACGAGTTATGTAGTCTTGTAACAAATTGAACACATGTTGTAAAAATTTGCCAATTATAAACCAGTTTTATTATAAAAAAAAATTACATAATTAAACTGTCTGTGCTGTATTCAAAATGTCTGTATTACAGGTGGTAAAATATGAAGGAAAACATCAAACCAGATATAAACCCAAAACATGAAAGTTTACACCCAAGGAATGTTGAATGTACACCCAAGGAAAGTTGAATATACACCCAAACTTCTATCCCCTGATGCTTTAACCCTAAACCCTAAACCCCTAAATCCCTAAACCCCTAAACCCTAAACCATAAACCCTAAACCCTAAAACCCTAAACCCTAAACCCTAAACCCTAAGCCACCCAACCTACGATACACCCAAAACGTGGAATTTTATACCCCAACAATATCAATATACACCCAAACTTCTATCCCCTGATGCTGGATTCCTAAACCCTAAAATCCTAAAAACCCTAAACCATAACAAATAAAAAATAATAATTAATAACATAAACAGCAGCAGCCGAAATATATATATATATATATATATATATATATATATATATATGTGTAAAATGTCAAACACAAGCAAATTCACAAATACACCCAAAAACCAGAGCTTTACACCCATATTCTGTAACTATATACCCAAAAAGTTATCTGTTGCTGCTGGTTTTCTGAACTGATAATTCATAACACGTCCTTGATATTGGCTGGAATTTAGACGCACCACTGATGCAGCATAAAAGAGGTTTAACTGAAAATAATAAGCTCACATATTAGCAAAACTATTAACAAGAAAATTAAACTCAATCACCACATATTTAAAGAACATCACTTTTACCTCGTTTAAAACTTTCGATTTCTTCTTCTTTGAGACATTTGCAATCTATTTGTCCAACTTTGAACCTAGCCTATTTTTTGGACGTCCTCTTGTTCGAACCCTTGGAGGACTTTGAAGCTCGTTAACGGATTCCAAGTTGGCATCTTCGTGAGATAACGAACATGTCCTCTTCCTTTTGGCTTTCAGTTCTTCTATCTCAACCATGACGTTATCGTACGCATGGTGCAGAATGGCAGTCAGCTTTTCCGATTCTGATGTAAATTCGCAAATATTTTGCGAACAAAAAACCAATTCATCAAACCTCTTGCTTCTTGGCTCCAACAATGGCTCGTCGTGGCTGCTCTTGATGTGTGTGTGTCACTTCTTTACCTTCTTGCTCCATCATTCCAATATATATCTCGGTGACACTTGGGTTACTCGTTCAAAACTTAACACGCTCAGTGCGTGACGACACAATATCCCTCTTGACTCGAATAATAAGCATTGACATTTCACCTCGGCTGCTACTGAGTTGTAAAAAACCACAAACTTGTTGAATATTGAGCTGGAAACTTGTTCTCCAACTTCGTATACTGAATAACCTAGAGCGGAGTTTGTTAATCTTGTGATGCAATTCGCCTTTCCTCTGAATTGTGCTTGGACTTCCCTAAACTTTTGGTGAGTGTACACATGTTGAAACTGAGCTTCAATGGATGATTTTGTTGTACACGGTATGACCGTATAAAAAACTGCAGCATCTGATTCTCTCTCTGCTTGCTCCCTGCTTCCGAGGCAATTATCGTATTGTTTGACAAATTGAATAAGCGAGCTGTTCTGGGTAATAAACTTGTTAAAAAATGAATGCATGCTCTCGCCCCTTTGTGTGCTTCTCATTCCTTCCCAAAAGTGGTGATCCAAATAAATTGAAACTCATATATGACGGTCTTCATAAAGATCTGCAGAATACACCCAAATAAGGCTAATTTACACCTAAAAAAAAAAGAAATTTACACCTCTGCTGCAGATTTTAAACATTACCTGAAAGCCACTTGTTGTCCACAAGACCATACTTCAGAAGAAAATCATTCCAATTCCTATCAAATGAATCTTTACTATGAGAGTTCCAAACAACTTGGCTCATTTCTTGTTCAATTTCTGCATGTCCCTTGTACCCATTTAATTTGCTTGGGATCTTCTTCATGATGTGTCAAATACACCAACGGTAAATTGTTGTTGGTATACAAGCCTCTATAACCCTTTTCATTGACACGCATTGATCGGTGAGAAACCCTTTAGGAGCATTTCCTCCCATGCAATGAAGCCAACATTGAAATAACCATTTGAATGATTCAATTTCTTCGTTTTTCATCAAAGCACATCCAAGAAGTGTTGACTGACCGTGGTGATTCACCCCGACAAAAGAACCACAAACCAAATTATACCTGAAAACAAATTACAACATTGCAGAATGAAAATCATTACACACACCCATATAATGATTTTATACACCCAAAGAACATCTAATATACACTTTTGCAGCAAATTCATAGAGCAAAATTAATTTAGCATCATAAACAAGAACAACATATTACCTGTTTGTATTGTAAGTGGTTTCAAATGAAATAACATCTCTGAAATACTCAAAGATAGCTCTACTCCTTGCATCGGCCCAAAAAGCAAGCTTAATCGATTGATTGTCCTCGAGTTTGAGCTCGAAAAAGAAATTCTGATTCTTCTATTTCATTCTAAATAAATATTTACCGAATTCCTTTGCATCTTCTTGTTCTGAAATATTTCGCACTTCTCTCGTGATGTAATTTCTCACATCTTTTTTGATAAAATTTAACTCGCGGTGACCCCCAGCTGCCGCAACAAATTATTGGAAAGTTTTGCTTGGTCTGATACTAGCCTCTTCATTATTCTCTATTGTACAATGAACGGACATGCTTAGTTCCCAGTGCTGTTTGAGCATGTCTGCTTGAGTTGGACAACAAGGGTGTGAATGATGCAGCACAACCTTCGAAATGATCCAAGCACCAACATCCTTCAATGTTATATAAATTCTTGCAGGACAATTTAAACCAGCTGTGGGATTTGTCTTCTCGGTCGGAGATATTTTAGATTTCCATTTTCCCTCTCTGCTACTTGTAATCAATTGATTCTTAATTTTGTTTCCTTTCTTATTTGTGCTCCGAACTCTTGTAGAAAAACCTGCAGCCTTGGCATAGTCATTGTAAAATTTTGCAGCATCTTCAAGAGTGTTAAAAGTCATTCCAACCTTGGGAACAAGCTGGTCATCAACAGTACAGAGAGGCTGTAAAATACACCATGTTAAAAACAAGAATATACTATAGAGTTTCTACACCTCATAAAAAAATAACAATTGAAGTAAAATACACCCAAGAAATCTTTATCTACACCCGAACGACAACAACTCAACTAAAATAACAAGAAAAGCCATAAACTGTTAATACACCCAAACGTCCCTAAAATACACCCAAGGATTCCTGATCTACACTCGAACAACAACAACTCAACTAAAATAACAAGAAAAGCCATAAACTGTAAATACACTCAAACTTTCCTAAAATACACCCAAAAAGTTCTGATCTACACCCGAGCGTCTGCTATAAAATGCAAAAAATTAATCAAAACTAATACATTAGATTCAACCCACAGATTATGTTCACGCATTAATTTCACAGTCAATCTTCACGAATTATTCAGCTAGATAATCATAGACGATTAACAGCATCAAATTCAGATTAATCGTAATTAACTGAATCTAAATCAAACCTCAGGAACTTTGTTCGATTCAAATCCAAAATCCACTTCGCCCTGGTTCAGCTGACAATCTGAGGTTGAATCGTCCATTATCTTCAAAACAAGTTCAAAGCTTAATTTCAAAAACCATGCAAATCGAAAAAAAATGAAAGCTAGAGTTACAGAGAGAAACTCACATAAATGACGAAGAATAAATCAGTGATAAACGCAGGTAAAACAACGATAAAAAAGGCAAAGAAAGAACGCAAGAAGGAGAACGAAGAAATTTGGCAAGAGATTCGAAGAAGGAAACGAAATCTTTTGAAATTCGGAAGTTATATATTCGCGCATTAATTGATTTTGATTGATTTAATATTCTGTTACATAGCGCGTGAAACGTACGTAACATTAGGAGCGCGTTTAGGGGGTTAGTTGTCTTCAAGACTTGTAACACTTGTAAGTGTTAATCGCTTGTATGCTGAGATTATTCCTACTTTTGATATTATTGCAGTGAAATCTATTATATCTATTATATATATCTATTATATCTATTTAATTTTACAATGAAAATGTATCACATGTCACTTTTTCATTACAATTAAAATTAAATTTTTTCGTCCAAAATTAAAGAGTTATATCCTCCTTTCTACTAATTTTACAACCAAAATGTACCACATGTCACTCTCTCATTACAATTAAAATCAAATCTTTTCCTCCAAAATTAAAGAGGTCTTCCCTCATCTGTACTAATTTTTCAACCAAAATGTGTCATATGTCATTTTCTCATTGCAATTAAAATCAAATATTTTCCTTCAAAATTAAAGAGTTCTCTCCTCTTTTCTCTCTCTCTTTATCTATCCCTCTCATTCCTTCAACCACTCTATCTCTTTTATATATCATTATCAATGAATAATTATAAATTTGACAATCAAAATATGCAACATGACAATTTTTAATCATATTAAAATTAAAATTGAAATTAAAATATAGATATATATTATATTATAGGGCAATTTACGTAATTAAATAAATCTGTTGAATCCTTTACCCATATACACAAAACACAAACTTGTTACGTGCATGTGCAATTTAGATTACTAGGTAAACCGTGGGAGCCAACCACGGTTTCTACTATCCACATAAACCGTGGCTGGCAGGGACAGATTACGCATGGAAAATAATGGCTGTGAAGATCTGTGGTACGGGTGCCTATACGGCGACGCCGATTGACTCGCCTGTTATCTGGTCTGTCGTAAACCTGTACCCTGGAAGGGGCCTGGGACGACCCTCTGTGAAGAGCCTCCTCAGTCAACACAATCGGCCTCGGATCCTGAAATACAACATCTGGGGATAGGAATCTATGGGCCACACGACACTACCAGTCCAAGTATTCAACTGATGGACCGGGGTCAAGGACTCGATCGACCGGTATGACTGAATAAAGCCGGTTCTCCCAATGCCCATGCCACTCCTGAAAATATCTGGGGAACCATCGGTCCCCACCCCTGCCATCCTTCACATGTAGCCAATCTATGTTCAGAGGCAGCAGGGAAAGATGCTGAACACCGCCGAACTGAGGTAGCACCCTATCCACCTAATGCCACTCAATCGCAGCAAAATATATCAGGCTAGTGATGGCCGTCCATAGCCTACGGTGCTCGTCAACTAGTATCTCCGGATGAATAACAGCAGCAACCTCGGCAGAGAAATAAGGCTCCCACACAAACTGTATCAAAAAAATGACACTTAAGTTAGACCATAAAATATAATCTAAACCAGTCCAAGTAAGAGCAATAACTAAATGACTCACATCGTGAACACGCAATCGATCCAACAAAAGGCGTGCAGAGATGACTCTTTGACCCACTGCATCGTTTTTCAGTAGATATGTAGCCCACCTATAATTTTAATTGAAATCATATCCTAACAAAGAAGAACACATGATGTTGAACAAGTTATGAAATGAAAATATTAAACGGTACCTGGATGCAAGCGGAAACCCAAATCCATGAAACCCACTAGGCCTCAGAGTGGGAAACCTCCAGAAAATTCATGACTGTAGAAGTTGTAGTGGCCCTGCCAAGTTAACAACATTTCTGTTTGTCCCACGACAGAAGCATCTATACAACCAGGCCAATGCCGCCGAGCCCCAGCTATATCTCCCTAACTCGTCCAACGATGCCAAATAAGGCAACCAGCGAAGGTGAATCCGGTTTGCATTTTTGTCTGCAAACAGCTGAGAGGACAACAACATCACAATATAAGCACGTGCGTATATACGCACGGTTTCCTCACTAGCATTTGCTCGGAGAACCCGGAACCTATCGTGGAACCATGTGTAGCACACTGTCATCTGCTTTACTTTATTCTGCGGAGGTAACTCCCCAAACAACTCGCGAAACCAGACCCATGCCGGTCTTCCGTGTTCCATCAGACTCTCAAAGTCAGTCAGGCACCCACTAACAGGCTCCCCATCGATCGGCAAACCAAGCTGATATGCCACATCTTGCAAAGTGATAGTGCACTCACCAAAGGGCATATGGAAGGTGTGGGTCTCAGGACGCCACCGCTCAATAAATGCGCTAAGTAGAGGCTCGTCAACCCAAAACCAATGACTGTTCAGCCTAGCCAAATGATACAGCCCCGCGGTCTCCAGATACGGTATGATCCGCTTGTGTAAAGGCATATTCTGTTGTCTCCTCACGCCACTAATAACCCTAGTAGGCTGCAAAATGTCGGTAACAAATTCCCTCAACATACGACCAATACTAATAACATCAAACATAATTTAGAAAAAAATAATTAGATACCGACATTGGTTTTCTATTTTCTTTAATGATAGTTATGATGCGTGAGCATCTTGTCTATCTTTTCCTAGTGAATTTGCACTTAAATTGTTGAGTTTAATTAAGAATTAACTATATTTTAGCCACTATGGATGCTATTTTGAGTTTTGTATAATACTGTTTATTTTAGGTAGCATTCGGCAGAATTGGATGAAATTTCTGCAACACAAGAATCAAAGGAGATAGCTGCGAGGAGTGACGCGCACGCGTTCCTGACGCGTGCGCGTGATCTGAAAGTTTCCACGGCAACGTGTGCGCGTGACTGACGCTCACGCGTGAATTGAAGATTTGCTCAGCGATGCGTTTGTGACCGACGCGACCGCGTGACTTGCGAAGAAGACCAGCGACGCGTACGCGTCACATGCGCGATCTGTAATAATATAGAAAATGCTGGTTACAATTTTCGGACTGTTTTTGACCCAATTTCCAACCCAGAAAACACAGAGTAGAAGCTGCAGAATGGACAAAGCAAGTGGTCCCCACCCATCAGCTGAAGACTTGTTAATTAATTTGAATTTAAATTCAAATCTTATCTAGGAGGAAAAGATATTATTTTTAAATTTAGATAATTAGATTTTAAATTTATTAGGATTAGTAATTGTTCCGAGGGTTACCTGAAACTGTAGGTCGATCTCGGTCGAGATCTTCTGTGTTGGTCGGAGCTGACGTGTCCGGCAGGTGTATAGCAGCCGGAGCTGGTGTGTCCGACTTGTGGGACTGAAAGTGCTGCTGATCCTTCGTCCCCGGAGGGTGGGGGGTACCTGCAAGGGACTCCGATGCTTAAGTTAGCAAGGGTATTAAGCAGGTATTGAGTAGAATCAGAGTATGAGTTATACCTGGGTGCTCCAGTGTATTTATAATGGTGAGATGTGGCCTTCTGTGGATAAGATAAGTTAGTTATCTTATCTTATCTTTATCTTATCTTTAAGTAAGGTCATCTTATCTTCAAGGGAACCGCCCTTCTCTCTGTAGGCTTGGGCTGCCTTAGGATTTTGGGCGTGTTCCTCTATTTGGGCCCTTCTTTGGGCTTTCCTGGGGACTTGACCGAGCTCTTTGGAAAAAGGTCGGATTGTCCTAACCTGGAGAGGTCGGTCGCTTTGTCTGTCGAACATCCCGGTCGGACATCTCGACCCAGGGTATGAACAGTGTCCCTGCTTTGAGCTCGGTCTTCTTCTTTTTTTTTTAGGTCGAGTCCTTGACTTCGGTCCTTCTTTGGTGAAGCCGAACTCAAGCATTTTGTCGATTCCTTTGTAGCAGCTTTTGAATGTAGAACATTTCCTCTAAAAAGCGCGCGCTTTTATTTCGGCGCTTTGGGAACGTGCGAGTGTTTAATGCCTTCTTTAATTTTAGCATTAATTGCCCCGTTTCCCTTTGGCTCTTTATTTCAATTTTGAAATCCCAGAAATGATTTCTCTGCTTTTGTCCTTTTCGTAACTTCTTTTCTCCGCTCTCTCCGCTCTCTATTTTTTGTTTGCGCTTCTGCTTTCTTTGTGTTGCGGTGTCATTTGGCGTTTCTGGAGCCTGGAGTTTTGCGTTTCTCCCTGCGACATTGCTCTTGTTCGCGTTCTTTCTTTTGCTTGTGAGAAGGCGTTCCCAGATTTCATCTTCCATCTTCAGTTTCTTTGAAGCTCGCTGCTCTTTCCAGGTTGGTACTAGCTTTCTTGCTTCTTCCGTAGCTTCGTCTTCAGTTTTTTGGTGAATTTTTTATTTTGCATATTTGAAAGTTTGAATCTTTTCGTGGTCTTGTATTTGCTTGTCGCTGTAACATGTTTTTTCTATCTTTCTCTTATGGATTTTCTTGGCATTTCTGTCGAGGCTTTCTAGGGTTTTATTGTTGCTTCTGGTTGTTTCCTGTCTGATACCGAAAGAAAATCTGCATCTGTTCCTCGCTTTTGGAGATTGCTTTTTGTCTGATCTTGAAAAAGGTTGCATCTTTAATGGTCTCTACTTGGCGTGCTTGATGTTTGGGAATGGTTTTTGTTTGGTAGACTTGTAATGATTTTTTGTGTTTTTTTTTAATTTCTTTTTGAGACATGCTGGGATGTAAGCTTGTAGATTGATTTCTAGAAACCTTGCATTGTTACTGCCTCCAAAGGATGCCCCAGGACTTTGGTTTGAGTCTTGGGGTTTTCCTTTTCTTTGTTCCATTGCCTGAGAAGTATTGACCGAGTTGTTTTCTCCCTTTGTCCGAGATGTTTGTGGTAACCCCATCTTCTTTTCTTACTTGTAGGGTTAGTTAGTCTCATGTCTTTTCGCAATAACATTGTAGAGATGTCTTCCAGAGTTCCCGAGGGGATGTCCGATTGGCTGGACTCCCTTGTTTTGTTGTGTGTTTCTGTTGTGGATGCTGAGTTTTGCACAGAGTTGAGGAAGTGCCATAGGATTTGTGGTAACAATGCCCGTGAGGAGGATTACGAGCTTGTTGCTCCTGATTCTGATGAGAGAGTTTGTTTTCCGACTTCTATTGAGAGGGAGCGTCCCTTCTTCTATGCCTATGAATACTTCTTCTGCCAGTTGAACGTTACTTTTCCTTTTACTGCTTTCGAGACCGACCTGTTGTGGTCGTGTAATATTGCCCCATCCCAGCTTCACCCTAATTCCTGGGGTTTTATTAAAATTTTTCAACTTCTCTGCCGTGAATTAGATGTAACACCTTCCCAAACTCTTTTCCTTTATTTGTTTGTTTCCGCCAAGCCTGGCGGTTCTTCAAAAAAGAAAGCTTCCTGGGTCTCCTTCAGGTCCGCCCAGGGCCATAAAATTTTTGCTTTGTATGATGAGTCCTTTAAGGACTTCAAGAATTACTTCTTTAAGGTTCGTACTGTCGAGGGGGCCCGCCCCTTTTTTCTTGATGAAAATGATGAGCCTTCTTTCCCTCTAGAGTGGCAGAGGGATGTGAGAATGTCTCGCTATACCTGGGAGATGCTTGATGATGTTGAGCGTGCCTTTGTTGTTGTTCTTGAGGATCTATGGGGGAAACCACCCCATCTTGATACAAAAAGGTTTTTGAATGACCCATCCTTGGTTCGGACTATTTTGGGTACTTGTCTGACTTGTCTCTTATACTTGTTTCTTTAATTTTTTCTTCCTCTTGTTTGTGACCGTAACTCTTTGTTGTGGCTATTTCGGTATTTGTAGAGATGTCAACGAACAATGACTCCATGAAGGCTTTTAAAAGGGCAAAGAAAGCAACTGTTGCTCTGAACATCTCGGCCAAAGTGCCCGGCGAGGGATCTTCTCAGATCCCAGTGAAGCCTCCTGTGCCGAGTTCTCTCGGGCCGAGGAAAGTAGTTTCTACTCCTCGGTTTCATCAGGTCGATCCTCCACAGACTTCTGCCGTTGCTTCTGGTGTCCCTCCCTTGAAAGAGCAAAAAACATCTGAGCCTTTTAACCTGGATGCCCCGAACTTTGATGCTATCGAGTTTGTTGACCAGCAAATTGCCCCCTATGGTGGGCTTTCCATGGACGACGTGTCTCTTCTTCAGCATCTGGATTTCATCACCAAAAGTAGTGTGAAGATGGCTCATATGGGTGCGGCTATTTTCCGAACAGTTCAGGGGATTCCGATTCATGCCACAAAATCCTTCATGGAGGAGGCCCAGTCAGAATTTGATCGGATCAAGGGTCTGAAGGATGAGTTGGAGGTAAAGTTGGCAAAGGTGGAGAAGGAGCTGGAGGGTGAGAAGGCCAGCTCTATTGCCCTGGCTGCTTCTTTGAAGTTGGCTGAGGACATGGCCTTGAAGCATAAGGATAGCTATGTCTCGGCTTATAGGGAATTAATGCATCTCCGGGATGATTTGAAAACTGCTCGGGTTAATTATGCCGAGCTTCAGGGTCACCTTGTGGGCAGCGTAACTGCTGCCTCCGAGAACCTGATGGAGCAGTTCCGGATTGTTGCTCCTGATGCCGACTTGACTCTCGTCAGCCTGGACAATGTTGTGAGGGATGGTAAGATTGTCCCTGATGACCAGGATGATGATGATGCTGACCCTCCCCCAGTGCCTTCTCTTAAAGTGTCGACGTCCTCAGTTCCTCCCGTTACGTCCGATCCGGATTGCCAGATTTTGAACCGGGATGATGGAATTGTAGATGCTGTGCCTATTCAGACTTGCCCTCCTTCTCCCCGTACTGATGCTGCCGGGAAGGCTCCAGATCTTGGTTGACCTCCCTTTTTAAGTATTTGTGTAAATAGCCCGGTTTGTGGGCTTTGAACTCTTTTTTTTTTTGTAAATGATGCTTTGTTGACTGTTGATACTCTGAGGTTGATTTTGGTGGCCTCTTGAAGCTTTATCATACTATGCTTTTATTGTGCCTTAACAGGGTATCTGTTGGAATCTTACTGCTTGGCCTCTTTAGATTGCTTTCGTACTTATTGTCTGTAGCTTAGATCCTTTTGAGGCCGTGACTGTGGGGGGTCCGACTTGTTTCTCGGTTTCCTCGTTTTTGTTTGTATTTTTAGCGCCTCATAACCGATTTCTTTATGTTGGTCCCCTTCTAAGTTATTTTTGTAATCCTCTTTCCCGGACCTTTGTCAGGTCTCTTTAAGGGATTACTTTTATAACTTATCTCTTGTAGGAGACCGACTTCGTTAGGTCGATCTCTTCCTAGTTGTTTTTGTAATCCTCTTTCTTGGACCATTGTTAGGTCTCTTTCAGGGATTACTTTTACAACTTGTCTTGTAGGAGACCGACTTCGTTAGGTCGATCTCTTCTAAGTTATTTTTGTAATCCTCTTTCTTGGATCTTTGTTAGGTCTCTTTCAGGGATTACTTTTACAACTTGTCTTATAGGAGACCGACTTCGTTAGGTCGATCTCTTCTAAGTTGTTTTTGTAATCCTCTTTCTTAGACCTTTGTTAGGTCTCTTTCAGGGATTACTTTTACAACTTGTCTTGTAGGAGATCGGCTTCGTTAGGTCGATCTCTTCTAAGTTGTTTTTGTAATCCTCTTTCTTGGACCTTTGTTAGGTCTCTTTCAAGGATTACTTTTACAACTTGTCTTGTAGGAGATCGGCTTCGTTAGGTCGATCTTTTCTAAGTTGTTTTTGTAATCCTCTTTCTTGGACCTTTGTTAGGTCTCTTTCAGGGATTACTTTTACAACTTGTCTTGTAGGAGACCGACTTCGTTAGGTCGATCTCTTCTAAGTTATTTTTGTAATCCTCTTTCTTGGACCTTTGTTAGGTCTCTTTCAGGGATTACTTTTACAACTTGTTTTGTAGGAGACCGACTTTGTTAGGTCGATCTCTTCTAAGTTATAGCAATTTCTCTTTAATAGGGTTCGCCAGACCTCTTTCCAGACCTCGTTAGGTCGGGCAGTCTTTTTAAGTTATTATATAGCAATCCATAAGACCTCGTCAGGTTCTTTTTGGGATCACTTTCAATAACTTTTTGCATTATTCTGTGTTCATCTTTGCCGATTTGTAGATGGTAGTTTCTGTCCTGGTTTAATCGACCTTTAGGTGAATCGCGTTTTCACCTTTGTCGGTCGATCATTCCTATCGAGATCGTATAGTGAATCCGTTCTTCACTTTCTGTTTGATCCGTTGCTTTATAATCGGACGATGAATGCTTCAGATTAATGCGTCTTGGGAATTTGTAGAATATCTGAAATGTATTTTATTCAAAGAAAGTGCAAATATATACATGCGGGAGTTTTCCGTACCCTTAAGTCGAATTAAATCTCAATCTTGACGCCTCATTAAAAAACCTTTTCAGGAAAAAGAGTGTATCTTGTGATGAGATCTTTTACCTGTCCTAGCTATAGTACCTTCTTAGGTTACAGGCGTGCCATGATCTGGGGAGTTTTCGTCCCTCGAGTTCGGACAGTCTGTAATAGCCTTTCCCAAGTACTTCTGTGACTCAGTAGGGTCCTTTCCAGTTGGCTGCCAGCTTTTCTTCTCCGGGTCGAGTTGTTCCAATATCATTTTGGATTAAGATGAGATCATTCTCAGCAAAACCTCTTGGCACTACCTTTTGATTATACCTGGAAGCCATTCGCCGCTTTAGTGCTTCTTCTCTGGTTCGAGCTCTTTCTTGGATTTTCGGGAGTAGGTCGAGCTCTTCTCTTTGAAGTTGAGAGTTGGTTTCTTCATTGTAGTGGACTACTCGGGGAGACCCTTCCTCGACTTCTATTGGAATCATTGCCTCCACTCTGTATGCTAATCAAAATGGTGATTCGTTCGTAGTAGAATGTGGAGTTGTTCGATACGCCCATAGGACTTGTGAAAGTTCCTCGGCCCAAGCTCCCTTTGCTTCTTGTAGTCTCCGTTTCAGCCCGGCCAATATGCCTTTGTTGGCTGCTTCGATTTGACCATTGGCTTGGGGATGTTCGACGGAGGTAAACTGGTGTTTTATGTTCAAGTCGGCTACTAGTTTTCTGAAGCCTGCATCTGTGAATTGGGTGCCATTATCCGTGGTGATTGAGTATGGAACCCCGAACCTTGTAATAATATTCCTATATAGGAATTTCCGACTTCTTTGAGCAGTGGCGTTGGCTAGGGGTTCTGTCTCGATCCATTTTGTGAAGTAGTCTACCCCTACTATGAGGAACTTGACTTGTCCCGATCCCTGGGGAAAGGGTCCGAGAAGATCGAGTCCCCACTTTGCAAATGGACAGGGCGAGGTTACGCTGATGAGCTTTTCCGGCGGGGCGATGTGAAAGTTGGCATGCTTCTGACATGGTGGACATGTCTTTACAAATTCGGTAGCTTCCTTTTGTAGAGTTGGCCAATAGAATCCTGCCCGGAGTACCTTTTTGGTGAGAGCTTGTGCTCCGAGATGATTGCCACAAATGCCGCTATGTACTTCCTCCAAGACTTCCTTTGTATTGGAAGTCGGTACGCATTTTAACAATGGTGTTGAGATCCCTCTTTTGTATAGGGTGTTGTTTATGATAGTGTAGTACTGTGCCTCCCTTTTTAACCTCTTTGCCTCATTTTCATCTGTGGGGAGCGCTTCTGTTTTGAGGTAGTTAATTATGGGGGCCATCCATCCTTGATCCCGACCTGTTATGGCTAGGATTTTTTCTTCTTCCGATATTGATGGGTTCTGCAGTATTTCTTGGATGAGGCTTCTATTGTTGCCCCCTGGTTTGGTGCTAGCTAGTTTTGAGAGTGCGTCAACTCGGGCATTTTACTCGCGGGGTATGTGGCAGATCCTATATTCCCCGAGTTGTCTGAGCTGTTCTTTGATTTTATCCAAATATTTTTTCATGGTAGGATCTTTGGCTTGGTAGTTTCCCGTTATTTGCGAGGTAACGACTTGTGAGTCACTGTAGATGTTGAATTTCTGAGCTCCAACTTCCCTAGCTAGCTTCAAACCAGCTAATAACGCTTCATATTCCGCCTGGTTGTTTGAGGCCGGGAATCCGAATTTCAGGAAAAGCTCAAGTTGGGTTTCGTGGTTGCTTTCGATTATCACACCTGTACCACTTCCAGTTTTATTCGAGGAACCGTCCACGTATATGTTCCACTCTATGGGAATTTCCGTGGTGTCTGTGAATTCTGCAATGAAGTCGGCTAGGTATTGTGATTTGATGGCTGTCCGCGCCTCGTATTGGAGGTCAAACTCGGACAACTCGATTTCCCATTGTAGGATTCTTCCTGCTAGATCTGTTTTCTGCAATATCCCTTTTATGGGCTGGTTGGTCTGAACTTTAATGGTGTGCGCTTGGAAGTATGGGCGAAGTCGTCGGGATGTGAGTATCAGAGCGTAGGCAAACTTCTCTATTTTCTGGTAGTTCAGCTCTGACCCTTGTAGTGCTTTACTAATGAAGTAGACGGGTTGTTGTCCCCCTTCATCTTCTCTAATTAGTGCCGAGGCTATTGTCCGACTTCCTACTGCGAGGTACAGTATGAGTGGTTCTCCCTCTTGTGGTCGAGATAGGATGGGGGGCTGTCCCAAGAATTCTTTGAAATCTCGGAAGGCTTGTTCACATTTCGTTGTCCACTCGAAGTTCTTTCCCTTCCTTAAGGTAGCATAGAAGGGGAGGGATCTTATTGCTGACCCTGCTAGGAATCTGGACAAGGCCGCCAATCTCCCATTGAGTTGTTGTACTTTTTTTATGCAGGTCGGGCTTTTCATGTTGAGTATGGCCTGTCATTTATCTGGATTTGCCTCGATTCCTCTTTGTGTGAGCATAAAGCCCAAGAATTTACCTGCTTCCACTGTGAAGGTGCATTTAGCCGGGTTGAGTCGCATGCCGTGCTTCTGTATGGTGTTGAATACTTGAACCAAGTCGGTTAGTAATGTTTCTTCGCTTTGTGTCTTTATCAACATGTCATCCACATAGACCTCCATGATTTTTTCGATGTGGTCTGAGAAGACTTTGTTCATTAGCCTTTGATAAGTGGCTCCCGCATTCTTAAGGCCGAAAGGCATTACGATGTAGCAATAATTTGTTTTTGGTGTGAGAAACGAGGTTTTTTCCTGATCCGGTGGATACATTAGGATCTGGTTGTACCCTGAGTATGCATCCATGAACGAGAGATACTTATATCCCGATGAGGCATCTACTAGAGCATCGATGCTTGGGAGTGGATAAGGGTCTTTTGGGCAGGCTTTGTTGAGGTCGGTGTAGTCGGTGCACATTCGCCACTTCCCATTTGACTTTCGCACCAAGACGACGTTTGCTAGCCATAGTGGGTATTTAACTTCTCTTATGAAGCCTGCCTCTAGTAGTGCTTGTACTTGTTCTTCTACAGCCTGAGACCGTTCTGGCCCGAGTTTTCTTCGTCTTTGTTGTACCGGCCGGGATCCCGGGTAGATTGCCAACTTATGGCTCATTAGTTCGGGATCTATGCCTGGCATGTCGGTAGCTTTCCATGCGAAGAGATCAACATTATCTCGTAGGAACCGTATTAGTGACTCCTTTGCGTCTCCTTTCAGGATCGTGCCAATATTACTTGTTTTATCCGAGGTATCTCCGATCTGGACTCTTTCTATTTTTCCTTCAGGCCGTGGGCGGAGTTCTTCTCGTCTCTAAACTTCGCCGAGTTCGATTGTGTGGAACTCTCCTCCTTCGCCTCGGAGATTTAGACTTTCGTTATAACAGCGACGCGCCATATTTTGATCTGCTTTTATTGTAGCTATCCCTTCGGCAGTTGGAAATTTCATACATAGATGTGGAGTTGAAACTATTGCGCCGAGTTGATTTAACGTTGTTCGACCTATTAAGGCATTGTAGGCTGAGCTTACGTCGACCACGATATAGTCTATCTTGAGTGTTCTGGATTGGTTCCCCTTTCCGAAGGTTGTATGTAAGGATACATATCCCAATGGCTGTACTGAAGTATCCCCCAGTCCGAACAGGCTGTTCGGGTATGCTCTTAGCTCTTTTTCTTCTAAGCCGAGCTTGTCAAAGGCAGTTTTGAATAGGATGTCGGCGGAGCTTCCTTGGTCAATTAATGTACGGTGGAGGTTGGCGTTTGCCAATATGATTGTGATGACCATGGGGTCGTCGTGTCCTGAGATGATTCCGGATGCATCTTCTTTGGTAAACGTGATTGCTGGGATGTCTGGCGCCTCCTTCTTTCCTTCGACATGGTATACTTCTTTGAGGTGTCGCTTGCGGGATGATTTGGAGATTCCTCCTCCAGCAAATCCGCCGTGTATCACATGGATGTGTCTTTCCGGTGTGCGGGGTGATCGTTCAAACCATTCGACATATTCATCCCTTCTTCTTTTTCTTGGTTCTTCGTCCCGATTGGCCAAGAACCGATCTAGTTTTCCTTCCCTTACTAATTTCTCAATGACTTTTTTCAAGTCAAAGCATTCGTTGGTGGAATGTCCTCGGACTCGATGATACTTGCAGTATTCGTTCCGATTTCCTCCTCCCCGTTTACCTTTAAGTGGCCGAGCTGGGGGTATTTTTTCCGTATGGCAGACTTCTTTGTAAATATCTACCAAGGATACCCTAAGAGGGGTGTAGTTATGATATTTTTTATTTTCTCTCCGGAGCGATCTTCTTTTTTCTTGGATTCTTTATCTTTATCTCGGTAGGCAGAACCGAACCTCGAGGCTTCCCCAAGTCGAGAATTCTCCTCCATGTTGATATACTTCTGCGCCCGTTCTTGTACTTCGTCTAGGGATGCCGGGTACTTCTTTGATATAGATTGGCTAAATGGTCCTTCTCGTAGGCCATTTATGAGGCCCATGATGGCAGCTTCTGTTGGTAGACTTTGTATGTCCATGCATGTTTTGTTGAATCTTTCCATGTAGTTACGAAGACTCTCCCGATCTCCTTGCTTGATCCCTAGTAGGCTGGGCGCGTGTTTGGTTTTGTCCTTTTGTATGGAAAATCGGGCCAGGAACTTTTTGGCCAGGTCGTCGAAACTCGAGATGGATTTTTGAGGTAGGTTGCCAAACCATCTAATGGCTGTCTTGGTAAGAGTTATTGGAAAGGCTTTGCAGCGGACTGCATCTGAGGCGTCAGTGAGGTACATTCTACTTCTGAAGTTGCTGAGATGGTGGTTGGGGTCCGATGTGCCGTCATACGGAGTCATATCCGGGAGTTTGAAATCTTTTGGGATTTTGGATTTCATAATTTTCCTGGTGAATGGATCTTGATCTTTGTGAGAGCTATCCTCTGGGGTGGATCGAGTAGCTTTAGTTTTGAGATCAGCTTCGAGTTTCACAAGCTTATCTTCTAATTCTCGGCGCCGCCTTATTTCCCGACGTAGATCCTCTTCTTTTTCGCGTTGATGTTGGGCTTCTTTCTCAAGTTGCTTTAATCGATTTTGAAGTGCTTCTATCACCCCTGGATTTGATGAATTTTTGTCTCCATTGGATTCCGGGGCATCTTTAAGTATAGCATCCATGTTCTTGTGCGGCGTTCTATCTTCCAAACCTGAGTCGTGGTCGTTGTCATGGTTGTCCGCCATGGTGTTGGGATGACTTCCAGGTCCCCGGCAACGGCGCCAATGTTCCAAGGGTTACCTGAAACTGTAGGTCGATCTCGGTCGAGATCTTCTGTGTTGGTCGGAGCTGACGTGTCCGGCAGGTGTATAGCAGCCGGAGCTGGTGTGTCCGACTTGTGGGACTGAAAGTCCTGCTGATCCTTCGTCCCCGGAGGGTGAGGGGTACCTGCAAGGGACTCCGATGCTTAAGTTAGCAAGGGTATTAAGCAGGTATTGAGTAGAATCAGAGTATGAGTTATACCTGGGTGCTCTAGTATATTTATAATGGTGAGATGTGGCCTTCTGTGGATAAGATAAGTTAGTTATCTTATCTTTAAGTGAGGTCATCTTATCTTTAAGGGAACCGCCCTTCTCTCTGTAGGCTTGGGCTGCCTTAGGATTTGGGGCGTGTTCCTCTATTTGGGCCCTTCTTTGGACTTTTCTGGGGACTTGACCGAGCTCTTTGGAAAGAGGTCGGGTTGTCCTGACCTGAAGAGGTCGGTCGCTTTATCTGTCGAACATCCCGGGTTGGACATCTCGACCCAGGGTATGAAGAGTAATAAATAGGAACTCTATACATTTAGACACAATACAGAGATTGTTACCAGAACCCTTATTTTTCTTCTCTGAGACATGAGCAACTAATCCTCCATTGTGAAGGTGAGGAGCTCTGTCTATTTTCATGGATTGATTCGTTTGATCTTTTTAATTTAATTCATATCTTGATTTATATTTCAATAATTGTTTTCGTTCTTTATTCTATGAACATTTGGTGGAACGGAAGTATAACCCATGTTCTAATTGAGTTCTCGTAAAACTTGGAAAAGCTCTTTACTTGAACAACAGCTTGAAAACATATTATACTGAATTTTTAATTATTTTTATTTAAAGGGATACGTGACATATAATCCCCTTATTTGTGGATAATTAGGATTCTTTTGGCATATAAACTAGAAATTGATCATCACCCTCTAATTGGAATTAATTGACCAGGAAATTGTCAGTTGATGAATTTTAGAGGAGACTAGGAAGGTCTAAGAAATTAGGGTCTAGTCACATATAGTTTGCCATGAAATTAAATCTTGCATGATTAAATTAATTAGTAATAAAAATAAATCCGAAAAAATAGATAACTCTTAAACCTTAACTGCTTTCTCCATATTTTATTCCCAACTTATTTATTTGTCTATCCTTTTTATATTCTGAATTCGAACTTAAACCTTTTGAATATCTCAAAACCCTTTTCTGCTTGCCTAACTAAGCCAATCAATCAATCATTGTTGCTTGATCCATCAATCCTTCTGGAATCGACCCTTACTCACGTAAGGTATTACTTGGTACGACCCGGTGCACTTGCCAGTTAGTAGTGTGGGTTATAAATTACCGCACCAAATTACAACAAACACGAAGCAATAGGAATAATAACAATACCAACAAGAATAACTCTACTAACAATAACAATATTTATAATACTAACAGCTCCCATTACTAATAAAAATAAAAGTAATAATGATAACTACCATTATCATAATAGTAACAAAAAATAATAATAGTAACAATGATGCTACCACTACGATCAACTCATAATAACAATGAAAATAAAATTAATAAAATAACTTGACTACAATAATAATTATAAAATAATAATACTTATACAAATAATAATAATAATAATAATAATAATAATAATAATAATAATAATAATAATAATAACTAACCTCACCATCGATGGATCCAGCCACGTGAGCAACGCCATTTAGTCGGTATAAGCGAGCTTCATCTTCCATAACTCCACCACCCAAACCTCACCAAACTTACAACCCTCTCTCTCAAACTCTCTCAACCACGAACAAGCTTCAAAATTTTTGTTTCCTCCCAAATGATCCGTCCTTAGCATCAATAGATTATGTATTTATACTACTACAAACATAAACCGTGGGAGGCAAGGGGGTTTACGTTCATTGCCTCCTCTTCATAAACCGTGGTAGGCACCCACAGTTTATGCCCATCAGTTTTCCTTTCTAATCCGTGGGACTCAGCCACGGTTTACAGCCATTGTTTTCCATGCGTAATCCATCCCTATCAGCCACGGTTTATGTGGATAGTAAAAACCATGGTTGACTCCTACGGTTTACCTAATAATCTAAATTGCACATGCACGTAACAAGTTTGTGTTTTGTGTATATGAGTAAAGGATTCAACAGATTTATTTAATTACGTAAATTGCCCTATATTATATATTGTTATCTAATTTAATAATAAATGTGTCACATGACACTCTTTTTAAATTTGAGAAAAAATATTTTTCCCCTTCTTAATAAACTACCTTCCTAAATTCTCTCATCTATCTCTCTCCATTTTTCTATTTCTCTCTACCCTTCTCACTCTATATATAATTTTGATATATTTATATATTATTATCTAATTTAATAACTAAATGTGTCACATGACATTCTCTTATTCAAATTGAGAAAAAATATTTTCTTCCAAAATTAATAAACTCCCTTCTTAAATTCTCTCATCTATCTCTCTCCCTTTTTCTATTTCTCTCTACTCTTCCCAGTTCTCACTCTATATATAATTTGTAATTTATATTTGGGTTAAGTATGATTTTGGTCCCTAACATAGAGGCTGAAAATTTATTTCGTCCCTCGCCTTTTTTTCGTTCCAAAATGGTCCCCAAAGTTTCAGTTTGTTTTAAAATCGTCCTTTTTACCAATTATATTTTTTTATTACCAAATTACCCTTTATTAAAAAAATTATAAAATAAAATAAATATAAAATAAATAAATAAAAAAAGAAAAAAAGAAAGAAAAGGGGGAGGATACAGAAGCGGGGTGGGTGGGGAGAAAAGGGGGGAGAGAAAAGGGAGGGGAGGGGGAGGGTGGAAGGGGGAGAGAAAGGGGATCCATGCCGCCGCATCGCCGCCGCACCGCCGCCCCCGCCCGCCGCTTCTTCTTCTTCTTCTTCCCGTCGCCGCACCGCCGCCCGACACCCGCCGCCGTCCGCCACTTCTTCTTCTTCTTCTTCTTCTTCCCGCCGCCGCACCCACCGCCGCACCGCACCGCGCCGCCACCACCACCTCCTTCTTCTTCTTCTTCTTCTTCTTCCACCGCACCATCGCCCCTGCCGCACCACCACCATCCGCCTCACCACCGCACCACCAATTCTTCTTCTTCTTCTTTCTTCTTCTTCTGTGAACTTGATTTGTTTGTGAAATTTTTGAATTTTTTTTTAAAATTTGTTGTGAAATATTGTTGTTGTTGAAATTTGTTATGGAATATTGTTGTGGATTTCTGATGATGATGATGATGATGATGATGATGATGATAAACATGATGATAATGTGGTGGTGGTGGGTTCTGGTGGTAGTGGTGGTTTTGTTTTGGTGGTTTAGGTGCTGTTCTTCTTCTGATGATGATGATGATGATGACCATGATGATAATGTGGTGGTGGTGGTGGGTTCTGATGGTGGTGGTGGGAGAAAACAGAGCGCTGCCGAGACGGGGGGAGGGGGAGAAAGAGAAGCGGGAGGGGGTGTTGTTTCAGGAAGAGGGGAAAGGGGGAAGAGGGAAGGTCGCCGTCGCAGTAGCTCCACGCCGCCGCCGCTGCTCCTCCTCTGCCTGCATTTGCGATTCTGCTTCTGTTTCTGGTTGAGGAAGAAGAGGGGAGGGAGGGAGGGAGGGGTATTTTTGTCCGAAGGACCATTTTACAATAAATTGAAATCTTGGGGACCATTTTGGAGCGAAAAAAAGGCGAGGGACGAAATAAATTTTTAGCCCCTACGTTGGGGACCAAAATCATACTTAACCCTTTATATTTTATATTAGTAATTTGACAAATCAAAATGTATCATAAGATATTTTTTATTATAATTAAAATAAATTTTTTCTTTCAAAATTAACAAACTTCCTCTCTCAATCTTCATCCTTATCTTTCTCTCTCTTTTCTCTCATTTTTTATTTTTTCTATATTTTTGTTCTACAAAAGATAAAATTAACAAAATAATATAATTCAAATATGTTTTCTCTCTTTCTCTTTTTTCTCTCTTTTTTTTAGTTTTTTTATTTAGTTTTAAATTTTTACTGTTTATCTTTTTAATCTATATTTTTATTTTTCTTCTTTTAAATATTTATTAAATATAATTTAGAGAGAATACTAATGTTATGATTAAAAGTTAAAATCAAGATTCAATTGTTTTAAAAAAATTAATTTTGAGTTAATTTTATAACTATCAATATGATTTTTTTCATACTAATATCTAATTATATTTTTATATACATAAAAAAAAATATTATTTTTAAATAGCAAGCATAAAAATTAATTATTTCTATTTGTGCAACAGACTTAACACCTAATCAAAAGTATACAAGTTAAATCGTTTTAAATTTTAGATAACAAATATTAAAATTAATTATTAGTAATAAATCAAACTCTTTCACATAAAATAATAACTAAAAATTTTTTTATTTGATTTTTTATCTACGAAGATCCTGGTCTTCTTAGCCGACAAAAACTTTTATCCCTACGATTTCTTTGCAAAAGTAGTTTGATTCTATAAATCTTTTGTGCTATAATCTATAATGTTATGACAAAATCAACATAATTTGAAAAGATTTGTATTCGCGTAATGTAATTACGGATAAAAATACTAGTTAGATACTAATTTTATTTGGTTTAAAATTAAATTAAATTATAAAAATTAACTTTTAACAAACTGATTTTTATAAAAAATTTGTAATTTCAGTTTAATTTTTTATTTAAAAAAAAGTAATTTATTTAAAATAGTTTTAATTCAATTTCAGTCCAGTTTGATTAAACTGTTTTTTTTTTTAACATCTCTAGCGACCATCAAATTCCATGTTTAGTTTATTTAATTTACTCTCTTGTCTAACTGATTAAGGTCTGAAGCTGAATACCTCTATTGTTTGGTGGGTTTATTCTTAATTATCCGGAATTATTAGAGTCTAAATTAATGGACGAAAATTGAAGGTTCTTCACTGGAGGATGGAATGTATGAAGTTGACCCAAAAAGAAAAATCGAAAAAGAAAAAGAGAAAAGTGGATGAGCTTGAGTTCTTGACAAGTAGATGGTACACGACAAAGAAAAGAAAAAAAAAGAAAAAAAATGAAAAAGAAAGAATGGAGAATGAAGAAGTAGGAGGCGGGGCAGGTGGGGCAGTGAGTGATAAAAATAAACAGAGACAGAATTAATAAAGTTGATATGACCCCCCTTTTTTTTTTAGTTAACACGTTATGAATTCTAAATCTTAAAAAGACATGTTAATCTTATTAACAAAAAAATTTATATAAACAATATAAAATTTTAATTTTAATATATCTATTATTTATTTATTAAAATAAAAATTTTGAAATTTTTTATTAATAATAAATTTAATATATATTTTTATTTTTTAAGATATATATTAACTAAAACCTTATTGTTTTAAGATTTTTTTTTGTGCACTTTTATTGTAGAGTTTTTACTTGAGCGTAATCCACTTACATTTAGTTTTTTAAATATAAAGCTTCTAGTTTTTAATAAAAATCTTATTTTATAACAAATAATTTTCTTTTGTTATAAAATTATTAATCTTTACAATTTAAACTGATAAAAAAATATACAAATAATTATATTTTAATTTTTTTAAATTTACATAAATATTACACAAAATACTTTTCTTTTTATTTCTCATATGTTAAATTTGTTTAAATTAATAATATTGTATCATAAAACTATTTGTCAAAAACTTATAGAATGAGAGGCACATAAAACAACTCTAATATTTGGAGTTCAAATGTGATATATACAGAAAACCGATTATTTTTAAATTTTATTTTGTATTGAAGATAATTAATAAAATAAAACTAGTTTCAGTATAAAGAAACAATTTTACTAAGTTGAGAATTAACTAAATTTTATCATCTTGTATAAAATTTACAAAAATTAAAATCAAATATTAAAATAACAAATCTCATATTTAGACGCAAATAATTATTTATGACATATATATCATTTTGTAAAGGCAAAATGAAATTAAACTGAACAAACGTTGGATATCCTCTATTATATTCTTAGTACAAAATAAATTTAGTAAAACTCCTTTATGTTAATTTCATCTCGTGTTTATTTTAGTTAAATGGGTATTTTGCAAATTACAATGAAGCGCTTCCCACGGCTGAGAATCACCATGACGAGTTGACGACCACCTATTCTCAGTCGTTAGTAACCACCAGCAACCACCATGAGAAACACCGAATTCTGAAATGAGAAGGAAAAAGAAAGAGGGAGGCACTGCACACGTGACATCCGCACAGTCTCAGCTCAACTGTGTTGCCAATCTTTCTTCAGACGTGACATCCCCACACTTTCTCAAACGTGGCTGACAGTTTATATGTGTCTTTTCCAACTTCTTAATTATTACAATTGTCTTCGGCCATACAGATCATTATTAATTAGCTTTCTGTGGCAGATCTTTGGTACTATTTGTTTGATATTTTATGCATATCGCGAATATTTTAAGATTTTTAGTATTTTATTCTTGTGCTAATGCGTCTCAGCAAAAAATAACCGATGTATTATTTTTAAAATTTTAAAATTTAAAATTTTAATCATAAGATTTTAAACTATATGAATTTTAAATTTAAAATTTTTTAAATTCTAAAATTATAAATTCTAAATTTTAAATTTAAACTATTGATATAAAATATAATAAATAAAGAGTTAAAATTTATTTATTTATAAAAAATAACATTTTTTATTTAATAAAAAATATTTAAGGATAAGCTATATATTTCTGTATATATTGTTAATATATATAATTTGCTTTATATATGAAAAAATTAGAATAATTTTATTTAAATTTTGATTTTTTTTCTTCCTTTCTCATACTTGTTTGCTGTGGAGACTCAAATTTACTCTTTTTAAATCGGGTAAAATATTAAATTGGTCCTTATATTTGGGTATAATTCTGTTTTAGTCTTTAAAGTTTAAAGTGTCTTATTTGAATCTAAAAAAGTTTCATTTAGTTTTAATATAGTCCCATTGTGAGGTTAAAGTTAAATAATTAACGGAATGCTCTACATAACAGCAGTACAAGAACAAAATCGATAATTTGGAGAATAAATACAAGTTACAGAGGCACAAAATCAACCTTGAATGCATCAATACATTATTTATTTATCATTCTTTTTAGTTCTATAAAAAAATATTTCATTTAAATTGCAAGAAAAATGATAAATAAATATATTGTGCATCAACGGTTGATTTTATACCTCTGAAATTTGTACTTGTTCTCCAAATTATCAATTTTGTTCTTGTACTATTGTTGTGTATGACATTTCGTTAATTATTTAACTTTGATTTTAGAGTGGGACTACATTGAAACTAAATAAAACTTTTTTAAATTCAAATAGGACACTTTAAACCTTAAGGATCAAAATAAAATTACGCTTAAATGTAGAAGACCAATTTAATACTTTACCTTTTTATATTATATTATTTTTATAATATACATAAAAAATAAGGTGTATATAGCTAGTAGAAGTAATAATAGTGATTATAATAATTATATAATTTTCATAATATTTTTTACACTAAAATTAGAGTAACTTACTTTTCAATATTTGAAAAATAAAAGTAAAGTATTGTAAAAATATAAAGTATGTGACCTTAATTTTAGCAGTATTTGTTAAATATTGTAAAAATTGTGTAATTACCATAACCATTACGGTGATAACCACTATAGATTCTACCACTAAAAGATAATTAATAAAAATGCAATATGACGTTCCTTGTGACAAGTGCTATATAGTAGAACAAGTAATAAAGATGTTAATATTGTATAAAGTAGTAAAGTTAGATAAATAATTTATTTTAAAAGCAATACCTAGTTACCTATCCCTTAGTACATAGATAGATAGTTAGATAGATACACACTATTCTCTACACTAGAGATGAGATACATATATATACATGCTATAGAACTAAGTAAAGTCTTCAATAATATATCGCATACAGTCTTAATCTTTGGATGTCAACCACTTAAACTGAAAAAGATATGGGCAAGTTGGGAAGTAATGGCAAGTATGATTGGACCCTGAGTGTCTATCATGGGCACCACTCCAATATGATTTTCTATATGGAGACATATTATTGAGGCCACATTCATATATAATGCGATGTTGAAAGGATACAAACCTAAATAAATAGGCCCCGGGACACCATTTGTTTGGGGCCTTTTGTCTTTTCCCCTCTTCCAATATTTTATTCATCCATAACCAACAAAACAAAGGACCAAGAATTTCAAGTGGGGCATTTTTGACTAGCACCAGTGTAATTTTAAGAAAACCTATCCGCCACTTCCTACGTTTCACTTATTGAATCATATCACCTACTATTTTTCTTATTTTCTTTATTTTATTTTATGATAAATGATGGGCGGAAAATCTATTGAAACGTGTCAAGTTGTGATTTATTTTATTATTATTAGGTTGAAAAAAAAATTAAAAATATTCTTGAATGACAAGTTAATTGGCATGAATGGATACATGAACATGATATCACCCTCATGAGATGCTTTCCCTGTCAGTATTTTTAAGCTGGGCTCTCGTTGTTCTTTTCTTTTTTTACTGTATCACAAAAAATACAAGAATATAGTACATTCGTATCGGAGAGTGATTCGTTGTTGTGGACCAACATTGGTCAAGTCTTGCTCTTGCATCTAGTAATTTTATAATTTAAAATTGACACTTTTTTTGGATGAGCAAAATCATATCCTCGACCATTCTTACCCTAACTGATACATTGTTGTATGATAAAACCGAGCAACAAATTTAATGGGGCCTTTTTTATTTTTATTTTTTTCTAATGTTAATTGCAAGCTAAGCTTGGGACGACACCTAAAATTTTGAAATTAACGTTCCTTATTCATTCATAGGAACAATAATGATAGAATTCTATATTGAGTGCCAAAATCCCACACACGTGGAACTCATTGTAACTTGGCTAGTAAGATATTAATAAAAAATGACACGAAAAAATATATTGGTCTATTATAAATTATAACATGCACACCAATAATTCTACGTTGTGATTTATTGGTCTATTATAAATTTAATTGTTTTATGATAATAAATTTAATTATTCTAATAGTTACTAATTTGATTAAAAAATATGAATCAATATATATAAATATATAATAACCGATTTAATAATTATTTTTTAGTGTGCATGTTATAATTTTTACCAATATATGCATGTTTGACACTAGGAATAACTTCACAACTTATATGTTGGGATGGTTAGTACACCTAACAAAGACTTCACTCTTTCAAACAAATCTCAAAATCAACTCTTTACTTTCAAGACTTTATCTCTTTTCTTTTGTGTTCTGTCTAGTTCAATAGGAAAAGGGAGGAAAGATACTAAAGAAAGAGAAAATAAAAAGAAGATATGAGGTTTTCTTGTTTGTTTGAAAATGGAAGAAAGAGAAAAAAATGTGCGCGAGACTCGCAGAACAAATTTTCTTATCTTCATAGACCTAAAATAGAACTGATACAACTAAAGAAATTTAATGCGATTTATGTTTCTTCTTTCCCTAACAAACGTAAAAAAAAATATGGATAACTAATTCTATATGTAGTTAAGTTAGGTGATTAATTTAGTACCAAATTTTTAAAAAAGAATATGATTTTAGAATTCAATTTTTGCTAGGTAACCGATTATGGGTGTAGCAACTTCAGCCAACTAGTAAAGGAAGGAAGCTTATTAAGAAAAAAAAAAGAATTGAATAATTTTTTCTTTAAACGAAACGTGAATTTAAATTATCACGAAAAATATTTAAAAGCAACAGAAAAGAAACATCCAAAATCTTAAAAAGAATATCTAAAATCAAATGAAAATGAATATTCAAAATTGTTAAAAAAAATATGCAAAACTTTAATAAAAAATATCAAAAATATAACAGAAAGAAATATTTAAAACCTAACAAAAAAAGAGATATCCAAAATCATTTTAAAAACATCTAAAATCTAATAAAATGATACATTTAAAAATATTGAAAAAAGAAACATCCAAAACCATTAAACATATCATCCAAACTCTAAAAAGAAGAACCATCCAACACATAAAAAAATATTTAAAACATATAAAAAGGACATATCCAAAAACAAAAAAAAATCCAAAACTAGTTAAAAGAATCATCCATTTTTAAGATGAAGAAGAAGACCGTGTGCGGTTGATGGGCGACGCAACGGGCTTGGTGTGCAGTGGACTGGTGAGCGGCACTACGTGCGCGGGTGATGGGCGGCACAGTGGACACGACGTGCCATAGACTGGTGCGTGGCACTGCAGTGGGCGATGGCACGTGATAGACTAGTGCACGGAAATGGGAAGAAGAAGAGGAAGAACATGCGCAGTGCCAATACTGAAGGGTGCGTTCTTTAAAATTTAAAAAGTTAGCTCAAGTTGGTTGCACCTGTAGTTAGTTAGCTATACTTTTTGTTTTTTAATTTCAAAAAACTAGGTCTGCACTCAAAAAGCGTGCGCGCTACTACTTTAACCCAGAGCGTTGCGAGCTTCCCCTCCAACTCCTCTCGCCGCAACATCGCGCCATCCCTCTCCAAGTCGCGGCACCACTCCGCCGTGCCCTCCGATCCTGGTTTGTCTCCTATTGCCGCACCGCCGAGTCTCCCATTCCCTTCTCTTCTCGCCGCGATGCTGCATCCTTTCCTCTAACCCTTCTCGTTGCAACGCTGACCCATCTTCTTCCAACTCCTCTTGCCCCGTCGCGATACCATTTAGTATCTCCTCCATCCTGTGCAGTCGCCGTGCCATGCTAAACTTGCGCCACCAATCATTGTCTGTCATGCATCAGTTGTTCACCGGCAGAAGCAACGCGTCTTTCAAGGTCGACGACGCACAAGAGAACAATTATTTTAGTTACACCACAGTTTTTGTAGATTTTGGATGATTCTTTTTACTAGGTTTGGATGTTTCTTTTTTCTTGGTTTCGGATGTCTTTTTTATATGTTGTGGATATTTTTTTAATAGTTTTAGATGTTTCTTTTTTTTTAGTTTTTGGATGTTTTTTAGATGTTTGTTTTCATTTAGTTGTAGATGCTATTTTAGATTTTGGATGATTCTTTTTATTCGATTTTGGATGTTTCTCATAATAATTGAATTCACGTCCCATAAAAAAAAGAACTAGATGGATAGTAGTGGACAACGCAGACAATTTTGAGTGACGGACAATAATGGACGGGATAAATGACTCTGAGCGAGGGAAGGTGGTGGGCGGCGCCATTTTGAACCCCGATGTGTGGATTTAGAATTTTTTTTCCCTCCTTGTTGGATTTTCTTTGCAATCCATATACTAATTGGATGCAGTTGACTGATGTTTTAGTTGGTTACCTAGCAAATTTATAAACATTATTATGTAATAAAGTTATGTTTCTTTTTTTAAAGATTTTTTTCTTCTCATTATCTCTTTCTTTTTTTCAAACATAAATAAAAAAAGAAAATTTGTTTTTTTAAACATAAATAAAAATATTATGTACAAACTAAAAATTAATCACAAAATCAACAACTATTAATTTATATAAATATATGTATTATTTTATATACTTTTAATAAATATTTTATATTTAAACATTTATTCTATATAAATAATTAATTTAGTAGCTATTTTTTTGTGCATAAATAACATAATTGAAAGAGAATAAATACTTCTTCTCTTTATTTTCTTTCTTTAATTTCTATTTTTTCTTTCTAACCAAAAGCTTAAATATTTTAATCATAATCTAAAAGGAATTAGAATTAAGTTTAGAAACATAAGTAAATAAAGAAGTGTAAAAAAAAAGTGAATAAATGTAGGGTACTAAATGTGTTAGAGATATATTTATTTATGTATTTTTTTTATAAGCTTAAACTTTTAAGATAAGTGATATCATGACATAGTATCAAAGTTTTTATGTTCAAAAGGTCTAGTATTTAATCTTTGTTGATCATAAAAGAGAAAGGAAATAGCATAAAACAAATAAAAAAATCTATTAAAAGTTTAAACAAACTCAAAAAAATCTCTCTTATTTAAAAAACATATTAGAGATATAACAATTCATATATCTCTTCCTATTCAGTTAAACTTTTGAAAGTAATAACATTACGAAAAAAATGTAAAGTAAAAGAAAAAAAATAAGAGAGAAAAATAAATTGAATTAAAACAAAGGAAAAAGTAAAGAAAACTAAAAATAACTTTGATGATACTTAAAATTTAGAATAAAATGTATTTCTTGTTTTTGAAACTTGTCAAAAATTTAAAAAAAATTTAAATTTTATTTTGTTTTAATTTTATTTCTAAAATTTTCAATTTGCATCAATTGTATTTTTGACAATTAAATTTTTAAGAAATTTAGGACTAATCTAACTATAATACTTGATAACTAATGTAAATCGAAAATTTTTAAAACAAACTTAAAAGAAAAGAAAATTTGAGAATATTTTTAAATATTTTAACAAATTTCACAAATAAAAATATATTTTATCCTAAAATATATTATTAACATTAAATAATATTTATTTTTTAATTAAAAATATATTTGAATATTCAAAAAATATTATTTAATTTAAAAAAATATTACCAAATTTTATAATCACTATAATCTACTCCACTGTTGTAAAATTATGTATGAACCATATCTAAAGTAGCGTTTGTTTTCGGAGACATGATACGGAGACATGGACAGCACATTCTTAAAAAATGTTTGGAAGCAAAGACATGGACACTGAACATATTGTCTCCGGGACAGTTTTTTATACTTTTGTGTTCACTCTTTTACGAAGCACAATGATTGACACGGAATTTGGAAGAGGGACACGGACTGTTTTTATGAATTTTTTTTCTTTTTTGTCCATGGTACTATTTTTTATTATTCCACTGTTACCCCTTCTTATTTTTCCTATTTTGCGTTGTTCTCAGAAAGTACTTTTTTACTCCATGCTCTTTTTTTTATCTCTACGTTCTTTTTCTTTCTCTTTTTTCCTCAGGTACTCTCTTCTTTTTATAAAAATTTTTATTGGACTGGATAATTTCTTTTTTCTTATCATTCTTACTTTAACATCATTTTAATTTTATATTATATTATTTGATTTGTAATAAAAATAATAACAAAAATAATTAGTCTGGAGACTTTTAAAAGATAAATATTATAAAGGTAAAATTGATATTTTAAAATGCTAAAAAATAATTTATAAATTGTAATTGATTTTATATAATTTAAAGAAAAATTAATTTTTTGAAAAGAAAAATAAAATTTTAGATAAAAAAATTAATTTTTTAAATAAAAATAGATTTTTATGTGCAAAAATTAATTTTTTTCCATTTAAAAATGGATTCTTTTTTTAAAACTGATTTTGTATTTAAAATTAATTTGGCTTATTAACCTAAATGAAATTTTTTATTAATCAAACTCAGATTTTTTTGTTAATATTAACCATATGTATTCCTACATATTAATAATAAATTTAAAACAAAATTATATTTATAAATTTTATTTTAATGTAAATACTATTATATAATTTTTTATTAAAATTTTTGACTGCTTCAAATATTTTTTTCAAGTTCCCACTGTCTGTACTCCTACGTACTCTCATTATTTATTAAATTAGTTTATACTAACAAATTTGGAATCACATGGCTATTTTAGTCATTTTATATAATATTTTAGTCTTGTCCATGTGTATCCAAACATAATACTGGACATTACATTAGTGTCCTATCCATCGTATCCAAACACGATACACAAAACATAATTTTTAATGTCTCTATCCTATTGTCTTTGTCTCAGTGTCCTGTTCTATCGTGTCTCTACAAACAAACGCTACCTTAGTATTTCAATAATTTTAATTGTTGATTTTAATTATAAAAAATATTTATGATATATATTAATTAAAATCAACGATTAAAACTGTGTTTAGTTTAGCGTTGTAAAAAAGAAAAACACATTTTGAGTGCATTAAACACTTCCTTTTATGTTTAAATGTTTTTTTTATTCTAAACCAAAATAATTTTTACGTTCTCAACGTACGTTTGTAGAAGCTAGCTCCTGCGTCTAGAAAATCACATTGGCATTGAATTTATTTATTTTTTTTATCAATTCTACTTTTTATTTTTTTTTTTAATTCTTGTATATTAATTTATTATTGTAATTTTGTTACAATATAAATTATTGATTTCATTAAAAAGAACAAAGTAAATAAAAAACTAATTATAACTAATAATAAAATCATAAATAATTAAAATTTTAGTTTAAAATAATATTAAATAAAAAAATACTCATAATACTAAAAGAATTATGAGTAATATAATTTAATAAAATATATTCTGATATATTATTCGTATCTTATTTCTGTTTTTGATATAAAATATATTTTATTAATTTTATATGTTATTTTAAATTCAATAATTAAATATTAATTTTTATTATAAAATTAATTCATAAAATTTATTTAAATATTTAAATTAAAATAATAAAATAATATAAAATAATTATTTAAATTTATTTTTTTAATAAATTTTTATTTAAAAATAATTTTAAATTATATAATCTAATATTATTATCTATTTTAATATAAAAATATCAAATATAAATCAAGTTAATATCAATTTATTTTTAATTAAAATTAATTTTATAAAATTTTATACAAATTTTTGTTTATAAATTTTAATTCAAATACGCACTAAAATTATTAGAATATTAGTACTTCTAGTACATTTAAAAATTTTTCAATAATTATTATAGCTGTGAATGTCAGAGAATGCTCACATATCAATAAGAGAGACTTTGAGTGGAGTTACATTTGACTTGATCATGAATGAATGAATCTTCAATGGAAGAAGATGATCAAATGAGATTTCATTGGCTATTGAATAATTGTTCATGATGACCAACCTCCATTGGCACTGACACTGTCACATAGTCCCTAAAAAGGGAACAGTAGTACATACATTATACATACGACAAATTCCACAACGACGTACATTTGCACCACCGTTCTGAAACAATTCATTACCATCATCATCTTTTTACCAATTTGTGAAATAGACTACACTAACACTTTCTTTTTCAAGGAATATCAAAGTAACAGCTTGACTAAACATGCTTTGCTATATATATCTGATGGGATAGGAGAAGGATGAGAAGGATGAACCGCTCAAAGAGGTACAACTTTTTGGGAAAAAAAATAATAAAAATATTAACTTAGACAAACAAAATTATTCATTAAATTATATATTATGCATTTATATAAATTTACTTTTAATATATATATTTTATATTTTGATATATTATATATAAAATATTTGATTTAATAATTATTTTTATATATGCATAGTATAATTAAATTAGTTATGCAATGTATGCTTTTTAATTTTGATATTGAGTTTAAAATAGTATTTTTTAACAATGTGTCAAATTTTGTATGTGTATATGTTTTTTTATATAAAAATCACAAATTTGACCGTTCGATTTGTAAAATTTAATGGTTAAAAAAATTTTAAAATACAAAATCAATCTTTCGATTTGCGAATTTTTACAATATTCGGTCCTTCGATTGGTGAACTTTAATTTTTTTAATTTTTAAAACACAAAACCAACCCTCTAATTTATAAATCTCTAAAATTTAAACTCAATTTCTTCAAATTGGGCCATCAATTTTCTTTTTCCTCCCAATTCGATGCCTTCAATTTGTGTTTTGAAATTAAAAAAAATCAACCCCATATTAATTAGAAACCCACAAGCAACACATTCAAAAAATTCATACCCTAAAAAAAATGAGCCATGCAATATACTAAAAATTAGTAATTAAATCAGCTGTTCATATAAAATTAAAATTAAAATACGAAATATATATTAAAAATAAATTAAAAAATTATAAATTTATATATAAATATAAAATATTTAAATATTAATTGTTAAAATACACATAATATATTTGTGAGTAAATAAATAATATAAAAAGAGCATAATAATTTTCATAACTATTAATTAATCATTTACATCACATAGATACATCATATATACTATACTAATTAATCATAGTTAGGAGAATTCTAGAAACTAGGATTATATGGGTGAGACAGAAAATTGGATGTGAGAAACATCAAACATTAGTTTGAAAAAGAAGGGTTTCATTTTTGTAAAGCTTTTTTCAATCATATACCGTCTTTGGTCAAAGATACTAAAGCACCCAATTGGCATAGCAAATCAAAATTTGTCAAGCTTTGTCGATCTATACTACTCTTGTATCCTCAAAAAATGTTTTAAAGTTGAAAAAATATTAGTTAAAGTTATTTTTAAATAAATTATTATTATAAAACATATGATATCAAATTATATATATAAGAAATTTTATCAAAAATGTTATTTTTTAAGTATGTTTAGTTTTTTAACATTAGTTTTAGTATTTTTTATATAATATTTTCCTAATACTTTTTAATATTTTTTTAGTACATTATAATTTATTATTATTATTATTATACTTATGGTTAATTTTTTATTTAATTTGTTCTATCTAATAGAATAATAGTTCATATTATAAAAAAACAACAATAATAATATAATAACATAAAATCTATAATTATAAAATTGTACAATACCAAACTAAAAAAATAATAAATAATAGAAAAAAATAATAAATAATAGAAAAAACTCATGAAAATAAAAATAATAAAAATTTTATAAATAAAATAATAACATGTATGAAGAGTTGAATTGATACAAAGAAAATAAAATTTTTCAATTAATAGTTTAGTCTTATTAAGTGAACTTAAAAGCTGAAATTTTTTTGTTTGATATACACCTTAGTTAGAGTACACAATAATAATAAAAAAAAATAATTAAATAAAAAATTAAAGTGTTCAAAAACTATAACTTATTTTCTATGTTTCAAAGGTCAAACCAAACATATCCTAAATCTACATAAATACATAAAAATAATTGTTTATATGTGAAATATGAATAAATATACATAAATATATATTATAATTAATTCTAAATAAATTAAAATAATTTTGATTTATTTATAGATTGAAAATGATGTGTCTTGAAAATATAGATACGATTAGAAAGCGTGTTAATGATAATTTGTTGAGCTTACATCTTTAGTGATGGAATTCAATACTTTAGAAAGAGTATATAATTATGGTGCTGTTTTGTTTATTATCTCATTCGGCTTTAAACCACACAAATATTAGTTCTAGTAGAAATAAAAGAAAGTTTAGATTTAGATTTAACCATCATGATAAAAGATACCAATATAATAACGACATTATCATTAAAATAAAATTATCTTATACTTAATAAAAATAATGATAACTCAAATGTTTCGGCGAATATTACTTATATTTTCTATAATATCAATCAAATTAATTGATTATTTGTGAAAACTCGATAAACTTTTGAGAACTTTAATGTTTAATATTAAGATTTTGATGGGAAGACAATAATTTTTGTAAACAATATAAACAATGGACTTTAGAATTGATCTAATAAAAAAAAATATTCCACTTGAAGTTATCTTTTAAACCTTAACATTAGTATAACCATCTGTACACCTGGTGAATTGAATATCCAACTATTGTTAATTGAGCATAAATAAATCCAATCAAACGAAATAACCATCCAATTAAAAATAATGAACATAATCATCTTCATATCTATTAAATTGAACATATCTGACGTATCTATTATTCACACTGTTTAGTATTCTCATTGTTTACCTATACTTTTTCTTCATATTAACTAGATTTAAGTATTATATTTTTTCATGTAGAATTCTTAAATAATCATTAAAATTGATTTTAAAGTGGAGATTAGGAAGAAATCAAAATTTAAATTTGACTTGTCTATAAGTTAAAAATAATAATATAAATTGATAAATATAGATATTACTAAAGTGTATTAGTTATAAAGTTTAATCACATTCAAAAATAAAAAAATTACTTAATCAAATGTTTTAACTTTAGTATTATTAACTTACAACTTATAAATTATGCAAAGTGATAGTATCACAAATTGTTATATTTATAATGTAATTACGCTGTCTATGAAGTATAAATAGATAGTTTAGTTAATTTAGTTTCGTATTATGGAAGTTAAATAATATAGTATATGTTAGAGAAAAAAGTGTAAGAATTTTTTATTTATTGACTCATTAGTCACTCTTTTGGCTGCAGAAACTTTTATATACTTTTTATATCTCCTCCTTATCATTTTAGATTAAGCATTTACACTATTTAATTAAAATTTAGTTTCAAGTAGAGTATTACAAATTATTATATTATATTTTTGTATCAAAAATTTAATTTAGATAAAATAATAATAATTTATTTATAATTTTAAAAAAATTAATTAAAATAGAATAATGATCTAATTTTTAATTTTATCATATTATATTCTTTTAATAAAATATTTAATATCTTTTGTATTAATTTTATAAATTTTGTGATTTTACTCACACTTACATTTTCTAATATTAATTTTTTATAGATATTTTTTAATATTAATTTTATAAATTAATTTTGTATAAATAATTTTTATAAATTAATTATAATCCAATTCAGTTTTCATTTATTTCCTCTTTCTTCGTTTTTAGATAAAGAGAAAAATAAAGTGCATATTAAATTTATTATACATTTATAATTAAGAATAATTTGTGATCAAGAAAGATCATGATGTTCCATTTACTTCCATAGAGCAATCATTATAAATCATCAGAAAACATTCATCTTTATCCTAAATGGATCTTCAAATATATAGTGTGGTTCTTAGAATTAGCTAAAAAAGAGAGTACTATTGAAATAAGGGCTGCCTTGGATTGGTATCAATCAAGGTTTTGCCATAACCTTCAGCACAAACTTTGCATTATGTCGGTAAAGCTATGTTTCAAGATTCTATCAATCCATGTTTCAATTTCATTATCATAAATACGAAATATAGTTCTATTAAATGGTACTATCAATGAGTACTCCAAGACATCAGATTAATAACGTGATTGTTAGATTGTCTTCTAATTTTGATGAATCCTACTAGATCATTCTTACTTTATTTATTTTTATTTATTTAACTGTATATACAATAATAAATTAAGAAAAAAAAAATCATTTCTTATACTGTTAGCATGAAAATTTGGAAAATTACAAGATATATACTTACAAGTTTATGTCAAATTAATAATATTATATAAAAAATAATAATTTTGACTTGCTTAAATAATTTTCAAAGTTTATCTTCTATTTTAAAATCTTTTAAATATATTTTTATTCTTTTTATATTCTTAGAATATGATCATGTATGCATACAATTAAAATTAAGAGATGCATATTTAAATGACCGTTGTTCTATTTGCTCTATTCTAATTTCATTGAAAATGAGATTTGAACTTAAAAGACTCTCCTGTTTACCATTCAAATCAATTACTATTAATCCAATCCTAACAATTTTATAAGTTACATGTATGGTTTAATTTTCATGATATCATGACAAGGAAAAAAGAACTTGGCATGCAATCATAATAATCATGGTGTTGATATATAAAGAATCATAAGTCTTAAAAACACATATCTTATCCTTTTAAAAAACATATTTGAAGAAGAATAACATATGTGTGAACTGTGTAAAGATGAGAATGGTAAAGTAGTAAACAAACAATATAAAAAAGTTAAGGAATTATTTTTACAATAAAAACTTTTTTTAGTAAAAAAAGAAACTTATTTTTTTACAAGTTTAAATCAGAACATTTTAATATTTTGATGTTATGTCATAAAAATTATTTTTTTAAAAAATTTAAATTAATAAAAAATATATATAAATAATTATATTTTTAATCATTATTTTATTGAAAAATCATTTTTCATTAGATCGGTGTACTTGAGATTATTTTAGGCATTAATTAAAATCATTTGAAATCTTTTCAAAGTTCTTTATAATTTTGAAATGAGAAAAAAATTCTAAATTTATATATTTTTTTGTCAAAGTTTTATTCATGTTTTGTAGAATAGACTTTTATCTTATTCATTATTCTAAGATAAAAAGATAGAAAATAGATAAGAAGAATTTTCTAGTTTTCTTAATTCCTCTTTTTTTAAACATTCTTAGATTTTCTTATATTAATTATCTTCTCTTAGACTTAGGATCTTGATTGTTGGTTGCAATCTGATTTTGTTGGAAAAACTCATTTTTGCTATTATTATTAACTCATAATTTTATAAGAAAAATGATAGATAACTAATTCTATATGCAGATAGTCACAAAAAAATTCTATATGTGGATAAGTAGTTCACTTAATAATCAAATTTTTAAAAAGAATCCTAATTTTAAAATTTCAAAAACCTAAGTATGTACTTAAAAAATGCAGTATTATTCCAACACCGTGGTGTTTTGCGCCCTCCCTCTCCAAGTCATGTCATTGCACCGCCAAACCTCTCTTTTCCTATTCTTCTCGTCACAATGCGACATCCTCTCTTCCAACCTTTTCGTCAAGATGCAGTCTCATCACGAAGTCGCCGCGTGAAAATTCTCTCGCTCCGACACCATTATCTCCTTCACCCTGCAGAATCGTCGTGCCATGCCAAATCCACGTAACAGCACCGCTCCGCTCATTACTATTTGTGTGCATCAGCCATTCGCTGGCAGAAGCAGTCCATCCTCTATCGTCAACGGCACAGAGCTCACAGAGGACGTACTTCTTCTCGTAGGTTTTAATGTTTTTTTTTTACTAATTTTCAATTTCTTTTTTCAGGTTTCAAGTGTTATTTTATTTTATATGTTTTGAATTTTTTAATGTTTTAGGTGTTATTTCTTTTTAGATTTTAGATTATTTTTTAAATCATTTTATATTTTTTTAGTTTTTTTATGTTTTTTGAATTAAAGGTTAATTTTTATTTAATTTTAATGTTAATTTTTATTTAATTTTAAATATTTTTAAAATTTTAAAAGTCTCTCGTTATAATTTAAATTTATCTTTCTTTCAAGGAGAAAATTAAAAGAAAAAACTCCATGGAAGGTGGTTGACGATTCTAATAGGCGGACGAAGGTGGCGGGGTGGCATAGCAGGCAATTTTGAACTGCAATGTGTGGAGTTAAGTATTTTTTGGACTTCTTTGCCATGCATATATTATCCAATTTTTTTGATGAATAATTATCCAAAATTTGTCTTTTCTTTTTAAATTTCTTGTTCATTCTCTTAACCTCTCCAAGTCCACTAGCTCACAACATAAAATCAACCCACCTTAAATCACACAATCCAGAAGCTATATATATCATCAGCACCATAAATCAAAACCACACCAAACCAAACTAAGACTCCTGTCTTGATAATTGCTTCACTGGCTATCAGTACTTAAACTTTGACATCTTAACATCTTTGTTCTCTTGGAAAGTACAATTGTTATGATTCTTGAACTTCCCACTTATATTATTCTAATCTACTATAAATAGATGCATAAAATTAAGACATGTATGTGTATGTAATTTTTCACTTCATCAATAATCATACATATGAACATATCATCATAAAGAGAGTTATGAAAAAATGAAGCACAAAATTAAATAAATAACCATCATATATATCTTACATATGCAATTACATTACACATAAACACTTTCTCATTAGCAGCAGCATATTACTCATCCTGCCACTACTAGAGGTAGTTTTATTCAGATACAACCTATTATTAATTAGTTAAACAATAATAGAAACTCATTAATTCTAGAGAAAAGGCATAATAAGCTAAGTCAAACCAAGGTGCACTATGAAATCTCCAAAACTTAGCTTTTTTTAAATTGGTTCTTTCACTTGAGAGGGCACCATGAAAGTGACCTTACAATTTGAAATATAATAATCTAGGCTTTAATTTGTTGCAAGACCTAGCTAGAAGCACAGAAACAAACACACATATGGAGAGAGATCATACCATTATTATTATTATTGTTATTTTATTTAATCCTCAGCCGGTTTTAATTTACCAAGTACTCCAAAGAGTACTATAAAGATCCGAATAGCACTCGGCAAAGTCTTCAGAGGAGAAGGACTCCACCATTCTTGGGGGACTCATAAGCATTCCCCTGGCCATGTCTTCAATCAAGCTCGGCATATTCCATACCTCCTCTTCATCGAAATATTCCTCCAGAATCTCTGAAGGGTTTTCCGGTGGTATTGGCAGTGGAGGTGGCGGTGGTGATGTAACAAGCCTCGCCTCGGCCGCAGCGGCCGCGGCAGCGCGAATATCAGGGGCGGACAAGGAGGCAGGAATAGGGTAAGCGAGCATGAAATTGGGAAAGTTGAGATAGGCATTAGGACCTCTTAATGCAAGAGCCGCTACATCGTAAGCGGTGGCAGCCATCTCCGGCGTGGGGTATGTCCCAAGCCATATGCGGTTTGACTTCCGTGGCTCTCTTATCTCTGACACCCACTTTCCGCTCCGACACCGCGTACCTCGGTACTTTCCGGTGCCAGAGTGAGGAGAGGATGCTGAGTTAGGAGCTGCGGTGGCGGCACTAATGTTACCTGGTGCCGCCAACGAGTATGATGAGGAGAACAATAAGGAAGAATAATCATATCCATGATGATAATCATATTGGACTTGTAATGGAGGGCAAAGTGGTGCAGGGTTGTTATTCCTATTATTGTTCATCATGTTTAACATAATATTTATTGAGATAGTGTGGGAAATTGGGATTAAGGTTCTATTAATTTCTCTATCTACTAAGCTAGTTGCTAATGTGTGAGCGAGATGGAGAAATAAAAAACTAAAATGGTTTGGGGATGGGGTGGAAGGAAGGGGCTGGGTTTATATGCTAACGAAAAGGGAGCAAATCATATTACAGTGACATCACTTTACTTATTATTAATTAATTAATATTTAATAGTAGTTTATTTAGCTAATCAATTATTTGCTCATATGACAGTGACATCACTTTACTTTGATATAATATATTTAAGCAAAAACCATCTCAAAACCCCAGCATTACCGGATCTTTTTGGATTTCAACAGTAGAAGAGGAGCATAGCTGAGTTGAGGGGCTATATCGATCAGATCAAAATGTGGTTGCTGCATTATTGAGCTCTGCAGGAAGAACCAGGCAAGCCCTCATTCATTCTCTCAACTCATACAAAAGGAGAACTCTGATCTGGTGTAAAAAATATTAAAAAATATACAAATATCATTTTTCATATAAAATATTTAATTAATATGAATGTTTATTTATAGAAAAGTTAGTCAATAATAAACAAGATTCCGATGACCCTACGGAATGAATTAGAAATTTGATGAAGATTCAATCTATGAAATAGATTAAAATAATGAATTTTATATATAAAATATTATCTTTTATTTTGATCAATTTTAATTGGATAATTGAAAAATTCAGTACTAATTTACTCAATTTCGATGAATTTAGATCTTCGAAGTTTGAAGTAAAAAAATTGATGAAGTAATAAAATAAGAAGTTATTCGTCACTAAATTTACAATTTTTTATCATATGTTAGTCTCGTTATTTTAATTTAATTATTTTTTATTATTTTATCAACTTTTTTATTTTAAAAGAATTTAATACATTTTATTTGAATTTTCAAAAATATAATTGAAAGAATTAAATTGAACCGACCGATTCAATTAAATTAATCAGAACCTGTCATTAGATTATTTTGGTTTAAATAAAAAATTGATTGATAATAAATTAGTTAAAAAATTCTAAAAACTGATATTATTTTAGTGGTTAATTAATTTAAAATAATAAAATATAAAAATTGTTTAAAAAATATGTATATCATTTTATAAATATTTACACACCAAAATTAATTATTAAAATTAATAAATATGTATTTATATATATAATTTAATTTATTTATAATATTAATTTTATATTTAAATATGTATTCTATCTTTAATAATTATTACATGATTAATTATTTTATTATCAAATAAACCATTAAATTTTTAACTCTATTAATTGAATGACCAATTTAGTTTTGAGAATATGCTCTGAAGTGAGATAATAAGCACAGTTTTTGGCTTGTCGTCATTATTTATAATGTTTTATCTGTTTTAATCTTAATGATTATATTAGTGTCTAAAAATATTATCTAACTTACTAAAAAAATTAAAAATTATTATTTAATTTAAAAAATATAAAAATAAATCATTTTTAAATATTTAAAATTAATCATAAAATAAATTAAATACCAAATTATAAACACAATAAAATTTACTTTTAATTTTATACTTCAAATATTTGAATTATGTCTGTAGACATTGATGCTGATATATCTATCACACGTCATCTTAGTATTGCTACCTTGATCATCTACATTAACAATTTATACACGTCAATTTACAAGAATATAATTGAAATAAAAAAATATCGATAAATCCAAAACAACTCACAGCTCACAAGACTGTGAGGTCCGGGTTGCTGTGAAGGGAAAGGACTCAAAGGAGTAATGATTGTTGAATACCTTCGTATAACTGTAGCTGTGTAGCATTCCCATTTTTTTAAATATCTTATCATAAATTCACGGGTAAAAAACCATATTAAGCCAAATGAGTGGAAAAATAACGTAAATACGCCAAAGCAAAAATCGTTTCATCAATAAGCCAGACCGCATTTTTATATAATTCGAACCAGCTTGGTTCGAACTCAAAATGGTAGTAATTCGAACCAGGGTGGTTCGAATTAGAGGTTGTTATTTCAACGTAATTCGAACCAAGGTGGTTCGAACTTCAATCCCACATAATTCGAACTAGGCTAGTTCGAACTATGACCATTGCAAAGCATGTAATTCGAACCAAGCTGGTTCGAATTACTCTCCTTCATAAATCGAACCAAGATGGTTCGAATTACCTTTGATTCGGCTATATAAGGAGTTCGAATCACCCTCATTCGAACTCTTATTCCTCCCCCCTACCCCACAAAATCTCAGAGAAAACGACCGAGATTCTCTCCGAATAATAGCTGAACGGAATACTCTGCTCATGGGGGACGATCCGGCACGGTTATATCGGTTGGACGGAGTCGCTCATATAGCCGGGGTCATCGACGAGGAGGTTAGTACGGAAATATTTTTTATTCTAGCGGTATTTGTGCCTTAGTGGTTTTGCATGTGGGTTAGATGGTTGTTTATGTTAGTGGTTTATGTTAGTGGTTTATGTAGGTGGTTTATGTTAGTAGTTTAAGTTAGTGGTTTATGCTAGTGGTTTAAGTTAGTGGTTTCTGTTGGTGGTTTATGTTAGTGGTTTTGCATGTGGGTTAGATGGTGGTTTATGTTAGTGGTTTATGTTAGTGGTTTATGTAGGTGGGTTATGTTAGTAGTTTTTGTTAGTGGTTTATGCTAGTGGTTTAAGTTAGTGGTTTCTGTTGGTGGTTTATGTTAGTGGTTTGTGTTAGCGGTTTTTGCGAGTGGTTTATGCAAACGGTTTATGTTAGTGGTTTAGGGTAGGTGATTTTCGTTAGTGGTTTTATGTTGGTGATTTGTTTGACTTTTTTTTATGCTAGTTGTTTTTACCGTAGCTCTTTTACGTAAACCGGTTTAGTTAAGCTGTTTCTCGTTAGGCTGGTTTATTATGCGGTTTAGTTGTGCGGTCTATGGATTTGTTTTCTAGTTGGTTATCTTTCATGTAATGTTATGCGGTCTTATTTAGCAGAATGGTATGTTGATGATTTATGATGCTGCTTATGGTTGTGGTTGGATTTCAAGCCGGTTCTAACTGAGCGTTTCATTTTGTGAGCAGCCCCAGCGATGCATTAGGAGCATGCGGCGGCAGCAGGGCATGCGACTTGATGACAGATACGTTCCGTACTTGCAGATGGCAGGTCTATACCATCTTGCAAGGCTGAACGACCGATGGTTCCGGCTAGACGAGGCTCTTGTCAGTGCTTTCGTAGAGCGATGGCGTCCAGAGACGCACACGTTCCACATGCCGTTCGGAGAGTGCACCATCACACTCCAGGACGTGGCATACCAGCTGGGGTTGCCAGTGGACGGCCGTTACGTGAGCGGGTGCTTGTCCGAGTTCCATATATACATCGAGGGTGGCCGTCCAGCCTGGGTCTGGTTCCAGGAGTTGCTCGGAGTTATACCTCCTCCCAGCCAGGTTCAGAAGTACGCAGTGAACTGCAGCTGGTTTCAGGAGACCTTCGGGGAGTGCCCTGAGGATGCTGATGATGAGACTGTGCGCCGTTATGCCCGTGCGTACATCATGATGTTGTTGGGCACGCAGCTGTTTGCGGACAAGTCCGGGAACCGGATTCACATCAGATGGCTCCCGTACGTAGCTAGGCTTGAGGAGATGGGTACCTACAGCTGGGGTTCCGCCGCACTGGCTTGGTTGTACCGGTGCATGTGCCGAGTGGCAAACAGACATGTGGTCAAGTTAGCGGGCCCGCTTCAGCTGCTCCAGTCTTGGATCTTTTGGCGCTTTCCTCGATTTAGGCCAGCAGGATATGAGGAGTCGAGCTGGCCATTGGCATCCAGGTACTATACTATGCCTTCTCTATTTCAATTTGACATACATAACTGCGTAGTCATTAATATTTCTGTTCATGTAACCAATGTGTATGGTGCAGATGGTCAGGTTACAACCCTTCCGGGAGCGAGAAGGGTCCTAGAGTGGAGATGTGGAGGCTCAGGATAGACATGTTACAGGATGGGGAGGTGAGTATGCTACTTAACAAGTCTCCTTTTAGAATCTAGCATTTCTAGTTGTGTGAAAAAGTTGCCCTGACAAGGGTGAGTTCCTTTTGCAGTTTCTATGGATGCCGTATACTACTCCGGACGTACTTCAGGTTGTGCATCCAGAGGTTTTGGAGCCTCGGCATATGGCGTTGTGGCGCTCTGTGACGGCGCTGATCTACTTTGCTGTGATAGAGTGGCATCAGATAGATCGTGTTCTTCCGCAGTTTGGTGGGGTTCAGCCCATTCCGCATCCCGCCCTGAACATTGACTTTTTGATGTCCAAGGACGGTAGAGGCGGCGATCGATGGTTCCCGTCTACTTTGCAGAGGTGGCATCTCCTTTGGGACTCTCGTCAGGACTCTGTGCTGAGGTTCGACGTTGTAGGCGACCCCGGTCCTTCGCATGCGTTCCTTGACTGGTGGCGTCAGTATGGTAAGAGGTTCTTGTCTCCGGAGTCGCAGTTGGGGGATCCTAGAGCAGTTCCTATTCCATTAGAGGCCTCACAGCGGGGTCCGGGGCGAGTTCCTGACATGGATCGTCAGGAGGACGTGCCGGACAGGCGTAGGGTTGATAGGAGGATGGGTGTGGGGACACGGAGGAGCCAGCGTGAGTGGAGGTGGCCTGACCTTGGTGTGCACGATGATTACGACGCCGGTCCCGCTAGAGGCGGAGGACGAGGCCGGCGAGGTAGGGCGAGGGGTCGTCCTGACCATCGGGACGACACCGACGATCAGCATCGGCCCGTTGGTGGGGGTGGTTCAGGGGCTGCTGCATCTGCTGGTGCTACCACACACGATCATGGTCATGCAGGTGACTTGTATGGTACAGGGATGGGTGCCGGGGCATACACAGGTGATGCTGTACTTGGATCAGGCCCTCTTGGAGATTACTTCGTTGGTGTGCCAGCCGATGACCAGCCTGAGCAGGGGGGGACACCTTGGCGCATCCCCGGATCACAGTGGTCAGACTTCATTGGGTCAGACACGCTTGTTGGGGACTTCGGGAGTCCACGCTTCCTTGACGAGATCAGCGCCATCATGCAGGGGGAGGCCACTCCGCGCAGTGGTGGTCAGACCTCAGGCACACAGGCCCCGTTAGATGTTGATCTGAATGAGCCTCCATCCTCATCCGCTGGTCACCAGTTCCGTCTCGGAGGTACTCCTCCATCCGCCTTCACCGCTGCATCACAGTCTGTCGCAGGGATTTCGGCGACACCCCTGCATGTTGCGCCACCAGCACAGCCTGCCCCACCGGATGACGAGGATGACATCGATGATGTGGAGCCGTTGATCCGCCGAGGTCAGAGGGCACGGGTACCCCCTCGCTGTGGCACTGGGTCGCATCTGTTTAGATGAGTCATGTTTCATGTATTTTTTACTTTAAAGTTCAATCATGTATGATAGTGGTTTGTACTTTTTTTTCCATAGTTTGGACAGTTTCCAATATTTAATTTTTATTACTGAATAATATTTTATTTTAATTATTGTCTTTAAATAATACTTCTCCGCTAAGTTAACCCCAAAGAAGAGCATTTCAAACAAAGAGGCATGTTAGAGTCTTTTCCGTCATCATATTTGAAATTCGGTGACAGTGTTATGTCTTGTCACCCATTTTTTCACTCCACCAATTTTGTTCATTTACTTTATTATGTTGTAGTCTGTTTTTTTTTTTATTTCTCTTGTGGGACATTCACTTCCTACGATCAACGAATCTTGAAACAGTTTAGTAATTATTTTTTTCTTATTAAATTGTGCATCCACGGAAAGTGTTGCATTATTCATAAACAATCAAACCGGTCTGGTTCGAACTATGAATGGTGACATAGGCCGGGTTGGCGCCATAGGCCGCACCTCTTTGGCCGATTCGGATCTGCCTCGTCCATAGATAAACAGCTCAGTCAGTCTCACCCTAATTCAAACCGGTCTGGTTCGACCTATGATTTGTGTAATTCGAACCAGCCCGGTTCGATTTACACGGAAAACCCTTTCTCTCTATAATTCGAACCACCTTGGTTCGAATTACATTCATTCATAATTCGAACCAGGTTGGTTCGATTTATTAACAAATAAAATAACCTAATTCGAACCAACTTGGTTCGAATTACATTCATACATAATTCGAACCAGGTTGGTTCGATTTATTAACAAATAAAATAACCTAATTCGAACCACCCTGGTTCGAATTACTACCATTTCTAGTTCGAACCAAGCTGGTTCGAATTATATAAAAATGCGGTCTGGCTTATTGCTGAAACGATTTTTGCTTTGGCGTATTTACGTTATTTTTTGAGCCAGTTGGCTTATTATGGTTTTTTACCCTAAATTCACTATACTATTTGAATTATTTTTTTCCGGGTGTCTATATTATTTGAATTATTTATGCACATAGAATGAATTTTTCTAAACCAATCTTCTACAAGTTCCACATTTGTCTAATTCGATAAATATATTTTTGAAAAATTTGAAATGAATTTATAAATAGTTTTAGAAAAAATATCAAACAAATTCTTAATAGAAGATGTCGTAAAGACAAAATGGATCCAAAGTTTTCATTATGAACCTACCAGTGTTGCAAGTTGCAACCTTTTGAAAGACTTTGTATTTTATCTTTTTCTAAGACTTAAAAGCTTATCACAGAATTTTTAAAAAGAAATTTACTTTTTTATTGTCTTATTAGATGCTTTAAAAAATTGCTAAGAAAATGTCATTATGACACAAATTAAAAAAATAACTATAAAAAGGACTTTAAAAAAACAAAATAAATATTAATTATTTTTATCTCTTTAATTATTGAAAAAGAATAACAATAGTTATTTTCCTCTTTTAATATCTTAACCAATGCCTTCAATTGAGGCGCTCTTTAATAGTTTACATTTTAACAACTCTTACAAATACTTTTAAAATATTCAATAATAGACCTTAAAAATATGTGAATGTGAATAATTTTTAAAGTAAATGAATAAGAATATGATCTATTATAATTTTTACATTTAAGTTTTACAATTAAATTTCGAATACTTAATGTAACATAGTGCTTCATTTGTTAATAATATGCTATTCTTAATTATATAAATTATAGTATATATATATGGATAGGAATTATATTTGATATATACTATTCTTGTAGGAAAATAATAAATTAAAATTTAATACTTTACTTAAATAGTAAAGATAATTTTGGGACTATAACTTAATATATTAACAAAGTTTAATTTATAAATTAGGGTGAAAACTTTGTTTATATTGTTTTATTGTATTAATATATGAAAATTAAACTGTATAAATGTTACCATAATTACCAAAAAACCTATTATTGCAACAAAACTTTATATATCTTTATTAAATAGCTAGTCAAGATTTTTAGAGAAAGAAGTTTACAAACTTTTTTCTCAATGAATATTGCAAACTCAAAATTTGATGATATTGGATAATGAGTAAATAATAATTTCGATCACGAATGATTTGAATGTTAATAAAATTGACCATTAAAAATTAAAATTAAAGTTAATCTATATAAAATAAGTTATGTTAAAAAAAATTATCAATTATTAATGTTTTATTGATAATTTTGTAAATTATTTCTTTTTTTCTTTTTTTCTCATCTTCATTTGATAACTATCATTACTTTCGTTGTAAAATTTACTATCTCATTAGATCTACTTATTTACTTTTACCTCTCTTAAATAACTGCATTTTGTCACAACTACTACAAATTTAAATTATAACAATAATTTCATATCTGTAATTGAAGCTTTAGGAACCAACTCACTTTACCGTCACGTTCTTCACACTCTTGTACCTTAACTTTATTGCTTCTTTCACAATCAGCTTGAAATTTGTGATTAGCGTAACCGCCACAAATCAAAACAAACACATCTCATTCTCCTACGATTCCACCTTTGTCTCGATATAATTTGTATTTATTTTTATTTAGATTTCTCATTTCTAAAAAAAATTTGAACTTTATAATTATTTTAGGTTCGAGTTTGGGATTGAAAATTGTAAGACTCAGTCAAACCGTAATTAATTAAATAATAAATTAAATAGGATCAAATATAGTTAGAAAATTTAGCCATTGGAATTTGATAATTTAAATATGATATTGGGACTCAGTGAATTTTTCTGAGTCGAAAAATATAATTTTCTAAATAAAAATGCACATTGGAAATTTGACTAACAGTACTGGCTGCAATCTGTCTGGTACTGTGACTGAGGAAATTAATTTGAAGTGAATAAGGTTAAGAAATAAGAATTTATAATTTGGGAAGATAGAAATATTTAAAATACGATTTAAAACTCTAATCTTAAAGATTTTGGCCCAAAATTGGGCCAACGGGTTGAACCAAGTAAACTAGACCCAAGTGAGCCCAAGACCCAGCATATATGAACCTTAGTTATGAGCATTTCACCTTATTAACCCTAAAGAAAGAGTGTGGGGCGCTGAAATGGAGAAGAGAGGAAGAAGAGATAAAATCCTAACTTCATCAAACTTCAAATCACCATAACTTTCTCTCCGAGACTCCGATTGACGAGCTGTTTGTGGCACGCGTCGCTCTTCTCATCCTCTATAATTCTATCTAAGTTTTGTGGTGAGTATTCCACTGTCCTCTTCCCAATTTTCGTTTTTTCCCTTAAATTTGAGTTTGGTTATGGGTGTTGAGTAATTTTATAATTTTGGTTGTTTATGAGTGCTCTAGTATGAACCATTGGTGAGTTCTATCAACCAATTTCATGGGTTAAGGTAAGAAACTCTCTAATTCTTGTGATTTATCAATTTCATGAATCCTATGTTGATTATAAGTGTGAAAATTGATTATGTTAGAGCATTGGTTGATTTTGGTGCACAATTGGGAGGTTAGTTTTGCTTGTGGAGCTTTGGTGAGACTTGGAGCTAAGGTTGGGAAAGACTTCCAAAGAAGAGGCTCAATTGGTATGACTCCAAGAGGTACAGTTTAAGTTTCATTTAAGTACCGTGTGGTGTAATGTGAATTCTTAGGTTAGATGCCCCTAGGATTAGGTTTGGATTGGATTGGATATGTGTAGAAGACATGTTGTGGTAATTGACGATTGAAATGTAAATTGTGCGTTGGTGTATTTTGATATGTTGTTGGAATTGGTGTTAGGTAGTGAATTATTATGTGATCATGAGCTATATATATATATATATATATATATATATATATATATATATATATATGTTAAATTGATGAAAATTGGGCCGGAGGCCATGTGTTTTGGGCCGAAGGCCAGAAGAGGTAAGAACGGTAAGTTGATGAATGTATTGTGTGATTGATGTTTGAAATTGAATGGAATTGTGATCGTTGTTATTTGGTTACAATGAATTGTATGGATTATGTGGTTATTGGTTTTGAGGGAGGAATTGATGTCTTTGTTGATAATGCATATGAGTTGTATATGATGATATGGATTTATATGTATTAGGGGTTGATGGAATTGGTATTATTGGAACTTGAGATGTGGAATGAAATATCTGATATGGTATTTTGTTTGAAATTGAGTTATTTGATTGAGATTGGTCATAGATTGGTAGATTGTGAATTTAATGAGAATGTTAAAAGTATGAGTTGAGGAGGCTTGAGGTTGATTTTGGTAAGTTTTGGTTGGTTTTGAAAAGGTTTGAAATTGGTTTGTGTTGAAAATTTAGTTTTTATGAAAGTTGTAATTTTGATCTACTTTGACGGAGCATAACTTAGTTTTCAGATTCCTGATTTGTATCAAACTTGTTTGAAAATAAAATTGGATCCGAGATGTTTATGCTGTTCGAAGAACGAGTGGAAAATGATTTGAAATGAAAAAGTTATGCCCGTCGGAAGTTTGGGATTTGAAAATATAATCCTACAGCTTTCTAAACTTAGTAAAATTTTGGTAAAACGTAATTTGACGCACATGCATGGCCAACGTGCACGCGTCACTCACAATTTTTACTCTCTCACGCGTGCGCCTGGCCGACGCGTACGCGTCGCTGTATTGATGCAGGTGCATGGTATAAATTTCAGAGAGTTGTGATGGTAGCGTGCCGGTTTTGTATGAGGAGCACAAAACGCATCCACGCATACGCGTGGCTGACGCGCACGCGTCACCCTACCTCTCTACTTCCCATGCGTGCGCATGGACGACGCTTACGCATCACCCGCTTTTCTCCACTTCCCATGCGTGTGCGTGGGCGACGCGCATGTGTGACCATGTTTTCAGCAAAAATTAATTTTTGAGTTTTTAAAAGTCGAATATCAGACTTCTAAGCCTCCATTTTCATCCTTTAAGTCCTAAATTTTTATAGTATGCCTAGTAATAAGAAGAAGTTATGAAATGTGATAACTTGTTGATGAAGAAAGACTTAGAGTAATGAATTGTGATTGAGGAAGTGCAGAAATGATGGTTTAAAAATGAATGTGACGTGTGACCCCGGGTAGTAGGCAGTGGCGTTGTCCACTTGCTCCGGGTATGAGATGGGGAAGGAAAATTATGATAAATGAGTTTAATTATGGAGTTTTGAATGAATGTATGTCTGTGATACCTGGGTAGTAGCAAGGGTCATGATTCGTCCTGCTTGCTCCGGGTTATTGTTTGAGAATTGGTAATAATGAAGAGTGATTATGAATGAATGTGTATTTTTGATACCTGAGTAGTAACAAGGGTTGTGGTTCGTTCCGCTTGCTCCAGGTTAATGTTTGAGGTATGATAACAATGATGATTGATTTTAAATTGAATGAATGTATGTTTTTAGATCTTGGGCAGTAGTAAGGGTTGTGGTTCATCCCACTTGCTCCAGGTAAGAGATTGTGATGCCTGGGTAGTAGCAGCAGTAGTGGTGATCCCACTCACTCCAAGTTGACCTTTTAAATACCCACCTGGGTAGTAGCCGCAGTAGTGGTTGTTCTACTGGCTCTGAGTTGAGCGGGTAGTAGCAAGGGGGTTGTAGCTCAAATTCACTTGCTCCGCAATTGGTGTTTTTGTCCATGGTTAGCTACCAGGACGTGTCGGATTGGCTATATAACCGATAGATGATATCATCAGCCATAGGACAGACATGCATCATATACATACTATTTGAATTGCTTGCTTGTGCATTAATTGGGTTTACCTAAATGATTACAATTTGCTATTTGTTATATTTGCTATCTGCATTACTTGTAATCTACCTGTGTTTGCCATTGTCTGCTTGAATTCCTGTTTCGTTTGTCTGTGTGGCTCTACTGATATTTTGGAGGATTGTAGAGGAAGAGAAATAGTTGAGGATTCGGTTCTTGGTTTATTCGGTTGAAAAGTAGTGAAAGTATGAAGAGAATATGGGTTAGAATAGAATTTTCCTATGAAAGTTACCAAGTTATGGATTAGTGAGGATTTATGATAGATATGAAGAGGTAAGAAATTTAAGATGCCTAGTGAGTTTATATTATAGTGCATTGTATTTATTTGGCACTTTTACCGTACTGGGAACCCATGGGTCGGGGGTTCTCATTCCGTATATATCTCTTGTTTTTCAGATGCAGGTCCATGTGCTCAGAATTGAGTTGTGATTCATCTTAGAGACGGTGAAGATCTTTATATTCTCTACTTTATATTTTGATTAGAATCACTCCACTTTTATTTTGAAAAGCCTATATTATGTATTTAACTCTTTTGAACTTGCCTATAAAGGCACTTATATTTCTTTTGGGAGAGATTATGAGATACTGTTGTCAACTACTTTCATACTGTACCCTAGCCGGCCTAAACTTCGCGGGTTGCGACTAGTAGCTATTTACTTATGTTATATATCTATATACTATCCTTCTCTTACTCTCCTTTATGCCTTTATCTGTATATCGCTTTCGACTTCACACTTTATCTTTTAGTTGTCGATATGTGAGCGATACCACTTCGCGATTTTTATTTTACTCCTTTTCAGGCTTCTCGTTTAATACTTCCTTTCACTTTTACTTATAATTATGTATTATAATCCACCTGAGAGTTGTACCACCGTAATATCATTGACTTATGACTCGAGCATAAGGTTATGAATATTAGGGTGTTACAAAAATCCTAATTTCCAAGCCCACCGAATAGTGTGCACTCGATGTCGCACTCATACCAAATCAATGCCCACGGCTTCTGGGACTTCGATATAGGTCTCGATCCTCATCATCCTCAATGGCATAGACGTCATGGAATCCTGTAATGGGATCCTCTTGTGCCTCTTCTCTTTAATTTCATTTGGAAGGCACAACCAGATCTATTTTTTGTCATCGTCGAAGAGAGAGAGACACGATGGAAAGGAAAGAGAGTGACGAGAGAGAGAAAAAACATATCAGAAGCAATGAGGTCAAAGAAAAAGTACGAAAAAGGTAAAAGAGGAGGAGGATGTTCCGGTGAGAAAGGCCGCCACTGTCACCACTAAGTGTGAGAGAGAGAGAGAGAGAGAGAGAGGGCACTTTTGTTTTTATCGACGTTGTTATTGCTGTCATAGCCGTCGCTGTCGCTAATAAATTTCAAATTACAAGTTGTTGAATATGAAAATATTTTAAATTTGCTTGCATCCTTTTGTTTTGATTTAGGATGAGAGTGAAAAAAGAAAGAATTTGTAGTCTAAACATCCCTTTTGTTTTGATTTAAGATGAGAGTGAAAAAAAAAAAGAATTTTGTAGCCTAAACGTCGATGTCAGGTTCAGGATTTGAAAATGAACCGTTGGATAAACAATATTATTATGGTTATGGTAAGATATAACTTTTTAGGAGATATGAGAGTAGAGGAGTAAATATAATAGAATGATAGATTTTGCCAGTAAAAATGGTGGTAGTTATAGAAAGAAGATGAGAAAAGAAGATGAAAAAAGAGGAATATTTATGAAATTATCAATAAAAATTTAACAATTAATTATTTTTGTCGAATAAAATTTATCTTATATAAATATAATTTTATTTCAATTTTTCATAATTAATTTTATCAATATTTAAATCTTTCGTAATTAAAAATGACTATTTACTCTTGCATAATTTCTTATACTTAAAACATTTAAGGAAGTAAAAATATAATCCGATTGATCAACATTATAAAACCTTGTAATATTCTCCCTGAATAATTTTTTTTATCATTTTTGAATTTTGATAAATATAATAACTAAAAATAATTGTATACAAATTATATTCAGATACATTAAGTTTTAAATATGATAAAAATATATTTTAAACATTTTTAATAATAATTTTTTTATATTATTTTAATTTAATAAAATTATATAAAATTATTTAATAAAAAAAACTAGCAACTATTTTACGGGTTTTTTTTTCCTATTCACGATAATATCACTAATTTCTGTTAAAGACAAAGCGATTGTTATAGTGTCAAAAAAGGTGTTTAATTTATTAAAAAATTAAAAATTAATATTTAATTTAAAAATAGAAAAATAACTAATTTTTAAATATTTAAAATTTATTATAAAAAATAAATTAAATAAAAATTAGACGCAAAATTATCTGTACCTTTGTACCATAAGATTCACCTAAAGATAAAAACAACCACGCGCTTCCACTTGACGGATCAGATATGACAAATACATCTATGTATGCGACAAAAACAATAATACTTCGGTAAAAAAAAAAAAAAAAAATCAATTTGTACCATCAGAATGTACACTTCAACCTTGCGCTCCTTTATGTTTTTTATTTTTTTTATTTATCAATTTTTCCTTTTCACAATATTTAAATTTTTACATAACAATACTTTTTAAAATTACCGCTACTTTTTAAAGGATTTTTTTATATAAATTATTTTAATATTTTATTTACTATTATATTAAAATATTTTCACCCATTTAAATAAGCTTATTGATCCATTGCTTCGAAAATAGCCCGAAGCAATAAATTCGGAATCAAAAATCATCAAATGAGATAATCTCTCCCAAAATATCTCCAACTAAACCACTAGAAGCTCCACCTATCGGAGAATCAGCTAAAAGACTCCGTCAAACTAACAAAAAGATACGCATAACCACCTAAAAAACAATTCGATATATATGAGTGACCAATTGAGTTACAGGTAGGCAATTCATTCGAGATTACTTTTGAATAAACTTACACTCTTTCTTATTTGAGCGTTGGAGTCCCTTTACAGGTTTCCATCACCGCTGTTCCTGAGCGAAGCCAACGCATTGTCCTTTCCACCCAAGAAAGGCGAATTCAAGCATTAAAAGAACGAGTTATATCCCGGAAGCAGTATCCACGCAGGAATATTTGGCGCCCACCGTGGGGCCTGAATTGTCTAATCCCACAATTTTAAAAATATTTTTTGCAGTGCCTCCTCTTTTTTGCAGGCAGACGAACACAACCATGCTCCCTCGAATCCTAACCCGGCTGAATTGTTAGCCATCAACGAGTCCCTCCAGGCAGAGAACCAAAAGATGGCCGAACTATTACACCAAAAGCAACACAGCCAGAGCAAGGAAAAAGAGCAAAAAATACTAAAAATAAAGAAGAACACGACGAGCATATGTCGGAAGCTAAGCATGTCATACCAATTCTCTCGAAAGCAATAACAAAAAGAACCAACCCATTTTCAAAGGAGATCATGAGCTTTCAAATGCCCAAGAATTTCACCCTACCAATGACTCTGAAACCTTACGAGGGAATAGAAGATCCTTACATCCACGTCACCAAATTCTATACGATGATGTTCATGAATGAAAAATTTGACACAATCTTATGCCGGACTTTCCCTACCTTCCTAGATGGAGTGGCCTTGATCTGGTTCTCCAACTCCCTGAAGGCTCTATTTCCAGTTTTGATGAGTTGGCCGATCTTTTTGTCAACAACTTTACAGCATCCAAAATATATGTGCACAACTTTGACTACTTAAGTACCATAAAACAGGGACCACATGAGAGTCTCAAAGACTATATGACAAGATTTGTTGAAGCAATGACAGAAATACCTAACTTAAACCCAGAAGTTCACCTCCACGCTTTGAAAAGCGGACTCCGCCCAGGGAAGTTTCAAGAAACCATAGTCATAACAAAACCCAAAATCCTAGCCGAATTCCGAAAAAAGGCAATAAGCCAGATTGAAATTGAAGAGCTCTGACAACTCCGAAAGGTAGAAAAGTCCATTCCGAATAGGGAGGACGAAAAATGAAACAAGCAGGTGAACAGTAGAACAGGCCAAAGATCGTTCAAACTCACACCAAAGTTCGACATTTACACTCCCCTCAACACAAAAAGGGAAGACATCATCCGATATGTATTGCGTTCCAAACTCATCAAACCTTCAAACAAAGCAGGCACATACCAAGATCAACGATACATGCACAAGTCCAAATATTGCACCTTCCATCAGAAATACAAGCATACAACAGATGACTGTGTGATAGCAAAAGACCTGCTCGAAAAGTTAGCACGTCAAGGCCTGTTAGATAAATACATCGATACCCGAGGACGAAAACAAAACACGGAAGACTTCGGCCAACCTTCCACAACAAATAACAATTCTCGTGATAAAGGAAAAAAGGTATATGAAGATATTAATCCACCTCATCACATAATAAATTATATTTTTGGCAGTTTTGCAGGAGTAGGATGCACCAACTCGGCAAGAAAAAATCCTACAGGACCATGATGTCGGTCACGAGGTCAAGCTCGGCCCAGACCATCAACTCAAACAAACCGGAAATTTCCTTTTTCCCTGCGAATTACAAAGCAAACGACCAAAGCCTCGACGATCCAGTGGTAATATCCGCACAAGTCGGAGAACAATTAGTAAAAAAAATTCTTATGGATCCAGGGAGCAGTGCAGACGTCCTATTCTACTCAATATTCCAAAAAATGAAGCTTAGTGACAAAGCCTTCCAACCAGAATTGGTAGGTTTCTCAGGTGAGCGAGTCCAAATTCGATGTTACATTTGGTTACAAACTACACTTGGTAACTACCCTGACTGCAAAACAATGGACATATAATATTTAGTTGTTGATTGCAAAAGTCCTTATAACATAATCTTAGGCAGACCTTCTTTAAATGCTTTCAATGCTATTATCTCCACTATGCATTTGTGTATTAAGTTTCTCTCGCAGGATATAGTCACAATCCATGGCGATAAAAAAGAAGTTAGGCAATGCTACAATGCAAGACTAAAAACTGAATACTCAAGACAACACGAATAACAATATGTCCAAGCTGTATATAACTCAGAACACCTACCACTATGGCAAAATTAGATCCTCAGACCAATAATCAAGAACGACTGATGCCAACAGACAACCTGACAAAAGTCTAGCTAACAATTAAGGATAGTTAGTATACATATCTAGGAAATGCACTAAAATACAAAGAAAATGAACGACTCGCCGAATTACTGAGACAGAACATCGACCTCTTTGCTTGGACACCAATAGACATGCCAGGAATAGATCCAAATGTCAACTGTCATAAAGTAACCATCAACCCATCCATCCGACCTATAGCCCAGAAAAAACGACATCTTGGCACAGTGTAACGATCCAATTTTTAATATGTCTAGATCATATCAAAAACTGAGCGCTACCAATTTGTCTTCCTAATTATTATCTATTATTTATCATATGAGCCTGATTTGCTGTTAAAAACGTAGTTAATTTGCGAGGTATTTTTTTTTGAAAATGTCTGGATTAATAGACGGAATCATTCATAATCATTCCACAACAGATAACAGATAAAACAGTTATAAACAATCACACATAAATACATCACAAGCATTTAATAACATTCAGTGATCCAACATTTATTTAGGTATAGAATTTTAGTTAGAACACCCCTAGATATAACTAGATAATAACTATATACATATATATACATACAATATCCCAAGCCTTGACCTATTCAAGAAGTCCCTAAGCTGGCGCCCAGGCTAGCCTAGACTCTATACTCACCTAGTCCCTCTAAACTACTAAAGCGAGGGAAACTATGTTTTAGGTCTTCAAAACTCAAGTCATGTGGAACGTCATTAAAAGGTGGAAGGTCGTCTATTACTCCTCTGCACGATCATATGTCATCAAAGAGCATCTCTCAAGTACTTCATCGAGTGGCCACATAACAGCAACATCGTACGGAGGACTTAGGCTAAAGTTTGTAGATAAGTAGGGTGCAGACGTTGGCTAGCCTCACAATATATACATATAAACAGGTAACGGAGCTCACTCTAAACTTAGAAGACTACCTAGAGCAAAATCCTCTTTGTAAACGGTCGTCAGAAAACTACGGAAGGGTACTCATGCTTCCATCTGAAGGGAAAGAGAGAGAGAAGGGGTAAGAACTGGGGAGTTCTTAGTAGGACCGGAGTTATTAGTTAAGTTTATTAATTCCGTGTCGTTTAGCAGACGAATAGCAAAATATCGAGAAGTAGTGAACAGAAGATATAGATAAATAGAGAAAATAGAGAAAACAGAAAGCAGAACACAAACAAAAGAATACAAGAAAATAAAACACAAATACGAAGAGTAGAATACAAACAAACAAAGCATACATTCATTCAACAATCATAACAGAGGAAATGCACAACCAAGTATGATGCATGTTTGTCCTATGCAGGCTATGAGCTCACATGTCGGTTTACACCCTGCAGCCCGACATTACATAGGAACAAGTCCCAGATATGGTTTTCCTTTGTGTCCTTAGTGCATACGTGTCGGTGGTTAAGAATACCACTCCTTCGTGACTACCTGCAGTCGGCGCAAGGCTCGAGCCCTTAATATACGCACAAGGGGAAACAGTGATCTTCAGTTCGTGGGCGTCCCCGAGATCAATTCACAAACAAAACAATGATCCTCAGTTCGTGGGTTTTTCCGAGATTAACATACAACAACAAACACGATCCTCAGTTTGTGGGCTATACCCGAGATCAATACTCAACAATACAGTAATCTTCAGTTCGTGGGTTATACCCGAGATCAACATACAACAGTTCGTGGGTTATTCCCGTAATCAATGATTATCAGTTCGTGGGTTTTTCCCGCACACAAAATAGTTAACAGTTCATAGGTTTCCCCGAGACCAATGATCATTCAGTTCGTGGGTACTCCCCGTATTTAACATTATCAGTTCGTGTGTTTTGCTGCTCTTTTATCTTTGTTTCTTTACTCTGCTCTAATTACTCTTTTCTCTTAGTCTCTTTACTCTGTTTTGGTTACTCTTTTCTCTGTATCTATATTACTCTTCTTCTCTTTATCTCTTTACTTTACTCTGCTCTGATTTCTTTGCTTAACATATGTATTTAAAGCTTATGTAAATTTCGGTATGAATAGTTAGCGTGTCCCAAGTATAGGTTCATTAAGTCTATACTGAAACAGTTTAACTTTTCATATAATACCTAACCCTAGTCACAACTCAAGGACTAACTATGTTGCCCTAGTTTGTTCACTAATATCTGTCTGTTTTTCTTGTCATTAAAACTTTACAAACTTTTTCTTTGATTTTTATCTCTTCTTTAACTTTTTATCTTTCCTTTATCTTTACCTCACTAACATGCTATTACCACTCCCTAAGTATTTTATGAAGGTAATTATGAGATTCTATGCTTAAAGTTGTCTTTCTAAAACTTTTACAGAAAACTGCATTTTCTGCATTATTTTATTATTTTTTTTAAAATATTATTTTTAATTAAATATTATTATCTAATATTTTATTATTATTTATTATTTTATTAATATATTTTCAAAAATTACCCCATTTTACCTTTTAACCTTTAAAATTTACTTTTTACCACCTATAACTTTTAATATTTCTACTTTAACTACCCTAACTTTCAGAAATTACCAAATAACCCCCCCAAACACCAAAAATAATTACAAACTTGCCCTTTTTAAGATCTAAAAGGTGTTCTTCAATGTTCTTCATCACACTCAAGGTGTTCTTCGTAAATTCTTCAGATTCTTTCTCTATTTTTACCCGTTTTTCTGTCTTTTCAGCAACCGATTTTTACCATAATTCAAAAAAAATTTCCCGCCACTAAAACTCCATCTTTTCCACATAATTTTAATACAAATTGAACCCCAATTTAGGGCCTAGGGTTTTGTTTTTCCAGCAGCCATGAAGAACATAAGTTCAAAGTTGAATATCATCAAATTTCATCAAATTTTCACCAAGATTTCAACAAGAATCACTCATATAAACCATCAATTTCAAGCACAGCCAAACCATATCATAATCACACAACTCAAACAAAATCAATCAAGATTAATTTTGTCAAACCCTACCTTGATTTGCTGCTCCAAATCCGGTTATATCCTTAGGTGGTCCTTAAGCACTTTTTCCTCCTAAATCACATCAAGAACAACTTTAAATCCAAAAACCCTCAACTGACCAAATCTCTGTCAACACATTAGGAAGGGATATCTCACCTTAAACTTTCTGTAAATTAACGTTTCTTGGCCCTCAAGTCAAGTTAAGCATGATTCCTAAGGAAGAACATCAAGAAAACACATGTTTTGCATGGTTTTCCTTGAAAACCGAATTGAAGAGGGAGGGAGATAGCCATCTCACCTTATTTCCAGCCTTGATATGTTGTATGGTTATATAGAGGAAGAAGAGAGGATCATTTTGGTGAAATCGGAGTTTTTATTTGAGTTTTAGTTCAGCAGAAATCAAGCTTTGAAGATTTATGAACCAAGAACTTTCTCTCCTTTTTCTCTTGATGATTTTTGGCCACAATGAGCAAATGAGGCAGCCTTGGGGGTTTTGGGGGTGTAGGGTGAGTTGTGATTAGTTGGCTTGGAGGTGGATTAAAATAATATTAAAATATCTCAGATGTATAACTACTAAAACTAGGTGTATCGAAACACTTGTAAAAATATCTCTAAAAATTATTTTTTGAGCTCTAGCATAAATGACACTAGTAACATATTTATTATGAGAATAGAACATGTATGATGAGGCCTTAGCTTTGCTAAAGCCATCAGAGAGTGCTGGTGCTAAGCTACACCAGTAAACTATAAACCTGGTTAAACCAATTTTCTGTTTTCAACTAAAACAGACCAAGTAACCTTATAATATCATTCAAGAAACTTCTAATACTAATATAATGATAATATTGTCCTATAATCTCCCTTCTCTCATGAATCGAGTCTGGTTCGTTGGTGCGAGATTTATAACCCCCAGGCTAACCGGCAAGTGCACCGGGTCATACCAAGTAATACCTCAGGTGAGTGACGGTCGATCCCACGAGGATTGATGGATCAAGCAACAATGATTGAGTGATTGACTTAGTTAGGCAAGCGAAAGAGGATTTTGAGATGTTCAAAAGGTTTAAGTTGAAAACATCAGAAGGCATACACGCAAGTGAATAAATTGAAAATAAAATATTGGAGAAACAGTTAAGGCTTCAAAGTTATCTATTTTTTCGGATTCAATTTTCTTACTAACTATTTTAATCACGTAGGATTTAATTTATGGCAAACTATATGTGACTAGACCCTACTTCCTTAGACCTTTCTAGTCTCCTCCAAAATTCATCGACTGCCAATGCCTTGGTCAATTAATTCTAATTAGAGGATGAAGTTCAAATTCCAGTTTATATGCCACAAAAATTCTAATTACCCAAAAGTAAGAGGATTATATGTCACGTATTCTGTTAAATCCAAATAATTAAAACTTAGGAGAATATATTTTCAAGCTGTTGTTCAAGTAAAGAGCTTTTCCAAGTTTTACAAGAACTCAAATAGAAAGAGGGTCATATTTCCGTTCCACCCAAATTCATAAGATAAAGAGCGAAAATAATTCTTAAATTATAAATCCATACATGAATTAAAATAGAAAAAGCAATAAAATCAATCCATACAAATATACAGAGCTCCTAACCTTAACAATGGAGGATTAGTTGCTCATGGTTCAGAGAAGAAAATAAGGATTCTGGTAAAAATGTACAAAGTTCCAATCTGATGGCCTTTAAAAGTAACTAATGGAATCCCTTTTTATAACTAATCCTAATTAATTTAAAATCTAATTATCTAAAATTAAAAATAATATCTTTTCCTAAAAATAAGATTTGAATTTAAATCAGAATAATCAGCAGGTCTTCAGTTGATGGATGGAGACCACATGTTTTGTCCATTCTGCAGCTTCTAATATGTGTTTTCTGGGCTGAAAACTGGGTCAAAACAGCCCAGAAATCGCCCCCAGCGTGTTTTTGCATTTTCTGCACGTGGCGCATGTCACGCGTACGCGTTGGTCACGCGCACGCGTCGCTGTGCAATTCTTCAAATCACGCGTACGCATCAGTCACGCACATGCGTCGCCATGGAAAGCTCCAAATCACGCGCACGCGTCAGTCACGCGTACGTGTCGCTCCTCGCTGCCATCTTCTTTGATTCTTGTGCTACAGAAACTCCACCAAATCCAGCCGAATGTTACCTAAAATAAACAAATTTGCAAAAGACTCAAAGTAACATTCATATTGGCTAAAAGATAATTAATTCTTTATTAAACTCAACAAATTAGATGCAAATTTACTAGGAAAAGATAGGAAAGATGCTCACGCATCACAACACCAAACTTGAATTGTTGCTTGTCCTCAAGCAACCAAAAGTAATATAAGCTTAGGATGTGAATTTGCATGAGAATAAGAATTCGATTAAGCTCCTATCTCTTCTTATAGTGGGGTTTACAACTACAATCCTGAATAGTTTTGGCATCTCACTCTTCTTTGAATCAGAAGAATGTTACTGTCATTTGGAATTAGAATCCGGATAATATTATGAATTCTCTGATCTTTTATAACTCAATTTTAATCCTTGAACACAACAGTTTTTCTTTGGTGCTTTGCACCTTGAGCCTGGCCATGACTTTAAATGTTTTGTCTCAAGCTTTACTTGACACAGGAACACCACAACCACTTAACTGGGGAACTCTCTTTAAGTTATAAATATTTTTATTATTAATTTTTTTATTTTTTTCAGTTACTCCCAGACAGTGGTGCTCAAAGCCTTTAGCGTACTCTGCAATTGATCTCGACTCTAAATGTTTTGTCTCAAGGATTACTTGACACAAGAACACCACAAGCATGTGACTAGGGAAACAACTCTTTGAACTTTTAATCATGTCTGACCTCCCTAGTCATTGATGCTCAGAGCCTTGGACCTTGCTTTTATTTTTCTTTTGCTGTTTCTTTTGCTTCAAGGATTAAACTTTCATTAATTTAAGGGAAATCATAATAATTCTCTAAATTCTTGTTCCCTGTACATCAATATTCTTTGATTAAAATTTAAATATGTACTGTTCATGTCATACATTCAGAAATACAATTAATACCACCACATTTAAGTAAATAAGACTACTCTTAAAATTAACTAAATTTCTCATGCAATACATCACTTCTGTATTTTTTTTATTTGAATTCAAGCTCAGTGAGTAATATATGAGATATATTTTCAGAATTAAAGCAATTAAGAGAAAATTAAACTAGTCCTAGAATTCTCACTAATAAAGGATCATGCAATCAAACAAAGAAAACTGAAACATAACATAGAAAAAGAGGTTAGGAATAAAAAATGAAAGGAACTCAGCCACCTTAGTTATCCTAGCGGTCGCTTTATTCTTCAGGTTGTGCTTTTCAGTGAAGATGATTCGCCTCCCTTTTGGTGCCATAGGAATAAACAGAAAACTCTTAAGTGAAGCGTCAACACCAAACTTAAAGGTTTGCTTGTCCTCAAGCAAAGAAGAACTGAAAATAGAAAGAGACAAATATTATGATGAAAGAAAAAAAATGATAAAAGAACAAGAGAGAATTAGGATTGGGAGAGGGGAAAAGAAAAATTAAAACTGGGCGGTGAACTAGTGGAGTTGTGCGGCACAGGCGACGCGTATGTGTACAGCACGCGTACGGGTGGGGCGCGAAATTTTCTTAATGACGCGTAAGCATCAAGCACGCATCCACGTGCCCTGGGTTTTGCGCGATTCGCGCAAAGCCATCCGCGCACTCGCACAACTCTCTGTTCGCGTGGCTTGGGAACCAATATTTTCATACGACGCGTGTGCGTCATGCACGCGCACGCGTGGATGAACATTTGTGCAAATGACGCGAATGCGTCAGGGACGCGTACGCGTGGTCAATTTTGTACGTCTAGCACACTTCCAGCCCCAACCAGCACAAGTCTCTACCCAAACACATATTTACGTCAAATTTCAAGGTCAAGCGTACGCGTCACTGACGCGCATGCGTGGGAGGCGAAAAGTGCAAATGACGCGCACGCGTAGGTTATGCGTACGCGTGATGCGGCTTGTGCTTCCAGCATGCTTCCAGCGCTACTTCCGCTCAACTCTCTGTCAAATTTTATTTTTCATGCACATCCATATGACGCGTACGCGTCAGCGACGCTTGCGCGTCTTGTGCTCCTTTTTTTATATCCGGTTCTTGTTCTAAAATAGCTGCATGATCAGAAAATTAGTAAGAACTTAATAAAAATCAAATAAGTAAGAAAACTACTACTACCAAAAACAACTAAGAATGAAAAGGAGCGATCATACCACGGTGGGTTGTCTCCCACCAAGCACTTTAGTTAAAGTCCTTAAGTTGGACATGTTGTGAGCTCCTTGTCATGGTGGCTTGTGCTTGTACTGATCCAGGAATCTCCACCAATATTTGTAATTCCAATGGCCACTGGGATTCCAAACTAGGTGCATAACACCTTCGAACAAGTTGAAGCAAGTCACAAGGCCCCATGAGTGTTGATTGTCGGAATGAATTCCAGGGTCCCAAACCTTGCTTTTACACCCGTCTTCTTGTGGATCACCATTGTTTCCATTGTGTGGAAAGCAATCTGAATTCTCACAGAGATATCCAAACAACCTTCTAGACTCATTCAATTGAGCTCTACACCAATCCTTGCACTTCAATTTGGAGAATGCAACCATATTGAACTTTGCTTGACAACTCTTGCCACTAACCATCTTCCTCTACTCTTAATGCCACAAAGAGCTCTAAGTTGACTATTCGTCTCCAGTAGCCCATATTCAAGTGGGAAAGTAAAGGTTAAGGATAGAAATTTTACCCACTTGAATGTTGTATTGGATGGTGATGGCTTTGGAAGAGGTCTTGCAAGCTCCACTCCCTTGTGTTCTTCTTTGAATTCTTCTTCCTCTTTGCAAGCTTCCTCAATTTCAACCTCTTCCTCTTGGTAGCTTTCTTCTAATTCAATCTCTTCTTCGTTGCTTACCATGGGCATGCGAGGTTGTGCATCTTCCTCTTCTTCCATATGTGAGGGTGGAAAGTTCTCTAATTCACTGGAGTATAAACTCCTTTGATTGATTTCCTCACTTTCTTCCCTAGGATCTTACATTGTATCTTTTGGGAAGGAACTTGCTTGTTCCTCTTCCTGGTTCTTGATTAGCGACTGCACATGTTTCTCTACATTTTTGACACTTGTCTTTATATCATGTAGGAATTCTTTCATGAGAAGCTCAAGATCTGATGGTATTTGAGATGAATAAGGAGATGGTGGCTCTTGATATGCATAAGAAGAAGATGATGGTTCTTGATAAGTGTAAAAAGAGGATGGTTCTTGGTATGAATAGGGAGATGGTGGCTCTTGATATGGATGGAAGGATGACGGTTCTTGATATGGATAGAGAGGTGGTGGTTATTGGTATGAATATGGAGATGGTAGTTCTTGATAGTTGGAACATGGAGCATTGAAGTTTCTTTAGTTTTGACTTTGCCAACCAAAATTTGGATAGTTCCTCCATCCACCATAATATGAATCACTACTCGAGTGTGAGTAGTAACCCATGTGATCTCTCTCCATTATTTTTTCTTAGCACAAAACACCAAAAAGGATTAAACGCAGCATGTGATAATCAGGAAAGCAAGGAAGAAAGAACAGAATTCTAAGAATTAAAATAAAACTACTAGGGAACACCAAACTTAATTTCAGAAATTAAGAAAAATATTGGTGCTATTTATTTATTAAATTTTTTTTGAAGATTTTTAAAAATAGATTTTAATAAATTTAAAAATAAAACGCCGAATCTAAGCAATTAAACAACTAATAGTTGTTAATCAGAGTCAATCCCCGGCAACGGCGCCAAAAACTTGGTGCGGGATTTATAACCCACAGACTAACCGGCAAGTGCACCGGGTCGTACCAAGTAATACCTCAAATGAGTGAGGATCGATCCTACGAGGATTGATGGATCAAGCAACAATGATTGAATGATTGACTTAGTTAGGCAAGCGGAAGAGGGTTTTGAGATGTTCAAAAGGTTTAAGTTGAAAACATCAGAAGGCATACGCGCAAGTGAATAAATTAAAAATAAAATATTGGAGAAACAGTTAAGGCTTCAGAGTTATCTATTTTTCCGGATTAACTTTTCTTACTAACTATTTTAATCATGTAGGATTTAATTTATGGCAAACTATATGTGACTAGACCCTAATTCCTTAGACCTTTCTAGTCTCCTCCAAAATTCATCGACTGCCAATGCCTTGGTCAATTAATTCCAATTAGAGGATGAAGTTCAAATTTCAGTTTATATGCCACAAAAATTCTAATTACCCAAAAATAAGAGATTATATGTCACATATCCTGTTAAATCCAAATAATTAAAATTTAGGAGAATATGTTTTCAAGCTGTTGTTCAAGTAAAGAGATTTTCCAAGTTTTACAAGAACTCAAATAAAAAGAGGGTCATACTTCCGTTCCACCCAAATTCATAAGATAAAGAGCGAAAATAATTCTTAAATTATAAATCCATACATGAATTAAAATAGAAAAAGTAATAAAATCAATCCATACAAATAGACAGAGCTCCTAACCTTAACAATGGAGGATTAGTTGCTCATGGTTCAGAGAAGAAAATAAGTTCCAATCTGATGGCCTTTAAAATTAACTAATGGAATCCCTTTTTATAGCTAATCCTAATTAATTTAAAATCTAATTATCTAAAATTAAAAATAATATCTTTTCCTAAAAATAAGATTTGAATTTAAATCAAAATAATCAGCAGGTATTCAGTTGATGGGTGGGGACCACATGTTTTGTCCATTCTGCAGCTTCTAATATGTGTTTTCTTGGCTGAAAACTGGGTCAAAACAGCCCAGAAATCGCCCCGACCGTTTTTTTTGTGTTTTCTGCACGTGGCGCATGTCACGCGTACGCGTCGGTCACGCGCACGCATCGCTGTGCAATTTTTAAAATCACGCGTACGCGTCAGTCACGCGCACGCGTCGCCATGGAAAGCTCCAAATCACGCGCACGTGTCAGTCACGCGTACGTGTCGCTCCTTGCTGCCATCTCCTTTGATTCTTGTGCTGCAAAAACTCCACCAAATCCAGTCGATTGTTACCTAAAATAAATAAATTTGTAAAAGACTCAAAGTAACATCCATATTGGCTAAAAGATAATTAATTCTTTATTAAACTCAACAAATTAGATGCAAATTCCCTAGGAAAAGATAGAAAAGATGCTCACGCATCATTCGTCAAGCTGAGACTTTTTACGAAAAAACAGAATCAAAACTCCTAACCGATACGGTTCAAAAACTAGGTTCTTCATGATTGCATTATCGAGCTTGCCTCAGAAAAGGTTCTAGCTTAAAGATGACATAATGACAATGAGGATTGAGATACTTGATGATATAGCAGAAGTTCTCCCCTTACTGGTCTTCCGGAGAAATCCGTATTTTCAGAAAAGATCTTACGTACTCGAAAATCGAGGTTGTTACATTCTACCCTCCTAAAAGAAAATTTTGCCCTCAAAATTTCACCTGCGTGCAAGAATCCATCTTCAAGCGATCTATTTCCTTCAAGCCATCCTGACAAAGAGATCGATCCGTTCCTGACAGCATCCCAATCTCACACAGCCAAAGCCATGGAGATCATAATAGCTATGAAAATAACTGTGGCTCACATCGATTCATCGTTCAAAGCTCGATTAAACCATGCACATTCACAGTCATTGAGGTCTTATCCGCACCAAATAATCAACATTAAGGTGATCAATCTTAATATCTCAAGTTAAGCACGAACATTCCCAAAATGAGCACTCATAGACATTCATGCCAAATGTATCTTAAAGATACCCTAACGGCAAAAGACACACAAGCAGAGTATGCAGTGAAGCATAGTCGGTCCACTCCCCAGGCTTTACTGGGAATGAACTGTTCTGATACCAAATTGTAACGATCCAATTTTCAATATGTCTAGATCATATCGGAAACTGAGCGCTACCAATTTGTCTTCCTAATTATTATCTATTAATTATCATATGAGCCTGATTTGTTGTTAAAAACTTAGTTAATTTGCGAGGTATTTTTTTTGAAAACGTCTGGATTAATAGACGGAATCATTCATAATCATTCCACAACAGATAACAGATAAAACAGTTATAAACAACCACACATAAATACATCACAAGCAGTTAATAACATTAAGTGATCCAGCCTTTATTTAGGTATAGACTTTTAGTTAGAACACCCCCTAGATATAACTAGATAATAACTATATACATATATATACATACAACATCCCAGGCCCTGACCTGTTCAAGAAGTCCCTAAGCTGGCACCCAGGCTAGCCTAGACTCTATACTCACCTAGTCCCTCTAAACTACTAAAGCGAGGGAAAATATGTTCTAGGTCTTCAAAACTCAAGTTAGGTGGAACGTCATCAAAAGGTGGAAGGTCGTCTATTACTCCTCTGCACGATCATATGTCATCAAAGAGCGTCTCTCAAGTACTTCATCGAGTGGCCACATAACAGTAACATCGTACGGAGGACTTAGGCTAAAGTTTGTAGATAAGCGGGGTGCAGACGTTGCCTGGCCTCACAGTATATACATATAAACAGGTAACGGAGCTCACTCTAGACTTAGAAGACTACCAAGAGCGGAATCCTCTTTGCAAACGATCGTCAGCAAACTACGGAAGGGTACTCATGCTTCCATTTGAAGGGAAAGAGAAAGAGAAGGGGTAAGAACTGGGGAGTTCTTAGTAGGGCCAGGGTTATTAGTTAAGTTAATTAATTCCGTGTCGTTTAGCAGACGAATAGCAAAATACCGAGAAGTAGTGAACAGAAGATACAGATAAATAGAGAAAATAGAGAAAACAGAAAGTAGAACACAAACAAAAGAATACAAGAAAATAAAACACAAATACAAAGAATAGAATACAAACAAACAAAGCATACATTCATTTAACAATCATAAAAGAGGAAATGCACAACCAAGTATGATGCATGTCTGTCCTATGTAGGCCATGAGCTCATGTGTCGGTTTATACCCTGCAGCCCGACATTACCTAAGAACAAGTCCCAGATATGGTTTCCCTTTGTGTCCTTAGTGCATACGTGTCGGTGGTTAAGAATACCACTCCTTCGTGACTACCGGCAGTCGGCACAAGGCTCGACCCCTTAATATACGCACAAGGGAAAACAGTGATCTTCGGTTCGTGGGTGTCCCCGAGATCAATTCACAAACAAAACAATGATCCTCAGTTCATGGGTTTCCTCGAGATCAACATACAACAAGAAACATGATCCTCAGTTCGTGGGCTATACCCGAGATCAATACTCAACAGTACAGTAATCTTCAGTTCGTGGGTTATACCCGAGATCAACATACAACAGTTCGTGGGTTATTCCCGTAATCAATGATTATCACTTCGTGGGTTTTTTCTGCACACGAAATAGTTAACAGTTCATAGGTTTTTCCGAGACCAATGATAATTCAGTTCGTGGGTACTCCCCGTATTTAACATTATCAGTTCGTGTGTTTTGCTTCTCTTTTATCTTTGTCTCTTTACTTTGCTCTAATTACTCTTTCTCTTAGTCTCTTTACTCTATTTTGATTACTCTGTTCTCTGTATCTATATTACTCTTCTTCTCTTTCTCTCTTTACTTTACTCTGTTCTGATTTCTCTGCTTAACATATGTATTTAAAGCTTATGTAAATTTCGATATGAATAGTTAGCGTGTCCCAAGTATAGGTTCATTAAGCCTATACTGAAACAGTTTAACTTTTCATATAATACCTAACCCTAGTCACAACTCAAGGACTAACTATGTTGCCCTAGTTCGTTCACTAATATCTGTCTGTTTTTCCTGTCATTAAAACTTTACAGACTTTTTCTTTGATTTTTATCTCTTCTTTAACTTTTTATCTTTCCTTTATCTTTACCTCACTAACATGTTATTACCACTTCCTAAGTATTTTATGAAGGTAATTATGAGATTCTACACTTAAAGTTGTCTTTCTAAAACTTTTACAGAAAACTGCATTTTCTGCATTATTTTATTATTTTTATTAAAATATTATTTTTAATTAAATATTATTATCTAATATTTTATTATTATTTATTATTTTATTAATATATTTTCGAAAATTACCCCATTTTACCTTTTTAACCTTTAAAATTCACTTTTTACCACCCGTAACTTTTAATATTTCTACTTTAACCACCCTAACTTTCAGAAATTACCAAATAACCCCCCCAAACACCAAAAATAATTACAAACTTGCCCTTTTTAAGATCTAAAAGGTGTTCTTCAATGTTCTTCATCACACTCAAGGTGTTCTTCGTGTTCTTCGTAAATTCTTCAGATTCTTTCTCTGTTTTTATCCATTTTTCTGTCTTTTCAGCAACCGATTTTTATCATATTTCAAAAGAAATTCCCAGCCACTAAAACCCCATCTTTTCTACATGATTTTAACACAAATTGAACCCCAATTTAGGGTCTAAGGTTTCGTTTTTCCAGCAGCCATGAAGAACATAAGTTCAAAGTTGAATATCATCAAATTTCATCAAATTTTCACCAAGATTTCAACAAGAATCACTCATATAAACCATCAATTTCAAGTACAGCCAAACCATATCATAATCACACAACTCAAAAACAATCAATCAAGATTAATTTCGTCAAACCCTACCTTGATTTGCTGCTCCATATCCAGTAATGTCCTTAGGTGGTCCTTAAGCACTTTTTCCTCCTAAATCACATCAAGAACAACTTTAAATCCAAACCCCTCAAATGACCAAATCTCTCTCAGCACATTAGGAAGGGATATCTCACTTTAAACTTGCTGGAAATTAACGTTTCTTGGCTCTCAAGTCAAGTTAAGCATGATTCCTAAGGAAGAACATCAAGAAAACACATGTTTTGCATGGTTTTCCTTGAAAACCGAATTGAAGAGGGAGGGAGACAGCCATCTCACCTTATTTCCAGCCTTGATATGTTGTATGATTATGTAGAGAAAGAAGAGAGGATCATTTTGGTGAAATTGGAGTTTTGATTTGAGTTTTAGTTCAGCAGAACTCAAGCTTTGAAGATTTATGAACCAAGAACTTTCTCTCCTTTTTCTCTTGATGTTTTTTGGCCACAATGAGCAAATGAGGCAGCCTTGGGGGTTTTGGGGGTGTAGGGTGAGTTGTGATTGGTTAGCTTGGAGGTGGATTAAAATAATATTAAAATATCTCAGGTGTATAACTACTAAAACTAGGTGTATCGAAACACTTGTAGAAACATCTCTAAAAATTATTTCTGAGCTACTAGCATAAATGACACTGGTAACATATTTATTATGAGAATAGAACATGTATGATGAGGCCTTAGCATTGCTAAAGCCATCAGAGAGTGCTGGTGCTAAGCTGCACCAGTAAATTATAAACCTGGTTAAACCGATTTCCTGTTTTCAACTAAAACAGACCAAGTAACCTTATAATATCATTCAAGAAGCTTCTAATACTAATATAATGATAATATTGTCCTATTATCTCCCTTCTCTCATGAATCGAGTATAGTTCGTCAAGCTGAGACTATTTATGAAAAACAGAATCAAAACTCCTAATCGATACGGTTCAAAAACTAGGTTCTTCGTGATTGCGTTATCGAGCTTGCCTCAGAAAAGGTTCTAGCTTAAAGATGACATAATGACAATGAGGATTGAGATACTTGATGATATAGCAGAAGTTCTCCCCTTACTGGTCTTCCGGAGAAATCCGTATTTTCAAAAAAGATCTCACGTACTCAAAAATCGGGGTTATTACACACAGACAAAATAACCTTTCTCTTTCCTCAACATGACTTCTAAAATCAAATTCACTGCCAAAGCACTCAGCTTCTCATACTTTTCAAACACTCACAACAAACAAGTCGACCTTGGGGCTTCCATTATTTCTAATTCCGAGTTATACATCAAAAGCTTAACATGTTATAGCTCGGTTCCTCAAAACAGGCCCAACTTGGGGGTTATGATCCGTTACCTCAAAAAGGGCCCGAAGCAATAAACTCAGAATCAGAAATCATCAAATGAGATAATCTCCCTGAAAATATCTCCAACTAAACTACTAGAAGTCCTACCTACTGGAAAATCGGCTAAAAGACTCCGTCAAACTAACAAAAAGATATGCATAACCACCTCAAAAGCAATTCGATATATATGAGTGACCAATTGAGTCACTGTAGGCAATTCTTTCAAGATTACTTTGGAATAAACTTACACTCTTTCTTACTTGAACGTTGGAGTCTCTTTACAGGTTTCTATCGCCGTTGTTCCTGACCGAAGCCCACACATTGCCTCTTTCACCCAAAAAAAGCGAATTCAAGCATAAAGAGAACAGGTTATATCCCGGAAGCAGTATTCATGCAAAAACACTTATATATTTTGAATATTGCGCTTTTGCTTTTAACAAATCCAAATTCTAGATTTTCAATGTCCATAATATGTAATAATATCTAAAAAAGTTTTTCAAATACATTTGGGATGGTTAAAAACTCGTTTTTAAATTTTGTACATTCGAAATATGCATATAGAAATCTTGTGTCCACCACATCCTATATATTATTGATAGCACTTATGATCCAAGATATTAGTACGGACATAAAATATGATGCTATACACGAATTTAAAGTTTTTATAAGATATAGAAATATAATATATATATATATATAATATAAAATATTTTTTAAATAAATTATAATTATATTTTGATATTTTATTAATATAAAAATATAAACTAATTTTTTAATTATTTTTAATATTTTTTAATTATATAAAATATTTAAAATATTTTTTGTTTTAACAATTAATAATATATATTATTTTTAAATTTATTTTAAAAATATATATCAAAAATAAAATTAGACATACTAATACGTGATGATATTTAGATGTGTCTAAGTGTATCTGAAAAATATTTTTTTATTTTTTATTAAAAAAATCCTACTTTATAGGATAAGATTTATATAAAACTTGTATATACATGAGATCAAATCATTTTTTTTAATTTTTTTTAAATTTTTACACATTTTATATCTTAAATTTTATAATATTAATTTGATATTATGTCAATTATAATTTTTGATAACTTAAATTAAAAATTTACATAAATAATTATATTTTTACTAATTATTATTATTATTATTATTATTGAGTAAATAAAATCATGAGAAGAACTAGAATTTAATAAATAAAAATATTATTTATATATTAAAATTTACTATTAAAATTAATTATTAATATATTTATATATAAATATATATAATTTAATTTATTTTTAATATATATTTCTATTTTAATATATATTTTTATATTAATAATTAATTTTAATATATACATAATATAATAAATTTTTAAATATGGTCACATGAAAAGATGACATCACTACTTTACTATTATAATTCCTCCATTATTATATACCATTTCTATCAAGAGTATTTTAGTATCATTTTAGAGTATTCTTTCGTTTATCTATCTCAACAATAAAGCCGTCTCTCAAAATAACTCTTTAATAGTAAAAGAGATCAGATTTCAATAACTCTTTCTCAGTCACTTATTTCAATTCTTCTTATTAGTTGGATCGAAAGTTATGAGGTGTAGTGTACAGACTCTGATCAAATTTTTTGTAACCATACAAGTGGATCTCATGTAAATACTGCAGGTAAGCCTTTATTATTCTCTCTTTTTTTTTATGTTTAATTTCATACTTCCTTCTTTTATTTTATTATATTATTTTCTTAATAACGGATGAAAATATTCAACGCCAATAAGAATTTAGACATTTTAATATATACTAAATTTTGGACGATAAAAAAGTAAAATTTTTATAATATTTTTTTTAAATTTATTCTACTGTATGTTATTGTAATATATACGACTTCTACCAATTTATCGTACGTATAATTATATCTAGAAATTTTTTTAAATTTATAAAATATTCTAATAAAATACTAAGAAAATAAAAAATAGTTAATTTACACATTAAAAAAAGCAGAAATAAATATGTGATATAATAAAAAAATATAAATTTATTAATCATTTTATTTAAATTTATTTGTCTATAAAATACTCTTAGAGTACTGGTCAAATAGTCTAATAATATATATATATTTTAAAAAAATTAAAAATCTATTATTGATTAGTAAAAGACGTAGTAGGCAAAACAATGGATAATTATATAATAGATTTTAAGTTTAAGAAATAAACCTGATGATGAAGAAAAGAATTTTCGCCCCCAAAATAAAGTCAAAGAAAAATCCACGATTACGATAATGATGCTGATTTAAAGTCTTTTTTTTTCAACTAGATATAATAATTATATTGTGATTTTTCTCAACTATGACTTCCCCTTGTTAAGCAGCCCAACTCTATTTTATTATTTTACAAAATAAGTAACTCTAGTTGGATAAGTTGCTTCAATTTCTTTTGTTTTATGAACTTCTTGTAACAGATACTTTAAGATAAGTAAATCTTTAACCTAACCATCACTTGGAAATAGAATATTCTAAATATAGTAAACACTGGACAGTAGTTATATGACAGTAGTTATATATAACAGATTTAAAGATAAAATATCCTTAACAAAAAAGACAAACTATATCTAATTGAGTAAAGTGTTTTGAGTTTTCTGTCTCTCTTGTGGAACATATATACCTTTTATCCATTGTCTAGTTATTATATTGCTTAATGGTCAAAAGATAAAGTTTGTTCTAACTTATTATAAAGTCAATGTATTGTAAAATCATCTCTAATAATGCAACACAATTTTATAAAATAACCTTTTTACCTGTTTCATGCGATTTATTTGTTTAAATACTAAATTCGATTTATATAGTAAAAGGCTAAATCGAATCGAGTAAATTCGATTTACTCATTGAGTAAATCGAATTCACATTGAAAAAGGATAAATCGAGTTAGATTTACTTTTATTTATATAATTTTATTATCAAAATTGGATATGCAAATAACGTTATTACATTTAAGACTATCATATAATATTAATTTTCATATAGTTTATTTATATGTTTTATTTTATATTTTTCATCTAATATTAGTATGCAACATCAAAATAAAAAACGGCAACTCTTTTAACAGACAAGGTACATTTTTTGGTTCTGCTAGCAAAAAGGGAAATCTAATCTTTTATGCCAGTGAGTTATCTTATCTGGGCTAGTGGTGGTATTTGGTATGATTATGATTGGGAAATATGATTCTTGAAGGTACTGAAAACCATAAACAAATCTTATAGAATAAGGTAGGATTGCTGGATTAAACGTTTTATTTTGGATTTTGTCAAAATTTTTATATTATTCTTAATAATAAATTTAATATTGCCTGTAAACTAAATTTTTAGGTATATATATATATATACTTTCTGTATCTATGAAAATTTTATTTATTGTTTTACTATATAGACTTTAATTATTTAGTTGTATAAGATTTAATTATTTTAACAATTAATTATTTTATTTAAAATACATAAAAAACATATAAATATAAACAAATTCTAAAAATATTTCATAAGAACTATTAAGAGATCCTAGTTTTAAATAGTTGAGAGCATAAGCGACATTCAAACTTCTTAATTTACTACCTTAAACCAACTTGTACTTATATCATACATGAGTATATGATGTCACAAAAAAAATACATGAGTATATGACATATATCCCCTAAAAGATTGATGCACTAGTTTAAGTAAAAGATTTATCACAATATAGTGGGAGTGCATAGTTTATTGATAGGAGTCACTTAGATAAAGATGTTTAAAATATTTTTTTAAAGGATATTTTTTAGTAATTAAAATTTAGCAAATATAATCGATTAAACTGTGTTATTTTTTTGTCAAAATTAGGTCAGACAAATTAATTTGACTAAAAAAAATAGTAAATCAAATCTTGAATCGGTCTAAATTAATATTATATTTTATTAAAATAACTATAATACTCTTATTATAAAAAATGACTAAAATACTCTTATTTTTTTTGGTGACTAAATACTCTTATTATATATATATTAATTTTAAAAACTGTAAATCTTAATTTTAACGGTAGAGAAGTAAACGACTAGAATTTATGATTCTCAAAATTAATATATATAATAGAAGTATTTTAGTCCTTTTCTATAATAAGGGTATTGTATTTATTTTTATAAAAAATAATATTAATTTAGACCCATTCAAAATTTGATTCACTATTTTTTCGGTCAAATTAATTTTCTGGCCTAATTTTGACAAAAATAACAAAATCGATTATATTTGTTAAATTTTAATTATTAAAAAAATATAGACGTTTTAGACGTCTTTATCTGAGTAGCTCTCTTTATTTATATATCATAAACAATAAAGAAACAAATTATCTAAAGAAAATATATGGATGATGTTTCTGTGGATCATTGAGCAATACACCAATATCATACACTGTTTTTGTGGATCATGTTTCTAATTAAATCCATTGAGAAGAGTTGGTTATGGCATGTTTGATAACCCTTTGTCATTGCATTTGTATGGTTTGTTTCTGAGAGAAATGCTGTTGTAGCTTTCTTGGAGGGAGCGATATGAATAAGTAAGGAGTTTGAGAATAGAGATTTAGTCATGACTAATATTACCATGCTTTTCAAATGATAATGGAGGTTTTTATTATTTGATTTATTGGTGTAGTTATGTATCTCTACATCTTGTTTCAATCGACATTTTAGTTTTGAATCCAATTTATGTACCAAAAGAAATGACTTTGTATGATTTCAAAAGGGTTTCATTTGGTTAGAGAATCCTTGTGTCAAAACAGAGTTGTTTTTTATAGCACAGAATTAAGACTCCAAACTATGAATTTTGAAGTGTAATGGAAAAGATAGAGAAATCGAGAGAGAGGAAGAATGAAAAAATTAAATTGACTGTGTTGCAAAAACACAAAAATTCACACTAATAGGCAGCATATAGGTAATATAGAATCCTCAATATATAAAGTAGCAAACGAGGATTTTTCCTACTTCCTGTTTTATTCTTCTAACATTGCATGACTCTCCAAAGTATGAAGCATTTCTTTAAGCTCTTTGAGGATATTGTCTGTTTTGATATTCTGGACTTTACCTCGTTATAATGATAAATTTTTTATACGTGCTAATCAGAGAATGCGTTCACAACGAAAATGTTAACATATGTTTCTATTTTCTTTAACTACATTTACTGAAAACTACACATTTTAGGTTTTACATTTACATTTTCAAATTCAACTAAAATTTATTTTCTATGTACCGATTATTTCTTTCATTACTCACATATTTATTATTTTTTTATAATATTTTTTTTAATATTCTTTTATGTATATTATTATTTTTTTGTTTATATGAATTTTTTTACTGTTATTGTTATTTCTTTTTTGTATGGAATATTTTTTGTTTTGTATCATGATTCTATTAATTTTATTAGAGTACTAAAAAGTATTGAAAGTACTAAAAAAATATTAAAATTTATTTAACATTTAAAATAAAATTATAAGATAAGATAAAATAATTATTTAAATTCATGTCTTTTTCTATAATTTTTTATCTCAAAGTAATTTTGAATAATGTAATTTAAAGAATATTTAGTTTACTATAATTCATTTTAAATAAAAATTACTAAACATAAATCACGTTAATATCAATTCATTTTTTTGTTAAAATTAATTTTACAAAATCAATTTTATACATACTTCCGCTTACGAATCCAAAAACACATTAGAACTTTGAACTTATATTTTTCATTTTGGTACACGTACTTAATGCACGAATCCAAAAACACATTAGAACTTTGAACTTATATTTTTCATTTTGGTACACATACTTAATGCACAACTATACGATGTAAAGTCCCACTTAATTAGAGAGAGAAACGAAATTGGATTGTTAAATATAGTATTGAAATTATTGCTGATGTAACATCCTCACTATCAGGTGTCACGTTTTAGCTGCGCTATCTTGATAGAAAGAAGTATTACGACGATTTCATATTTTTGATAATAAAGTAGGAGTCTTTGACTCGAAATCGTATCACTGTTCTTTTTGAAAACCAGAAAAAAATACTTTTTAAGTAAAACAAAACAAGCATATACATGTACAAAACTTCTTACTCAAGTAACTTATACATATTATATACATACAAATCAAACAACTTCTATCCCTCTTACATAATATAATATTGATGGCGAGGAGTAAATAAATAAAAAGTAAACAGCATTATCGACTAAGCGAAACACAATACAACCCTTCGTGAGTTTTTTCATCCGTCTCATGAAAAGATAAAGCTGTAGAGGGGGGTTAGAACCTAATTACACGGTCTCACCACAGAGTTTCAGAATTGTCATAATAAGATATTTAAAGAGAATTCTATTTTTAAGCTCAGTGATTATTGTTCGTCCTTTGAATCCTTTAAAAAACCAACTAGTCATCCAAAAATCCTTTTCGAAAATCAATATTTAAATATCCAGAAATCCAAAATCTTTCTTTTCTTATAAGAAAATTTTAATCAGAAACTAACCACGCAATCAATCAACACAATCATCAATTCAGCACTAAAGTTCATTCTCAAAAGTAGTACACCAGGACAAACACAGGCAAAACAGATAAGGAAAGCACAGATTTAGGTAGCAGTTACAACAAATAGTTCAGGTAGCAGTTAATAACAGTTTAACAATTAGGCAAACCAAAACAAATTCAAACCCAAGTAAAGCATACAAATGCATATGATGCATGCTTGTCCTATGGCTCATGAGCTCATCTGTCGATTATACAGCCAACCTAACAAGTCTGGTTTGCTAAACCCTTAGACTTTCCCCCAACGCGCATCCCCATGAGTCTATGCATAACTTTTTCTCATATATATATATATCAAATCGCTCAATGGGGGTACCATTCCCGAGAATTTATAAGTGCCCGGACACCCTTACGTCATAGGGTCAACAGAATATCGAGTCTCAACCTGGAACAAGTGGTGGCAAGCCACTGCGTCTACCCAGGAAAACTCGTGTCTCAGATAATTCAAATAAATAAGACATATGAATATTTCAATCATAATTCATCAATATCCATATCATTCTTAATATTATTATCATTCATCAGTTCATATCTCATTTCCAAATTCATTCAAAAATCATACTTTAAAATCAATTCTCAGCATTCTTCATTCAAATTCAATCAGCATCATCCATCCTTCCATTTCGTTCATCAATAGCCTTAACTCAAAATATAATTCATTCTTTTCTAAAGAAATCAAATTTAAAACTTATAATCTTTAAAACTAAATCTTTTTAAATAATTATTTCAAATGAAACTTTCAATTTTTATAAAATTTCGGCAGCATTTCCTCTAAAACTCAGACACTACCACTCTTTTCGGGTCCCATCCAAACATTCCTCAACCATTCTCAATCATTTCCAAATCTCAATCATCTTTCAAAATTCAACAAGTTTTAATAACAAATTATTTTTAAATAGAACCAATTCCAATAATAAATCTTCTTCAAAGTCAAACCAGCTCCAATATTAAATCATTTATAAAATCAAACCAACTAAAAATCAAACCGCTTCCAAAATCAATTCATTTTTCTATCTCAAATCATTTCCAAAGCCGATTCATTCACACTTTTCATACTATTCAACTAAATACTCTACAATCCAATTTCTCATCAATAACCACACACCACTCAAACAATCAGTAGTTCAATTCTGTCCAACAAACAACCACATCCATAAGGTAAATAAAATCACAAAAATATATTTTTCACTTCATTATCTATTTATAACAATTCTGTAATACAAAATAAATTTTAAGAAACCCCTACCTCGACAAGTCGAAACACATAAACCTTTTTCCTCGGCCCGAAAACAACGACGACCGCAACCTCAGCTTCACTCACTTCCGCCACAACAGAAGCAACTTTAATCGCAACATGTGGCCCCAAAGACTAAATCCTAAAACATTAATGCCGCAAGAATCTTAACAACATACAACAGAACATCGACTAAAAGAGTTTGAAACAGAAAAAAGGAATAGCTTACCGTACTAAAGAGGAACGACTAAACCGAGTGGCCGCAACGACAACAACACTTGCTGTAACAACGGCTCAGAGCAATGGCGGCAGCAGTGGGATGGTGGCTCCGACGGCGGCATACAACAGAGAAACTCGCGGTGATTGTATAACCTAACTCAGACAACCTCAGCAACAACTCACCGTAGAACCAACTTAATAGAAAAGAAGACCTGAGGCAAGATTAGAGCTTACCAAGCAGACCTAGGCTTCAGTGGCAGTTTTTGGTGGCAGCGGCGGTGGCGTGGAGCCCTGGCGACGAAGCAGCAAGCATAAACGGCGGCGGGCAGATCGGCGAGGGCAGCCATCCTTCCAGCAGCGGCGGCAGAAGGTGAACAGTCTCTCTCTCTCTCCCGGCGGACTCTCTCTTCTGCTCTACCATGGATGGCGATGACTCTGGCTTGCGGTGAGGATGACGATGGAGACCTCAGTAGTGGCAGTGGCGGCAAGATGCGACGACAGCGGTGGCTTCTCCCCTGTGCATGCTCTGCTCCTCCCTTGCATGGCTCTGGTTCGCGCCTCTCTTCCTCTAATGGTGACACAAGACAGCACAGATGCAGCTACGGCAGCGACGGCTTCAGCCGCAACGAGAAGCGACAGAACAGCCCACCAGCTCCGGCGTGTCTTCCCTCTCTTCCTCTCTCTCTCGGATCTCACTTTCTCTCGGTTCTAGCTTCTGATGGCGACGCGGTTTAGCGAGTTTGGCAGTGACGCGGTAGAGCGTGGTGGCGGTGAAGCAGCAACAAGGCGGCGACGACTCCTCCCCACTCTCTTCTTCTTCTTCCTCTATTTCCCCATATCTTCCCTATTCCTTTCCCTTTTTCTCCCTTTTCTTTCTACCTTTTCTTTCTTTCTCTCTGTCTATCTGTGTTGGTGTTGCATATGTGTTTGGGGAAAGGGAGGTAGGGTGAGTGGCGGTGAATGTGGATAGGAATTAGGGTAAAATTAAGGGTAGGGTTTGTGTATAAAATTGAAAATTTTGGGATTAATTTGGATTTGGTTAATTTTAATCAAATTAGGGTATATAGTGTTAATTTGAAATCTAATTTAATTCTCAAAATTATTTTAAAATATTATTTGTTGTATTAAAATACTAATTGGTTTGAAATCAAATTCTTTAATTAAATTATAAGATAATAAGATTAATTTTCTTTATTCCTAAAATGTGAAGTATTAAATCATATAAATATCAATTATTTGAATTAAATCACATAAAAATTCTTATCATTCCATAACTACTAATTTTGTAATTTAAAGATAGAAAATAATTCAATAATTATAAAATTAGGTAAAATTCTAATTAATTATCAAAACTTGATTTAATTAGCTTTAATAAAATAATTTCTAAAAATAAAATTTCTTATGAATAAATAAATTGAAATTAACTCATAATTAGATTTATTTAAAAATTCCAGGTCTTACAGCTGAGATCGATATGCCAATGAAGACGTTGGGATTAATTAGGGGGCAGGAACATAAAGTCCTACATTGGTTGAAGAAATGAACAAGATGTAACACCCTACCACACTGAGCTTTACGTTTAAGTCATAAAATAGAGGTGGTGTGGTATTACAACCTCTAAAATAAAATGTTTACATATAATAGCAAAAATACTAGGAGCCTTGTAGAATAGATGAAATAAAAATCGTGAAATAAAAACGCAATGCTCAAGAAACGAGTTAACTTGCGTGCTAAGAAAATTATAACTATCAAGCATAAGATAATAAAAGTAGGAATAGAGGGCCAAAGATACGAAATATCAAGCTCCTAACTCAACCCGCGAAGTCAAGACTGGCCGGAGAATATATACACATATATATACATATCCAAAATCCAAATTTACATAAACAAAATCCTGTCTCTACATAAGCCTCTAAGAGGATAAAAAAAGAACAAGTTATGCGGAGAGAAAACTAAGTACATGTATATGTATGACTATGCAATCCAAAAAGTGACCCGACAACCACTTCGCTTCAGAAGCTCAGATACCTAAGGAGGTGCCTCTCGACCTGCATCTGAAAAACAACAACATATAGTATGGGGTGAGAACCAAAGGTTCTCAGTATGGTAAAGGTACCACACATATAAGATATAAGGTCCTGGAAATGCCAGAGGCAATCCTAGAACACCGACACTCAGATTATAAAGCTTAAAGTATTATCTTGAGGGTCAACGAAGAACAGGTGGTCCTTTATGTTTTTGAAGCTCTCAAGCACCCTAATGATTTTGAAGGGTGTATGAAAATAGATGTTATTGAACCACTTGTTCAAGAGGTACTGAAAGCTGAGGTGCTTGATGACATTCTGGATCCTATCTCTGAGTATGAATTAGTTGAAGTTGATAATTCACCACCCCAGAAGACTATGGTTCACACGCCTAGAGCAGAGGAGGAAGCCCCCAAGCTTGAGCTCAAATCCTTACCCCCTTCTCTGAAATATGTGTTCTTGGGTGAGAATGACTCATATCCAGTGATTATTAACTCTTCCCTGAAGCCTGAAGAGGAAGAAGCACTTATTTCAGTGCTCAAGAGTCATAAAACAGCTTTTGGGTGGACCATTAGCGACTTGAAGGGGATTAGTCCAACCAAGTGTATGCACAAGATCCTCCTTGAAGATGATGCTAAACCAGTTGTGCAACCACAAAGGAGACTCAATCCAACCATGAAAGAGGTGGTCCAAAAAGAGGTAATGAAATTATGGGAAGCAGGAATTATTTATCCTATTTTTGACAGTCCTTGGGTAAGTCCTGTGCAGGTAGTTCCCAAGAAAGAAGGGATGACAGTGATCAAGAATGAAAAGAATGAGCTTATTCCCACAAGAACGGTCACAAGATGGAGAATGTGTATAGACTACAGGAGGCTCAACACTGCTACAAGGAAGGATCATTTCCCCTACCTTTCATTGATCAGATGCTTGAGAGGTTAGCTGGTCATGCATTTTATTATTTTCTAGATGGATATTCTGGATATAATCAAATTGCAGTGGATCTTCAAGATTAGGAGAAACAGCATTGACATGCCCCTTTGGAGTATTTGCCTACAGAAGAATGCCTTTTGGACGTTACAATGCTCCAGCAACTTTTCAAAGGTGTATGCTTTCAATTTTTTCTGATATGGTTGAAAAGTTTATTGAGGTATTTATGGATGACTTTTCTGTTTTTGGTAATTCTTTTGAATCCTGTTTTAAGCATTTATCTCTTGTCTTGAAACGGTATCAAGAGTCAAACCTTATTTTAAATTGGGAAAAATATCATTTTATGGTTACAGAAGGTATTGTTCTTGGACATCGGATTTCAAGTAAGGGAATTGAGGTTGATAGAGCAAAGGTGGAGGTAATTGAAAAATTACCACCACCAACTAATGTTAAGGCAGTCAGGAGTTTCTTGGGTCATGCAAGATTTTATAGAAGATTTACAAAGGATTTCTCTAAAATTGTTAAACCTCTAAGCAACCTGTTGGTTGCTGATGTTCCTTTTTGTCTTTGATTCTGATTGTTTGCATCCTTTTGAAAATCTGAAAGCAAACCTTACCTCTGCTCCCATTATAGCTCCCCTTGACTGGGATCTACCATTTGAATTAATGTGTGATGCTAGTGACTTTGCTATAGGAGCTGTTTTAGGACAGAGGCATGGTAAGCTTGTACATGTCATTTACTATGCCAGTCGTGTGTTAAATGATGCCCAAAAGAATTACACAACTACAGAAAATTATGCTGTTGATAAGTTTAGGTCCTATTTACTTGGTTCTAAGGTTATTATTTATACTGATCATGCTGCTTTGAAGTACCTTCTAACCAAACAGGATTCTAAACCAATATTAATCAGATGGGTGTTGCTCCTTTAGGAGTTTGATATTGAGATAAAAGACAGGAAAGGGTCAGAGAATTAAGTAGCTGACCATCTTTCCAGAATTGAGCCTGAAGCAGGAGTACAACCACCCACATCTGTGATTGAGACATTTCCAAATGAACAATTGTTCCTCATTCAGCAGGCTCCATGGTTTGCAGACATTGCAAATTATAAGGCCATGAATTTTATCCTAAGGGAGTACAGTAGGCAACAAGTGAAGAAACTATTGACTGATGCAAAGTACTACATTTGGGAAGAACCATACCTTTTTAAAAGGTGTTCAGATGGAATCATCCAGAGATGTGTCCCAGATGAAGAAAAATAGTAAATTCTTTGGCACTGTCATGATTCTGAGTATGGAGACCACTTTGGTGGTGAAAGGACAGCTACAAAGGTCTTTCAGAGCGGGTTTTACTAGCCGACTCTCTTCAGGGACTCAAGAGCATTTGTAAAGCACTGTGACAGATGTGAAAAAGAGCACATGACGCGCAAGCGTCGCTGACGTGAACGCGTCAATCATGTGTGCGTGAAAAACAAAATTTGACAGAAAATTGCACGGGAGTGGCGCTGGACCCATGCTTGGCGCACAAACATGACCGCGCGTACGCGTACCCCACGCGTGCGCGTCGTTTGCAATTATCGCCATCCACGCGTGTGCGTTATTGACGCGTATGCATGACCTGCAAAATCGACGTAAAGGAGTGATTGGGCATAGAGTTGTTCTGCCTTGGGGCTGGCAGCGTGCTAGAGGCACAACTTTACTCACGTATACGCGTCCCTCACGCATGCGCGTCAATTGCAAAAGTAGTCCTCCACGCGTGCACATGCATGACGCGCACGAGTCATATGAAATTATTGGTTCTCCAGCCATGCGAACAGAGAGTTGTGCATACGCGCGGCTGGCTTCGCGTGAATCGCACAAAACCCATGGCACGCAGACGCGTACCTAACGCTAACGCATCATTTAAAAAATTTGCGACCCACGCGTACGCGTGCTGCACACGTACGCGTCGCGTTCGCCGCACAACTACACTTGTTCGCCGCACAGTTTTCACTTTTCTTTCTCTCTCTCCCACTTCTAATTCTCTCTTGTTCTTCTATATTTATATTTTTCTTTCCTCTCACTATTTGTTTTTATTTTCAATCCTTCTTTGCTTGAGAACAAGCAAACCTTTAAGTTTGGTGTTGACGCTGCGCTTATGGGTTTTCTGGCACAAAAGGGAGGCGAATAATCTTCACAGAGGAGCACAACCTGAAGAATAAAGCAACCGCTAGGATAATTAAGGTGGTTGAGTTCCTTTCATTTTTTTCTTTCCTCCCCTCTTTTTCTATGTTATGTTCCGGTTTTCTGCTATTTTGCTTTGTCTGTTGCATGATCCTTTATTAGTGAGAATCTTAGGTCTAATTTAGTTTTCCCTTAACTGCTTTAATTCTGAAAAGATGTCTCATGTATTACCCACTGAACTTGAATTCAAATAAAAAATACAGAAGTGATATATTGCATGAGAAATTGAGTTAATTTTAAGAGTAGCCTTTTTTACTAAAAGGTGGTGGTCTTTTCTGTGATTTTTGAATGCATGATATGAACAGTACATATTTGAATTTGAATCAAGAGATGTTGATGTATAAGGAACAATAATTTAGAGAATTATTATGACTTCTTTGAAATAAACAAAAATTTAATCCTTGAAGCAAAAGAAACAGCAAAAGAAAAATAAATAAATAAATAAATAAATAAATAAATAAATAAATAATAAAAGCAAGGTCCAAGGCTCTGAGCATCAATGACTAGGGAGTTCAGATATGATTAAAAGCTCAAAGAGTTGTTTCCCTAGTCATATGCATGTGGTGTGATTGTGTCAAGTAATCCTTGAGATAGAACACTTAGAATCGAGACCAAGTGCGTTTAACAGAGTATGCGAAAGGCTTTGAGCACCACTGTCTGGGAGTAATTGAAAGAAAAATCAGGACTCAAAGAGAGTCCCCCAGTTAAGTGCTTGTGGTGTTTCTGTGTCAAGTAATACTTGAGACAAAATATTTAATGTCACGGCTAGACTCAAGGTGCAAAGCACCAAAGAAAAATAAATTAAAGTAAATTTTCTTGTGTTCAAGGATTAAACTGAAATGTAAATATCAGAGAATTCATAATATTATCCGGATTCTAATTCTGAATGACAATGGCATCCTTCTGATTCAAAAGAGAGTGAGATGCCAAACCTATCCAGGATTACAGTTATAAACCCCACTATAAAAAGAGACATGAGCTTAATCGAACTCTCATTCTCATGCAAATTCACATCCTAAGCTTATATTAGTTTTGGTTGCTTGAGGACAAGTAACAATTTAAGTTTGGTATTGTGATGCGTGAGCATCTTTTCTATCTTTTCCTAGTGAATTTGCATCTAATTTGTTGAGTTTTATCAAGAATTAATTATATTTTAGCCACTATGGATGCTATTTTGAGTTTTGTGCAATACTGTTTATTTTAGGTAGCATTCTGTGGAATTTGATGGAGTTTCTGCAGCACAAGAATCAAAGGAGATGGCTGCAAGGAGCGACGCGCACGCGTGCCTGACGCGTGCACGTGAATTGGAGGTATCCATAGCGACGCGTGCGCGTGACCGATGCACACGCGTGAATTGAAGATTTGCTCAGCGACGCGTCCACGTGACTCGCAGAAAAGACCATCGACGCGTACGCGTCAGTCACGCGTACGCATGACATGCGCCACGTACAAAAAAATGCAGAAAAATGCTGGGGATGATTTCTAGGATGTTTTGACCCAGTTTTCAGCCCAGAAAACACAGATTAGAAGCTGCAGAATGGACAAATCAAGTGGTCCCCACCCATCAGCTGAAGACTTGTTAATTAATTCGAATTTAAATTCAAATCTTATTTTTAGGAAAAGGTATTATTTTTAATTTTAGATAATTAGATTTTAAATTTATTATGATTAGTTATAAATAGGAATTTAGATGCCATCAGATCGGAACTCTGTATATTTTACCAGAATCCTTGTTTTCTTCTCTGAACGATGAGCAACTAATCCTTCATTGTTAAGGTTAGGAGCTCTGTCTATTTGTATGGATTGATTCATTTGCTCTTTCTAATTTAATTCATGTTTTGATTTATATTTCAATAATTGTTTTCGTTCTTTATTTTATGAATTTTGGTGGAACGGAAGTATGACTCATGTTCTAATTGAGTTTTTGTAAAACTTGGAAAAGCTCTTTACTTGAACAACAGCATGAAAACATATTATCCTGAATTTTTAATTGTTTGTATTTAACGGGATACGTGACATATAATCCCCTTATTTTTGGATAATTAGGATTCTTGTGACATATAAACTAGAAATTGATCATCACCCTCTAATTGGAATTAATTGACTAAGGAATTGGCAGTTAATGAATTTTAGAGGAGACTAGGAAGGTCTAAGGAATTAAGGTCTAGTCATATATAGTTTGCCATGAATTAAATCTTGCATGATTAAAATAGTTAGTAAGAAAAATCAATCCGGAAAATAGATATCTCTGAAACCTTAACTATTTCTCCATATATATTTCACAACTTCTTTACTGTTTGCCTTCTGGAATTCTTAATTTACTATTTAATGCTCTTTGAATACCAAAACACTCTTTTCTGTTTGTCTAACTAAGCCAATCACTTAACCATTGTTGCTTAGTGCATCAATCCTCGTGGGATTGACCCTTACTCACGTAGGGTATTACTTGGTACGACCCAGTGCACTTGCCGGTTAGTTTGTGGACTATAAATTACCTCACCAATAGTCGATTAAAATATATAATTGTCATATCAAAAATAATATTTATTATTTGTAATTTTTTTAACTTAACTATTTTTTCTTTAGTTATACTGAGAGCAAATAAAAATAGAAATTAAAATAACTTAAAAACCGAAAAAAGAAAGAAACTTCATATTCAAAAATTTAAAAATAACATATTAAAAAAGAATAGTCGTAATATATAAATTGAGGCAACAATTTAAATTTAAATTTATCTAAAATTAATTTAATCAAATACCAATATTAGAGTTAAATTACTTAAATAATATTTAATCTATTCTAGTCCTTAGACACATGTAGATTAGAGTCATTCTCGTAACGACAACCAACTGAAATAACATTATAAGTTTGAACATTTAGAATTCGTGTAAATTTAGATCATCCCCTTATTAGATAAGCTTCATCATCCGCTATCCATGCAATGCGACAAGGTATAGTATTGCCACACCGAGAAACTAAACTGACATTTTTTCTTCTCAATGGCATTGCATTGATGCAAAACAAGATCGGTAATTTCTGAAAAAAAAATCACAATATGTTATAAAATTATTTTAATTACGAAAAGCTTAAAATAAGAAAATTTGAATATATTACCAATCGTTGAAATTACATCTCCGAGTTTGACACGAATTTACCAAAACTGAACTTAAATTGAGGAAATTCAATCTCATTATATGCTCCACTTCGAAGATTTTCGGGCAGACGTAGAAAGTTTGGAGGGGATGGAACTTGAACTTGACCTACAAAAATTCGTAGAAATAATTTCTCAATAAAAAATCGAGTTCTTCCCAAAAGAACTAACTTTACCCACATTTCATTAGGTTGGTTATAATATATGAGTAGATCCAACCATCTTTCAGTAAAATAGAGTTTACTGTCCCTTCGTTAGACGCTTACATCTATGTAATTAGAACCCGAATCAGTAAATTTAACTTGAGATGGTATTTGATGGATGTGGTGCATGATAAACTATTGCGACAAAAGACAATCGCATTGGAATATTAGACGAAAAGATTAAGTTGGAGTAAGAACAATCATTAAATTATCAAAAGAATGATATAATAGAATGAGTATATAAAAAATACTATAAAAAATTATAAATTATACGTTAAAAGGATCAATTTTGATGAAAAACGAAGAATACATTTTTATTCTATGAAGTAATCAAGGAAGAATAATTAATTTAAAAAAATGAGTTGATTCTCAGGTCTAGACTCACGAACCACAAAAAAATTATATATAGCCTTTATTAGAACAAAAATAATTATATAAATTAGTTATTATTAAGTTAATTTTTTATTATTTACGTTATACATCATATATTTATCGTGATTGAATAAATCATTATCATATCATATACATTTTTTTATCAGGATTAGAATCATAGATTTTTGTTTTAATTTTTAAGGTATATATCAATATCAACAAGTTGTCAAAAATTACGATTAATTTAAAACTATATTCAATGATTGAAATTAAAATTATTGATAATTAACATAATTATGTATTAAATGCTGATTTGATGTATAATTATAAAAAATTGTTGACAATTAACATAATTATGCATTATGTAACGACCCATATTTTTAAAAAATGTAAACATAAATGAGTTATAATTTATTTTATTAATTAGAGTTTTTTATATTTAGAAATTATTTTATTAAAAATAATTAAATTAATTTATAACTATTTGAGTTCAATTAAATTTAGGTTCTTGTATATATTTTTTGTAATGATGAAATATTTTACGTAATTGAAACTATAATTTTAGTAATTTATAAGTAATGAAAATTATATATATATATATATATATTAATTTGATTAATTGACATTTTTAATTTAAAAATAGAATTTGGTTAAAAATATTATTATTGAGCTTGATATCCGCCAATATGAGTAAATATCGGTACTCTTCAATGAACTTAGCTTTGCTAATGTTTCATCATATATCTTTTATTCTTATAAACATTATGTTACTAATATCATTTATATTAGTAACTCATATATATTATTACTTATGTTTTAGTATATCCAGCTTTCTTAATTATCCGTTTAGGATATTTATAATTTGAATCGCTGACTCAGTAGCGCCAAACCGTGACGCATACCTCCTATTTCCACCCCCTTTCAGCTATAGGTGCAAAGATTTAGTGCGGAGCTATAGGAGAATAGAAGATCATGTTTACGAGTTGAGTTGTTAGAATTTATTTTTCCCTCATCGTTTATTGTTTTTAATTAGTCTTTAGAGGGGTAGGATTTGTTTTTGAGAATCTTGGAATAAGTCTATGTATTTAATTCTAAGTGAATATATATACATATATATCTTGGAATAAGTCTATGTATTTAATTCTAAGTGATATATATATATATATATATATATATATATATATAAATATATATATATTTGTGGTTAAGTGGTTCAAAATAAAAAATTTTCGTTTTCTTAATAACAAGTTTCGGTTCGTATTCGCGAAGGCTCGATATTAAATAAAGATAGTATAAGATAAAAAGGTTTAGAGGTAAGTAACGCCTAAGCTTTTAGTATAATCATGAGGTGCTAAACGTTAGGGTGTTACATTATGGTATCAGAGTAGTTCGTTTCTGTTAGTGTCTTGGGAATGGACTGACTATACTTCATTGCGTACTCTGAGTGTCTATCATGTAGTAGGACTTGTCCTAGTGACAAGAATTTGAGTTTCAGATGCATGATTGTCTATTGATTAATGTTGTTAGTCGACCGTAGCATCTCTCATGGTATTAGGTCTAGCAAACTTAATACTGATGAATCATGTATACGGAAACACTAATAGATTGTCATAGACGAAGTAGAATTAATAGGTGATGCGAATTATGGAATTCGCTATCATTAGAAGTTATGTTTTAAGGATTGAATTCGTTTCGACGTAAACTCTCTATTCGTGCTATGTGACTTGGTACAACCTCTTGTTTCATTATTTTCATTGAGATTCTTTGTCTCGGATTTTCCTCCTTAAAATGTGATTTGATTACTTATTTCAACCACACCTTATCGTTCTTGTATATCTTTGCTTGATTGTAATCCTATATGTTCTCTTGAATCTTTTCGAATATCCATCCTTGACGTAACTTGTATTATTCTTCGTAAATCCTGTTTTATATAAGTAGAGTTTGAACTTATTTTATTGTAACAATTTTCGAGGGTAAAAATTTTTGCAAGGTGGGTAGAATAATATAACTACCCACATTTTTGAAAAATAAAATATAAATGAGTTATAATTTATTTTATTAATTGGAGTTCCTTATTTTTAGAAATTATTTTACTAAAAATAATTAAATTAATTTTATAACTATTTGAGTTCAATTAAATTTAGATTCTTGTATATATTTTTTGTGATGATAAAATATTTTACGTAATTGAAACTATAATTTTAGTAATTTATAAATAATGAAAATTATATATATTTATATTAATTTGAGTAATTGACATTTTTAATTTAAAAATAGAATTTTGTTAAAAATATTATTATCGACTTCGATATCCGCCGATATGAGTAAATATCGTTACTCTTCGATGAACTTAGTTTTGCTAATACTTCATCATATATCTTTTATTCTCATAAACATTATGTTACTAATGTCATTTATATTAGTAACTCATACATATTATTACTTGTGTTTTAAACTTTTAATATATCCAACTTTCTTAATTATCCGTTTAGGATATTTATAACTTGAATTGCTGACTCAGCAGCGCCAAACCGTGACACATACCCCCTATTTCCACCCCTTTCAGCTACAGGTGCAAAGATTTAATGCGGAACTACAGGAGCATAGAAGATTATGTTTATGAGTTGAGTTGTTAGAATTTATTTTTCTTCGTCGTTTATTGTTTTTAGTCTTTAGAGGGGTAAGATTTGTTTTTGAGAATCTTGGAATAAGTCTATATATATATAATATATATATATATATATATATATATATATATATATATATATATATATATATATATATATATATATACCTTTGTGGTTAAGTGGTTCAAAATAAAGAATCTTTGTTTTCTTAATAACAAGTTTCGGTTCGTATTCACGAAGGCTCGATATTAAATAAAGATATTATAAGATAAAAAGGTTTAGAGGTAAGTAACGCCTGAGCTTTTAGTACGATCATGAGGTGCTAAAAGTTAGGATGTATATGTTACATATTAAATGCTAATTTGATGTATAATGATTGACAATTAACATAATTATATAGAAAAGAAAACATAGAAACTAAAATTAAATTTGTTAATTAATTGAAACTGGGTAGACAATGTTTGACAATTATTTTAGCATTTAATTATTGAAATCTATTATTATTATTATTATTATTATTATTATTATTATTAATTGATATCAATATAAATGGGTCACTATTAGCGTAAAACTTGCTACTAATAAAATTATTGTATAATAAATGAGAATTAAAATTGTATTAATATAATTAAAATGATTAAAAATATTTTTGATTGATAATTAGTTTAATAATGCATTAAATATTAATTTTATATAATTATAATAAAGATATTTTTTTAAATTAGTATAATCTTGTAATACTAATTGTAATATAATTGTAATATTGTAATATAATTATAATAAAAATATTTTTCTAAAATAAATTTAGAAGAGAGAATTTGTTAACTAATTGAAGCTAGTTAGACAATGGCAATTATTGTAGCATTTAATTATTGAAATTTATTATTATTATTATTATTATATTATTATTATTATTATTATTATTATTATTATTATTATTATTATTATTATTATTATTATTTCAATTGATATCAATATAAATGGGTCACCATTAACGTAACAACTTGTCAGTAATAAAATTATTGCATAATGAATGAGAATTAGAATTGTATCAATATAATTAAAATAATTAAAATTATTTCTTATTGATAATTAGTTTAATAATACGTTAAATATTAATTTTATATAATTATAATAAAGATATTTTCTTAAATTAGTATAATCATGCATTATTCATTAAATGTTAATTGTAATATAATTGCAATATAATTATAATTATAATAAAAATATTTTCCTAAAATAAATTTAAAAGAGAGAATATTTCTTTTATTTTAGAGAAAAAATGAATTCATGAAAAATTGATACCTCATTTATTTCCATTAGTTGATAATGCGTTAAATATGGATTTTATATAATTATAATAAAGATATTTTTTTAAATTAATATAATCATACATTATTCATTAAATGCTAATTGTAATATAATTATAATAAAGATATTTTTCTAAAATAAATTTAGAAGAGAGAATAGTGCGTTCATTTTGGGAAAAAAAATGAATTCATGAGGAATTGACACCTCATTTTCATTGGTTAGGAAAAAATTCAATTTTAGTATATTATTAAGTAGATAGATTGGTGCCTATTAGTTTTTATTTAATTAAGTCATGAATTTATTTTGAATACCATAGCGACCGCAATTAAAAAGTGTTCACATGAAGTAATTTTTATCGTATTAAAGTATGACAAAAGTTTAAGACTAATCGAAATAGCACCTCTGTCAATAAAATTACTTAATTATTTTAAATTTTAAAAATTAGTTTTTTATATTTTTTTTTGTAAAATTATCAAATTAACTAAGTCAACCAATTTTAGAGATCAAAATAAATATTTTTTAGATAATATATGTATAGTAAAATAAGATGCCAAACCGAATTTAAGTGGGTTCACAAGATAGTAAGAACTAAAAAGTGCTGATTATGTTAGGAACTTAGGAATTAGGATTGATGGTTCAGTAGTTGTTTGTGTTTTATTTTTGTTATTTGTTCTTTTTCTTTTATCACTATAGAGTTGAGATTTTCTTTACCATTATGGCTTCTGTATCAACAATTGTTCAAGTCATCGGGCTTATGGTTGCACTATTTATGGTCTTCTTGTTAATAATAAGCTTTATCATTATTGCATTACTTTTGCGAGAAGATGATCAACAACTATAAAATCACCATGGAAAAATTGTTAGTGTCGAATTTTGATAAAATTAGTTGTATCCTAGCTACTGATATAAACACCCTAGCTTTAAATAACTAGTTCCTATCACTTAAAAATGCTTTGTATTTTACTATTTTAGGTCTTGGGAGCTTTATATAAATTCTTATAAACTATGTTTAATTTTTCCCTACTAGGTAATCAATCATTTTTTTACCAACACATGTAATTAACACTCATAGCTCTCAAGCATAAAAAATACCAAACAATAAACTAATAGCAGAAACAACAAAAGTGAAAAATTAGTATTATGTTGTTTATTTTGATATGAAGTTGTAAAGAAGTGTAAAATATAACAATTCATTTTTGTGTGCTCTCTATCAATCTGTGTGCAAATTGTATAATGTGAGTGCAAAATTATGTTAATTCATGTATGTATATATAAAAACCAATAAAATGTAAGCTTGATGTGTTGGTTCAATTCGTTATTGGCTAAGTTACTGGGCCTCTAAAATTTCTGATTTCTCTTATATATACAAGAAGAAATATAATTGGAAAAGTATTAATTAATTTATTGTTTATTCTGGCCTTTAATTTGGAGATGATTACATATATATTGCTCCTGCAAATTTGAGTCCAAACGTTGTTCCATTTAGCTGGTGGTGGATATTCTGTGTGTGTAATACAGAATCTAAAAATGTATCCAAAAAATGTATCAGTAGTTGACTCCACGTATTTGACTCTAAAAAATGTGTGGATATTTTAATACAGAATCTCAAGAAAAACTGTATCCAAAAAATGTAATATAAATAGTCTAAGTCGATAATTGCATCAGTAGTTGACTCCATGTATTTGAATTTGTAATTTTAAGTTCAACTTATCAAAACAATAGTCTCTAGCTCTACATGACAAGATTGTTTTTCTCCTTGAATGCACCTAATGGTCCTAGTCCACTCGATTCTATCTCTTGCAAGTGCCAATTAGCGCAACCAACTTAGCAAGTTGTCTCTTGTTTTTCTTAAAAAGCTTAGGCTTTTAAGAGATAATGGATATACTAATTTTTTGTGCTATTAATCACCGAAGAAAAAGATGAACCATGCATCTGGGTATGTATGCGAATACAGTTAATTGTAGATTATCAATGCCTTTCTGTTTATTCAAATAGAGCTTCTTCAAGGGACGAGTTCTCCGCCGGTAGAATGCAGATCAAGGAAAGAAACAAGATGATTGAGGAGCTTCACATGTAAGCTTAATTTATACTGGATTAATTGCTTTCGAAATAGCAAAGTTATCAAAAAATAAACCAATGTATGACAAGCCTGCAAATAATGTTGAACATTATTTTTTTGCTTGTTATAAGTTAAAGAAAAGTTCTTTTTCTAAATTTTTTTTGTTTAATTGGGAAGATAAGCGGAACTTTTAGATTACAAGTAAGAACAGGTTGGTATTAGAACGTGAAATAGATAGAGGAAAAAAAAATGTCATTTAATTCATCTTGTACCTGTGTTGAAGTTCTTTTATTCTAAGAGTATGTATCGATTAATTGGTGGTTTGATGAAACTAGTGCTCAATTTTTCGTTTTCAACGATTACATCGGTGCTCAAACAACTGAACAAGCTTGCATTCTTCTACAAATTTCCTAATTTAGTTACCAATTACTAATGCCATGAAAATCATATCAATAAAAAGGGCTTAAGAATTTGGTTATGGGGTTAGGGGTGGTGTTTTAGTTGGAAATGGGTGTAGTGAGTGTATTTACACTTTGGTAGACGTGTCAGATGCAAGGTCTAACACGCAGGGGGCGTGTTACATGCAGCATGTGGGAGGCGTGGAAGACACGTGGCAAAACCTGGTTGGGTCGGCAAGAAGCACGTGGGGGCGTGCTGACACGTGGCGAAGTCTGGTTGGGTTGGAAAACAGCACGTGGGGGTGTGCTGAGTCAGCACGCAGGGGGTGTACTGACACATGGCGAAACCTGGTTAGTTGAAGCTCCAGCACGTGGGGGGCGTGCTGAGTTAGCACAGGTAAGGCGTGTTGACACGTGGCTCACTCTGATTGGCTGATGAAGCAACACGTAGAGGGTATGCTGAATACTCTCCTCTATATAAGGCAAAACTCGGTATCATTTTCATTGCAAAGAAGAGTGTGCTTTGAGTGTTCTTTGAGTGTGTTGGTAGTGTAATGGAAGGTACCGCAAACTTGGTAGTGTATGCAACGGTGAGATAATACGGAATACTCATGAGGGAGTGAGGTTTGTGTGCTAGAATCCATTTTCGTTTGTGGTTCTATGCACCATTACGTTAATGGAGTTTCAAAATGGTCTCTGTCAAAACATGGAGAACGATATGTTAAGGAGAGTGAGCAGAATTCTGTACCAGAATCTGGTTGTAGTTTTTGGTGGTCTAATACAGTTTGATATCATGCTGATCATTGACGAAGCGAGTATACAAAATATGTTCCAAATTCACTGACAGACTCAGATGCGACAGCCACAGATTGAGCTGTATGTTGAGTTTGAAAACGTACAGGTAGATGGGATTCAAAATGATTCAGATATAGAGGATGATAGAGCTACAGTGTACGAAGGAATGAATAGTGACAGCAAAGAGGGCTTCAAAGTCACTTATGAAGCCGGCGACGAAGAGGAGGATGGTGATGTGGGAGTTGAGGCAGCAGTGGAGAATGTAGTGGTTCACCCCTCGGGTAGTCATCCGATGAATGTTCCACCTTTTATGCGTAACTTGAATCTTGACGCCATGCATGCACCGGAATTTATGGAATATGCAAAAATAGGTACGTGATGACTGAATAATACGTTTTTGTTCATTTATATTATTGATTGATTAATGAATGATGATTTCTACTTTCTGTAGGCGTTGCTGATCCTGATGATGGAGAGTTCAGGATTGGAATGGAATACAATTCTAGAAAGTCGGTTGTCGCAGCAATTATAAGTTACACTATCTCTAGAGGAGTTGACTACAATGTGTATGAGTTTGAGCCACAGATGTTCTATACAAAATGCAAGAAGTATGGGCGTAGGTGTGACTGGCTTATCCGAGCCAGCTTGATACAAAGAAAGGGTTGTTGGGAGATACGCAAATACAACAGTAGGCACACACGCACAATGGGAACGATTTCACAAGATAATTCAAAGTTGGACTCGGATACAGTTGCTGAGACTATAAGGCCATTGGTTGAGACTGACCCGTCCATCAAGGTGAAATTTATAATAGCGGAAGTCCAGTCAAGGTTCAACTATACCATCAGTTACCGAAAGGCTTGGTAGGCAAAGCAGAAGGCCATAGCCAAAGTTTTCGGTGGTTGAGAGAATTCTTACCAAGCTTTGCCATGGTGGCTCTCGGTCATGGTTCAAAAGATGCCTGGTTCAATTGTCCAAATAGAAACACGACCATTATACAACATGAATGAGGAGGCGCACTGTGTAAAAATACTTCATCGCATATTTTGGAGTTTCAATCCATGCATTAAGGCGTTCAGGCATTGCAAGCCTCTAGTTCAGGTTGACGGCACACACCTATACGGAAAATACAAAGGTACACTTCTGGTTGCTGTTGCACAAGATGGGAACCAGAACATTGTGCCTATCGCTTTTGCCTTGGTGGAAGGAGAGACAGTTGATGTGTGGCACTTCTTTCTCAGGAATCTGCAAATGCATGTTGTTAGAAAAGACGATGTGGGAATGATCTCAGATTGATATGAGTCAATCCGGACAGTAGTAAATCGTTCTGGAGGTGACTGGCAACCTCCAAGAGCATGGTGGATGTTTTGTATAAGGTACATTGGCAGCAACTTCTTAAGGGCATTCAAAGTCCCTCATTTGCAAAAACTTATTGTCAACATAGGGTATTCAAAAATATTGGAGGAGTACAACATCAACTATAAGAGGTTGGAAGAGTGAGGCGAGGCATATGCCAGGTGGTGCGATGCCATTGGACTCCGACTTAAGGTATTGGCATTCGATGAGGGACATTGATGGGGCCATATGACGACAAACCTTGCCATGTGCATTAACTCAGTATTAAAGGGTGCCCGAAATCTACCTGTGTTGGCGCTCGTCCGAACAACGTATTATCGGTTAAATGAACTTTTTATGCGGAAGAGTGCCGAGACTCATGAACGCAAGCGTGCTGGATTTACTTACTCCGTATTTGCACAATAGCGGATAAAAGCAAATATGCAATAGGTTGGGAATATAGTTGTGCACCGGTTTGATAGATGAAATGAGGTGTTTGAGGTCCGAAATGACAAGCGAAAAGGTGTTAGTTGTTGATCTTACGCGATGGACCTGTGACTGTGGGCACTTTCAGGTGGAACGACTACCATGTCGCCATGTTATTGCTTGTTGTGCTAACCAGTGTCTCGATTGGCAGTTGTATGTGCATGATGTGTACAAGATGATAGATGTTCATAAGGTATATAGATTTGAGTTCACATCATTAAGCGATCTCGAGACATGGCTTGCTTATGAGGGACCCACATTGGTCGCTAATCCCGCCTTGAGGCGAACGTTGAAAGGTCGCCCCAAATTGATCCAATACTTGAATGAAATGGACTCACGCGACATGCGTGGTGCTCGAATATGTCGTCTCTGTGGTGCTTAGGGTCATAGTCAGGGACCTCAGCGTGCTGGACTGAGTGGTGCTGGTGGCGATGATGGTTCCTAGGTTTAAGTTGCACTCCACGAAGAGTGATGCAATGCTGGTCCAGCGGAATATCTCTTGCTACTTGTGGTGGAGGTTGTGCATACACAAACTGACACATCACTCGGTCTAGAAGGTGCCATTCGACACACTCAAATGACAACAACGGAGCAACGATGTCACATACCTCAAGATGTCCCTATAACTCGTTGGGTATGATCAATCCGTCGTACAACCGCCACTCAAACAGCCACATATTATTGGTATATTAGAACCTTAATATTAATGTTTGGAAATAGGAATCACACAAACCCTAAATATTTACCTCCTCCATGTAGTCTATATCTTTCCTAAATCTCGCTACGGTCTTCGATAACCATGCTGTGGTCCATTCTGAATGACTCCACCTGAAACATGATTCATTGAAAAAATTTAAAAATTCACCGTAAATCGAACATGCATCGTGAATAATATGCAAGACTAAAATAGGTTTTTTGTTATCTCATAGCAACTGGTATCTTAGCCGGTGAAAGGGTCTATCTCGGTACGGGCGTAATACAGGGTATTCGCTCCCATGCCCAAACAAACAACAGATTAAGAGGGCCATCCATCTCCTTTGTATCATATCGTGATGCATGACATAGTGCTTTGTAAAGATGTGCGAGATATGCTGACCTCCAACTATAAGTATGGATCCGCTCGAAGTCGCGAAGCAATGGTAGATACTTCGCGTGGGCATATGCATTCAACTTGTCTGTGAATAGAGTCGAACCCAACAAATAAAAAATCTGGCATCTGACATATCTTCTAGTAGACTCCTTAGTGTCCAACGGCTCTGAATCTCTGATACGTCGAAGCCAACCCAGCTTTATATAGGACATCGAAAAACTACTGACTTTTGGTTCATGACCGAATATCGCGATGCTCTGGCTCTGTAGGAAGACAATACTACTATCTGTCCATCCGTTCACAGGCTCTCCATAAATGGGTAGGTCAAATATATGTGCGACATTCTCTAGTGGCATAGTAACCTCACCCACCAGCAATACAAAAGTGTGAGTTTTTGGCCTCCACATTTCCGCCAGAGCAGCTAATAAGAGGTAAAATCCTCTTATCACCCCAATCCTAGAAACGTGGTAGAATCCCGTCGAGCGTAAGTGGCTTTCGACCATTAAGTTCCACGTTTGTCGTGGATCCAGTTTACGAACCATCAAATTACTGTTAGGCTGGTTCCACAAAAATATATTTATTAGTTTAAATAAATAATAATTCTTACAAATAATAAATCGACATCAATATAAATATTGTTATAAATATTCACATTTTTATTATAATATTTATTTATTAAAATATTTAACAAATATTACCATATTTATTTAAAAATATATTTATTCATTTATTAATATTAAAATTGTTTATTAAACTCACAGAAAAATATTTTCATTCTAAGAAAAATAATAAAAAATTATATATTAACATTTATTTCTTTAAATATTATAAACAAATATTTATACATACACTTCTTTTTTTAAATAAATAAACATAAATGATTGATTTCTTTCCCGAAATCAAAATATTTATTTTTTCAATATTTAATAACAATATATTTTATAAATATTTACATATTTATTATAATATTTATTTATTAAAATTTTAAAAATACATGCATATTTATTTTCAAAAAATCCAAATATTTATTTATTTATTAGTATATTCATAACAAAAATTATAAAATATATATTCCATTATAGTATTTTTATAACAAAAAATTAATCCAATTGTAACAAAAAAATTATATATTCACGTTTATATAAAATAAAATATAATATAATTATATTTTACAAATAAAAATTTTATTCTAAAATATTCATAAAATAAAAAAAAACAATAATCCTACTATATTTTTATATATGTTAAATAACAAAAATTAAAAAATTTAAATACATAAAAAGAATATAATTTATCAACTTACATAAATTGGATGATATAAATAATTTATAATTTGTTTCTCGAGTGCCGTATAATTACGTACTATTTTTTTAAATAAATACAAACTAATATTTTTTCTCTAATTTTTAGCCCCCTTCTTATTTCTTTACTCGCAACACTTCTTCTCTTTAACATATACTAACGCTAACACACTCTAATGCATGTACCGGAGGCGAGGGTCTCTTTTTATAGAGCCCAAAGAGTAACATTTGCTGCTTATCGGGGTGAAGGAGCTATCCCCTGCATGTAGACAGCCTCCAACACGCCCACCCCGTGTTGCTGCAGCATATTGGAAAGGCGCGAAACTCTGCAAAACCTGCTTGATTCGCAGGCAACACGCCCCCGCGTGTTGCCAGGGAGCTACATGCGTGCCGAGTCACACGCTCACGGTGTGTTGCTGGGGTGCTGACACGCTTCTGACGGACAGTGGTACCACACTCCCTGCGTGTTGACCGTGACATCCACATACCAGCAAAACACCTCACTCCCTAATATTCAGCCAAAACATCAATACAGCCTCCATATGAAAAATAATTTTTGAATAAAAGGTGTCATAAAAGTTTTCTTCTGAAAAGTTTAAACTGATAGGAGAAGGTAACATTAATTGTTATATCTCTAACAAAAGAAAGAATGAAAACAAATGCTTAAAAGAATTTTCAAACAAGTCATGGATAAAAGTTTTAAATATTGGATTTAGAGCATCAAATCCAATAGAGTAATAATATTTGAATAAAGATATCTTTTTGTTACATGAACAAAATTAATTCTCCATCATATATTTTTCTTTTTGACATACGTCGAAAGAGTAGATTATAAATTCTGTTTATTTAAACAAAGAAAGAATTTTGTTTAAATATCATTATCTAATTTAATATGCAATTGACTATTTCTTCATTTATTAGTGTTTTGGCCCAGCCCAATAAATGCTTAAGGTCCACTAAACGGACCCACAATCCGGCTGCATGGCGAGACACCCCTCATGTAACACGACCACCTGTGGAAAGATTTATACCGCTGGCGGAAGCTTCTAAGGGGTTGGGCTCGAGTGAGAGGGCTCACCCAACAAATGGGGATAAAGGAGAGGGACCTAGCCCTCTTTTCAAGTACACCACTTTTACCATAATTAGCCGCCTCTACGTACGACCGCTTAATTTGGCATCGAAGTGTCCTTGTAGGTGGCCCCACCCGCCGATCCACCGACGACTCCTAGCATCGCACCTTATCGCAGCTCTTGCGTCCAGGTTCCGACCCTCACCATCAACGATCCATACTCCACCGGTCTGACGAATAACCGAACAATTGTGTTGTCTGTCACGACCTAACATGAGTTAATAATGGAGGCTTTCTGCCCGGTGGACGAGCCAGAAGAAGGGGGCAACCGCCAAGGGCGTCGCCTCATGAGTAAGGTGAGCACGGGAACCTCTCAGAGCCATCGACCAACCCCTTTTGAAAATGGTCTCTCCCACGAGCAATCCCTCAAAAGGCATCTATTTGGGGGTACAGGCAACGACAACTCCAGGATCATGTAAGAACTTAGGCACAGGATTTGAAACGTCGAGAGAGAATTAGTGGCGAGCGGCCGCTAAAACTCGGAGGTTAGGTGTAATACCAGCTCACGCATAGAGCCGTTGCCCAGCCATTCTCGCACCCGGTCCCCTGTGAAGAGATCGAGAGAAAGGTGACAGGAAAAGGAGGACGACGGGCACGACCAAATCGATGGTCAAACCCAGCCCTTCTACTTCATAGGCAAGTCGAGAAGCTTGGAACGTAAGGAGGAGTGGAAGAGGTAGCACCGGGATCCCGTGGTGATCGGTGCCACTCCTTTTCACTCTTCCATCCTCAAGGTCCGCCTACCCAAAAAATTTGATAAGCTGACGGACATGAGGTACAATGGTACTAAAGACTACAAGAGCACATCACGGCATTCGAGGCTAGAATGAAGTTGGAAGGCATAAGAGATGCAGTCAGATGCCGGGCGTTCCCCGGAACCCTGGCTGGATCGGTAATCCAGTGGTTCAATTCTCTGCCACAAGGTTCTATAACCACATTTGGAAATATTTCTCTAAGTTTCTTAGCCCAGTTCACTACTCGCATTGCCAAGGCAAAGCACCCGATTAACCTCTTGGAGATAACACAATGGGTTGGCAATCGCACGAGAAAATACTTGGACCATTTCAAAGATGAGTGCTTAGAGATTGGCGATCTCACAGACTCTGTGGCCAGTTTATGTCTCACTAACGGCCTAGTGAACGAGGACATCTGGAAACACTTGACCACCAAGCCTGTTTGAACAATGCAGGAGATCTAGGATGTGTCAAGGGGATATATAAACGATGAGAAGGTTACCCAGGTGGTAGCCACCAACAAACGGCAGCAAGCCACCCCACCCACTCGTCAGGCCGTCAACTCGGAAAGGCTGAAAGACGCCCCGAGAGAGATGGCATTTGGGAGGTTGTTCAAGCCATTTTTTTGGATAGGCAAATTCACAAATTACACCCCTTGACTGCCTCGATAGTAGAAGTCTTCCAACAGATTGGGAGCAAGGGCATCCTGCCCAAGCTGAGGCAATTGAAAGACCGAACTGGAGGAAATAAGAACTTGTATTATGATTATCACAAGGGTTTTGGGCACAAGACACATGCTTGCTTTGACCTAAAAGACACGCTAGAACAGGCTATATGAGAAGGAAAGTTGAATGAATTTTCACGGTTCATCCAGGAGCCAAGAAGAAAAGAAAGAAAGTATTCGGAAGAGGACCGCAGTCGGACTGTCAAGCCAAGGCAAGACCCCCCGGAGAACTCATACACAATTCCAACAGTGGTGGTGAATATGGTGGTTGATAGAAATGCCCTACCAAAATCAAAGTCCACAACAAAAAAAGTTGCTAAGATACTTACTGTGATGACGAGAGCTTTCAGAAATATCGTTTGGCCCTGGGGATCACTGGTGTGACAACCTCCCGAAAGACCTGCTAATGGTGATTACGGCGAGGATCGGGACCAGTCTGGTCAAGCAAATCTTGGTCGACGTAGGGGCTAACTCAAACATCTTGTTTCGAAACATGTTTGACGCCTTGAGTTTTAAGGAAAGCGGTCTCAAGGACCACCGTCATGGAGTTGTAGGATTAGGTGACAACTACATCAAACCGACGGTTCTGTCGTCCTGTCAATTTGTGTAGGTTCCGGGATGAGCAAAAAGTCAACAATGGCTAAGTTTGTGATCCTGAGAGACTCTATAGCGTACAATGTCATCCTCAGGAGAAGAACCATCAACGAATTATTTGCGGTCATTTGCATGAAGTTCCTGAGAATGAAATTTGTGGCGGACGATGGGTCGAAATGGACTATCCAAGGCGACTTGGAAATGTCTGTCGCTTGTGATTACACCAGCTTATCCATCTAAAAGAGATCCAAGAAGGCAACCGGGGTGTTCTTAGCAAATCTAGATGCTAGGATTGACGAGCACCCGAGATCTGAACCCCAGGGTGACCTGGAAAAATTCTGGGTAGGGGAAATGGAGGAAAAGTTCACATTTGTGAATCGCACCCTTCCTAATGAGTTGAAAGGACCTTGATTGATGCCATCTGAGCTAACGGAGACTGTAACACCCTACCATACAGAGTCTTATGCTTAAGTCATAAAACCGAAGTGGTGAGGCATTACGACCTCTAAAAGTAAAATTATATAATATAAAATATAGGTGAAAATTACTTTATCTAGGAACCTTTGAAAGAAACTTATAAACAAAAGTGTTAAACCTAAAAGCGCAGTACTCACAAATATGATAACGTAAATCAGATAAGATAAGAGTAAAATAATATATATATATATATATACAGAGGTGACTTCCAAGGATACAGATAACAAAGCTTCTGACTCGGTTAGCGAAGTTAAAATCGATCAGAGCATATATATACATACATATATACAAGGATAACCCAAAATACCCAAAACACTGTTTATAAAACCTGTTTTTCCAAGTCAACCTCTAGGAGGGACAAAACATAATATATACACAGGGAGAGATAAGTGTTTCCATATATACAACATAACCAAAACATAAACCCAAAACACAAGCATCCTTCGCTAACAAATGCTCCTAGATGCTCCCAAAATGCCTTAGCGAGGTGCTGGTTGACTTGCATCTAAAAACTACAAAATATGTATGCGGTGAGAACCAGAGGTTTTCAGCATGGTAACAGTGCCCACATAACTAACATATAATATTCTAGAAAAGCTGAAGATGATCCTAGAACTTCTGACAACAAATTCAAAATTAAAACTATTCTTCAATTCACAACCATAAATAAGCCATAAACAAAGTGGGGGTAGCTAAGGGTTCAAAATTTTAACTCAACTTAACTTGATCCTTTAGCCTCTCACCTTCCTCTTTTCCTCTAGAGGACGTGCTAGTGAAGATCAAAGGTCTTTACATCCCTACTGATTTCATAATCCTAGACACTGGGAAGGATGAGGATGATTCCATCATCCTTGGAAGACCATTCCTAGCCACAGCAAAGGCTGTGATTGATGTGGACAGAGGAGAGTTGGTCCTTCAATTGAATGAGGACTACCTTGTGTTTAAAACTCAAGGATCTCCCTTTGTAACCATGGAGAAGAAGCAAGAAAAGCTTCTCTCAATGCAGAGTCAAACAAAGCTCCCACAGTCAAACTCTAAGTTTGGTGTTGAACCCCCACATTCAAACTCTAAGTTTGGTGTTGGGAGGTCCCAACAATGCTCTGAACATCTGTGAGGCTCCATGAGAGCTCACTGTCAAGCTATTGACATTAAAGAAGCGCTTATTGGGAGGCAATCCAATTTTATTTATCTATGTATTTTCTTTTTTTTAGGTTGATGATCATGTGGAGTCACAAAAACAACTGCAAAAATTAAAGAAAAATAAAAAACAGCATTAAAAATAGCACACCCTGGAGGAGGAACTTACTAGCGTTTAATGCCAGTAAGGGTAGCAGAATGGGCGTTAACGCCCAGTCTGGCACTATTCTGGGCGTTAAACGCCAAAAACAAGTACCAGACTGGCGTTAAACGCCAGAAAGAAGCAACAAGCTGGCGTTAAACGCCAGAAACAGGTTGCATCCTGGCGTTTAATGCCAGGAAAGGAATAAAAGATGGTGTTTAACGCCAGAAACAAGCAGCAATCTGGCGTTAAGCGCCAATATTGCATTGTAAGGGCGTTTACACACCTAATAGGAGCAGGGATGATAAATTCTTGACCCTTCAGGATCTGTGGACCCCACAGGATCCCAACCTACCCTCCCACAATACTCTTCCCCAAATACCCCTCACCAATCAACTCATTCACTCTTCCCCATCACCTCTTCACCAATCATCTCCATATCTCTCCCCCAAAAAATCGCACGTACCTCACTTTCAAATTCAAACACTTTTTCCTCCCAAACCCAACCCTAATGACCGAATCCTAACCCTCCATCTCCTCCATTTTCTTCTTCTTCCCCTTCTTTCTTTCTTCTTTTGCTCGAGAACGAGCAAACCTTTTAAGTTTGGTGTGGTAAAAGCATTGCTTTTTGTTTTTCCATAACCATTTATGGCACCTAGGGCAGAAGAAACCTCTAGAAAGAGAAAAGGGAAGGCAAAAGCTTCCACCTCCGAGTCATGGGAGATAAAGTGATGCAGGAGCATCTATTAGGTTATTAGAAATATTAATTAAAGTAGTCTAGTTTAGCATATATTATTATATTGTGTTATGAGTTAGTCCCACATCGCCCGAGTCATGAAGGTTCCCCCTCCCCTACTAGTATAAATATGCGTATGTACCCCTTTTGTTTATGAGTTGAATTGATTGAGTTATATATTGAAATAAGTTGTGTGCTTATTTTCCTCTAGGTTCTTTTAAGAGTAAGAGGTGCATCCTTGGCTTAGCCAACCAAGGTGGGTTCTTGGCTACTTTCACCATAGTGGGGTTGTTAACCTCGCCAAGATTGGTGACCCAAGCGGACGTCCCGGCGTCAGTTTGGTATCAGAGCAAGGTCGGTCCTCGAGGCCTTCACCTTACTTTAGTAAAATTTTATTTGGTTTGTGCGTACGGTCGTTAGTGTGGTTCACTCGCTGTTGGTACGGGTCGTCATCAGTACGGATTGTCTGCTGCGAAGTTCCGAGTAATATCGTTCTTTTCTCTTCTTTTGGTGGCATTTCTGTTGGTGATTTATCTTTGTTCATTTCCATCATTATCATCATTGTGCATCCTCATCATCATCACAACATCAACATCCCAGCATATTGCATAGTAGTAAAAGATGGCTCCGAAGCGTAGAACTATTCAAGAAATTGAAGTGGAGGAATTACGCCGTCAAGTTAAGGAGTTGCAAGAGCAACTTGCAAAATATGATGCTGCTCAACATAATCATGGAAACCAGACTGAAGATAGTCCTTCTAGCGAAGAGGATAATGGAAATCCATTTCATTATTCTTTTTCGTCTGAAGATTTGTCCACACGAGAGCACGACACAAAAACACGAAAGCTAAAGACTTAGGAATCAAAATTGATATTCCTGAGTTTGAAGGGAGACTCTAACCTGATGATTTCATCGACTGGCTTTGTACGCTGGAAAGAGTGTTCGAGTTAAAAGACATTCCAGGCGACAAGGTTGTGAAGCTTGTAGCAATCAAGTTGAAGAAGCATGCGTCAGTTTGGTGGGAGAATCTCAAGCGTCAGTGAGAAAGAGAAGGAAGAAGAAAGATCAAGACATTGGATAAAATGCGTCGTGAGCTCAAGTGCTAGTTCCTTCCTGAACATTACAGGCAAGACACCTTCATCAAATTTCATAATTTGAGGCAAAAATTGTTATCTGTGGAAGAATATACAATGGTCTTTGAAGAGATGCTTATGAAGTGTGACATTCAAGAGCCTGAAGAACAAACAATCGCTCGTTATCTTGGAGGACTGAACACAGAAATTTCTGATGTCATTTAGCTGCAACCATATTGGACCTTGGATGATGTCATTAGGTTGTCATTAAAGATTGAAAAGCAAAAGACACAAAGGAATAACACTCAGTCGCCGAAGGACAAAAAAGTCATCCTTGATGTTCAACAAGAAGTGAAGACAGAATTTTTTAAAGGCAACAAGGAGCGTGCATCATTAGGTAGGAAATGCTTCAAATGTCAAGGATTTGGGCATATTGCTACTGATTGTCCAAACCGAAGGGTTATTGATGACAAGTCATCTTAGCCTAGTTTCACTAGTCTTTTTCTTTTGTTTTCACTTGAATTATGCACTTTCTTGAGCTCTAAGCAAGCCAATTTGGGTAGATTTTCATGCTTCCTTTGATTGAATCAACCATAGATGAATTAATGCAATTTCATGAGGTTTTATGCTATATTTGTTGCATATTGTGAAAGAATGAAATTCTCATGATTTTGAGCATAGCTTTGATGTGTTTGGTTGATTAATGATAGGTGAAGAAAGCTTGGAGAAAGGTTGAAGCAAGAAGGAATGGCTAGGAGGAAGAGAGGACAAAAAGTTTGAGCAAAAGTTTGCCTCAAACTTTAGCTCAAACTTTTGGAACAAGTGAAAATGAACCAGGAAGCAAAAAGCTGGACCAAAAGTTAGCCTCAAACTTTTGCACAAACTTTTGGGTGAAAAGTTAGCCCCAACGTTAGCCCCTAACTTTTGGGCTAACGTTGGCACATGAAAGTTACTCCCTGGGCACCAAAAGTTTGCGCCAACGTTAGCCCCTAACTTTGTGGCTAACGTTGGCATGAGAAAAACACCCCCTGGCCACCAAAAGTTTGCGCCAACGTTAGCCTCTAACTTTTGGGCTAACGTTGGCACATGAACAATACAAAGGGGGAGCAAAAGTTTGCGCCAACGTTAGCCTCTAACTTTTGGGCTAACGTTGGCGCCATAAGTACACATAAGGAGGCCAACGTTGGAGCAAAAGTTAGACCCCTAACTTTTGCCCCAACGTGGATAGCAGCAAAGCACGGAGGCTGATAGTAAAAGTTAGAGTAAAAGTTAGCCTCAAACTTTTACTCAAACTTTTACTCAAACTTTTGCAAAACTTCAACCCGGTTCAATTGGTTCACTTTGGTTCCTCTCCAAACTCCAAGAGCAATCAACCAAGGCCTCTCTCAACCCAATTCCACCAAGAGCAAAGGCCCAACTCAAGGCTTGAAGATCATTTGAAGAAAGTGTATAAGAAGGATAGAATTCAAGTTTTTTGGAGAGCTTTTCCTTTTTAGTTTTCAGGGAGCTTCCCTTTAGTTTTGCTTAGTAGTTTTTCGGAGAGCTTTTGGTATTGAGTGATCTTAAATTTCTTAGTTTCGGGGAAGGAGAATTCAATTCCCTTCCTCTTAGTTTTATTGTTTTCAATTTCAATTACTTTGTCTTGGATCTTGGGTTGGAGAATTGAAGAAATTCTGTTTCAATCTCATCCTTGGATCTCTCTGTTTCTTTACTACATAATTGAGTTTAAATTTCTGTTAATTGCTCTTCATCTACTTTCTTTGCAATTTACAATTTCTTTGCAAGTGTTCTTGTTGGATCTAGGAAGGCATTGAGATCTAGACTCGGTTATCTAGTCTCTTGGGTCCTGAGATCTGAATTTCCAATTTCCAATTCTCTGTTTATTACTTTTCATGTTCATTTACTCTTCTGCTTCAGATCCGACTCAATCCTAAAACCCTTTTACTCTTCTGTTTGATGCAATTTACTTTGCCTTGTTTAATTTCTGCAAATCCAATTCCCAATTCCCTTTACAATTCAAGTCATTTACATTTCTTGCAATTTAAGATTCCACAATTTACATTTCTTGCATTCTAAATTTCTACAATTTATATTACTTGTTCTTTAAGATTCAGCAATTTAATTCTTGCTCTCTTTAATTTCATGCAATCTACACATTCCCTTTACTTTCAGTACAATTTAAATTCTGCAAATCACAAATCACTCAACCAAATCTTGATTCGCTTGACTAAATCAACCACTAAACTAAAATTGCTCAATCCTTCAATCCCTGTGGGATCGACCTCACTCCCGTGAGTTTTTATTACTTGATGCGACTCGGTGCACTTGCCGGTGAGTTTTGTGTTGGATCGTTTTCCGCACATCAGTTATCACTCTTGTTGAGGAAGAGATTAATGCAGAACCAATTCAGAAGCAAGAGGAGGAAGGTGAGGTTGACTATGCTATTGAAGAAGTTCCACCCAATTGTGGAGAAGCTTTAGTAGTTTGTCGAAACTTGAACACTGCAAGGGTAATAGAAGACGAGAGTTGGCGACGCCACAACATCTTTCACACAAGATGCACTGTTGAAGAGAAGGTTTGCAAGGTTATCATAGACAGCGGAAGTTGTGAAAATGTTGTTTCAAATTATATGGTAGACAAATTGAAGCTTCCAACCGAGTTACATCCTCATCCTTACAAGTTACATTGGTTAAAAAAGGAGGATGAAGTTAAAGTAACAAGACGATGTTGTGTCCAATTTTCTTTGGGAAGCAAATACAAGGATAAAGTATGGTGTGACGTCATCCCGATGGACGCATGTCATTTACTATTAGGACGTCCTTGGCAATATGATCGTCGAGCTATTCATGATGGTTGCAAAAATACATACTCCTTTATCAAAGATGGCAAGAAGATCGTATTAACTTCGTTACAACATGTAGATGGTCAAAAGAATCAAGCTGAGCTATGCCTTTTCACATCTTTCAAATGCACTCACCAATGGAATCTTTCGCCAATACAAGATGAGCCTTTTTCAACCCAGGAAGGATAATGCAGAAGCTCTTTCCAACCCAGGGAGAATGATGCAGGAGCATCTATTAGGTTATTAGAAATATTAATTAAAGTAGTCTAGTTTAGCATGTATTATTATATTGTGTTATGAGTTAGTCCCACATCGCCCGAGTCATGAAGGTTCCCCCTCCCCTACTAGTATAAATATGCGTATGTACCCCTTTTGTTTATGAGTTGAATTGATTGAGTTATATATTGAAATAAGTTGTGTGCTTATTTTCCTCTAGGCTTTTTTAAGAGTAAGAGGTGCATCCTTGGCTTAGCCAACCAAGGTGGGTTCTTGGCTACTTTCACCATAGTAAGGTTGTTAACCTCGCCAAGATTGGTGACCCAAGCGGACGTCCTGGCGTCATGAAGAAATTCATCTCAAAGGTCCATCAAGACCACTTCTATGAGGTTGTGGCCAAGAAGAAGGTGATCCCTGATGTCCCATTCATGCTCAAGAAAAATGAGTATCCGGAGGTCTGACATGAAATCCGAAGAAGAGGTTGGGAAATTCTCACCAACCCCATTCAACAAGTCGAAATCTTAATGGTTCAAGAGTTCTATGCCGATGCATGGATCACTAGGAACCATGATCAAAGTATGAACCCAAATCCAAAGAATTGGCTTACAATGGTTTGAGGGAAATACTTAGATTTCAGTCCGGAAAATGTAAGGTTGGTGTTCCACTTGCCATGATGCAAGAAAACGCATGCCCTTACACTAGAAGGGTCAACTTTGATTAAAGATTGAACCAATTCCTCATGGACATATGTGTGGAAGGAGCTCAATGGAAAAGAGACTTAAGAGGCAATCCGGTTCAATTGAGAAGACCGGACCTTAAGCCTGTGGCTAGAGGATGGTTGGAGTTCATCCAACGCTCCATCATTCCTATTAGCAACCGATCTGAAGTAACTGTGGATCGGGCCATCATGATCCATAGTATCATGATTGGGGAGAAAGTGGAAGTTCATGAGATCATACATATAGAACTCTACAAGGTGGCTGACAAGTCCTCCACTTTGGCAAGGTTAGCCTTTCCTCATCTCATTTGTCATCTATGCAATTTAGCTGGGATTGACATAGACGGAGACATCCTCATTGAAGAGGACAAGCCTATCACCAAAAAGAGGATGGAGCAAACAAGAGAGCTCATTCATGGACCTCAACAAGAGCATGAGGAAGATCCTCATCAAGAAATCCCTGAGATGCCTAGTGCATGAAATTGCAATCACACTTTTGCAATCCCGCACAACTAACCAGCAAGTGCACTGGGTCGTCCAAGTAATACCTTACGTGAGTAAGTGTCGATCCCACGGAGATTGTCGGCTTGAAGCAAGCTATGGTTATCTTGTAACTCTTAGTCAGGATATCAATAATTATCAGGGTTGATTGTGAAAAGCAAAAGAACATGAAATAAGTACTTGTTTTGCAGTAATGGGAAACAGGTTGAGGTTTTGGAGATGCTCTGTCTTCTGAACCTCTGCTTTCATACTGTCTTCTTCTTCAAACACGCAAGGCTCCTTCCATGGCAAGCTGTATGTAGGGTTTCACCGTTGTCAATGGCTGCCTCCCATCCTCTCAGTGAAAATATTCAACGCGCTCTGTCACAGCACGGCTAATCATCTGTCGGTTCTCAATCGGGTTGGAATAGAATCCAGTGATTCTTTTGCGTCTGTCACTAACGCCCAGCCCTCAGGAGTTTGAAGCTCGTCACAGTCATTCAATCCTTGAATCCTACTCAGAATACCACAGACAAGGTTTAGACCTTCCGGATTCTCTTGAATGCCGCCATTAATTCTAGCTTATACCATGAAGATTCTGATTAAGGAATCCAAGAGATATCTACTCAATCTAAGGTAGAACGGAGGTGGTTGTCAGGCACACGTTCATAGTTGAGAATGATGATGAGTGTCACGGATCATCACATTCATCAGGTTTAAGAACAAGTGATATCTTAGAACGGAAGCAAGCATGATTGAATGAAAAACAATAATAATTGCATTAATCCATCAAGACACAGCAGAGCTCCTCACCCCCAACCATGGGGTTTAGAGACTCATGCTGTAGAAGATACAATGAGAAACGTGTAAAGTGTCATGAGGTGTAGATACAATGTCAAAAGATCCTATTAATAGTGAACTAGTAACCTAGGGTTTACAGAAATGAGTAAATGATAGAAAAATTCACTTCCGGGCCCACTTGGTGTGTGCTTGGGCTGAGCATTGAAGCATTTTCGTGTAGAGACTCTTCTTGGAGTTAAACGCCAGCTTTTGTGCCAGTTTGGGCGTTTAACTCCAATTTTTATGCCAGTTCCAGCGTTAAACGCTGGGAATTCTGAAGCTGATTTGCAACGCCGGTTTGGGCCATCAAATCTCGGGCAAAGTATAGACTATTATACATTGCTGGAAAGCCCAGGATGTCTACTTTCCAACGCCGTTGAAAGCGCGCCAATTGGGCTTCTGTAGCTCCAGAAAATCCACTTCGAGTGCAGGGAGGTCAAAATCCAACAGCATCTGCAGTCCTTTTCAGCCTCTGAATCAGATTTTTGCTCAGGACCCTCAATTTCAGCCAGAAAATACCTGAAATCACAGAAAAACACATAAACTCATAGTAAAGTCCATAAAAGTGAATTTTAACTAAAAACTAATAAAAATATAATGAAAACTAACTAAAACATACTAAAAATATACTAAAAATAATGCCAAAAAGCGTACAAATTATCCGCTCATCAATGCCTCAAGGGATGCTATTTCCTCCACACAACTATTGGGAACAACTCAACACCTCCTTGGAAGGCTTGAGTTACAACATGGACCAACTAAGGGTGGAGCACCAAAAGCACTCCATCATTCTCCATGAGATTAGAGAAGATCAAAGAGTTATGAGGGAGGAGCAACAAAGGCAAGGAAGAGACATAGAGGAGCTCAAGAGCACCATTGGTTCTTCAAGAGGAAGATGCCACCCTCACTAAGGTGGACTCATTCCTTAATCTCCTTGTCTATTTATTTTTCTGTTTTCGGTTTTTAAGCTTCATGTTTGGCTATGTTTTGTGTCTTCATTACATGATCATTAGTGTCTAGTGTCTATGTCTTAAAGCTATGAATAATTCCATGAATCCTTCACCTCTCTTAAATGAAAAATGTGCTTAATTACAAAAGAACAAGAAGTACTTGGATTTCAAGTTTTATCTTGAAATTAGTTTAATTATTTTGATGTGGTGGCAATACTTTTTGTTTTCTGAATTAATACTTGAACAGTGCATATTTTTTATAGTGAAATTTATGAATGTTAAAATTATTGGCTCTTGAAAGAATGATGAATAAAGAGAAATGTTATTGATAATCTGAAAAATCATGAAATTGATTCTTAAAGCAAGAAAAAGTAGTGAAGAAAAAAAGTAATGAAAAAAAAAGAAAGAAAGAAAAAGAAAAAGCAAGCAGAAAAAGCCAATAGCCCTTTAAACTAAAAGGCAAGGGTAAAAAGGATCCAAGGCTTTGAGCATTAATGGATAGGAGGGCCCAAAGAAATAAAATCCAGGCCTAAGCGGCTAAATCAAGCTGTCTCTAACCATGTGCTTGTGTCATGAAAGTCCAAGTGAAAAGCTTGAGACTAAGTGGTTAAAGTTGTGATCCAAAGCAAAAGAATGTGCTTAAGAACTCTGGACACCTCTAACTGAGGACTTTAGCAAAGCTGAGTCACAATTTGAAAAGGTTCACCCAGTTATGTGTCTGTGGCATTTATGTATCCTGTGGTAATATTGGAAAACAAAGTGCTTAGGGCAAGACTCATAAAGTAGCTGTGTTCAAGAATCAACGTACTGAACTAAGAGCATCAATAACACTATCCAAAATGCTGAGTTTCTATAGATGCCAATCATTCTGAATTTCAAAGGATAAAGTGAGATGCCAAAACTGTTCAGAAGCAAAAAGCTACAAGCCTCGCTCATCTAATTGGGACTAAGTTTCATTGATATTGTGAGATTCATTGTATATTCTCTTCTTTTTATCGTATTTTTTTTCAGTTGCTTGGGGACAAGCAACAATTTAAGTTTGGTGTTGTGATGAGCAGATAATTTATACGCTTTTTGGCATTGTTTTTATATAGTTTTTAGTATGTTTTATTCACTTTTTAGTATATTTTTATTAGTTTTTAAGCAAAATTTACATTTCTGGACTTTACTATGAGTTTGTGTGTTTCTCTTTGATTTCAGGTATTTTCTGGCTGAAATTGAGGGACCTGAGAAAAAATCTTATTCAGAGGCTGACAAAGGACTGCTGATGCTATTAGATTCTGACCTTCCTGCACTCGAAATGGAAGTTTTGGAGCTACAAGAGTCTAAATGGCGCGCTCTCAATTGTGTTGGAAAGTACACATCCAGGGCTTTCCAGAAATATATAATAGTCTATACTTTGCCCGAGTTTAGACGACGCAAACTGGCGTTTAACGCCAGCTTTCTGCCATATTCTAGCGTCAAACACCAGAAACAAGTTGCAAAGCAGAGTTAAACGCCAGAAACAAGTTACAAACTGGCATTTAACTCAAAGGAAGACCTCTACACGTAAAAGCTTCAATGCTCAGCCCAAGCACACACCAAGTGGGCCCAGAAGTGGATTTCTGCATCATTTACTCATTTCTGTAACCCTAGTAACTAGTCTAGTATAAATAGGACCTTTTACTATTGTATTAGACAACTTTTTATCATCTTTTGATCTCTTGATCACATTTTGGGGGTTGGCCTCACGGCCATGCCTGGACCTTGTTCTTATGTATTTTCAACGGTAGAGTTTCTACACACCATAGATTAAGGTGTGGAGCTCTGCTGTTCCTCGAGCATTAATGTAAAGTACTATTGTTCTTCTATTCAATTCATGCTTATTCTTATTCTAAGATATCCATTCGCACACAAGAACATGATGAATGTGATGATTATGTGACACTCATCACCATTCTCACTTATGAACACGTGATTGACAACCACTTCCGTTCTACATGAAGAAAAGCTTGAATGTATATCTCTTGGGTTTCTGATCAACGATTCACATCGACTTCTCTCTGACAATGGGGCATCTGAATCTGAGATTAGAGTCTTCGTGGTATAGGCTAGAACCCATTGGCAGCATCCTTGAGATCCGGAAAGTTTAAACCTTGTCTGTGGTATTTCGAGTAGGATCTGGGATGGGATGACTGTGACGAGCTTCAAACTCGCGACTGTAGGGCGTGGTAACAGACGTAAAAGGATAGTAAATCCTATTCCTACACGATCAAGAACCAACAGATGATTAGCCATACGATATCTGTGCATGGTATTTTTCATCTGAGACGAGCAATCTAACAGTTGATTAGCCGTACAGAAACCGTAGAGGACCATTTTCACTAAGAAGACGGGAAGTAGCCATTGACAACGCTGACACCCAACATACAGCTTGCCATGAAAAGGAGTATGAAGGATTGGATAAAGGCAGTAGGAAAGCAGAGATTCAAAAGGAATGAGGCATCTCCATACACTTATCTAAAATTCCCACCAATGAATTACATAAGTATCTCTATCTTTATTTTATGTTTTATTTATCTTTTAATTATCAAAACTCCGTAACCATTTGAATCCGCCTGACTGAGATTTACAAGGTGACCATAACTTGCTTCAAGCCGACAATCTCCGTGGGATCGACCCTTACTCACATAAGGTTTATTACTTGGACGACCTAGTGCACTTGCTGGTTAGTTGTGCAAGTTGTGAAAAAGAGTTGAGATTACAATTGTGCATACCAAGTTGTTGGCGCCATTGAGATCACAATTTCGTGCACTACCAACGCCGAAGCTCCAATAGGTCGGAATGCACCTTTCTCCCTTACGGGTAAGCCAAAAGAGATGACGATTTCGGGTTGGCCTAATTCTAAAAAAAGTATCTTTAAAGCCATGAAAAGAATATTCGAAGAGGCTGAAGATTTTATGGTTCTGCACAGTCCAGAAAGAAAGGTGCCCCTTTTTATGCTTACCCTCCTGGGAACGGTTCGTGCGTAAGAAGAAGAAGAGGAAGACTTCGATGGTGGCCAGGAGCTCTAGGTACTCGCAGACCATCTCAAAGCACCTGATGGTAGCCCAACTGTTCTAATGAAGTTGGGAAGGGGCAACATCAAACCAATTTAGAAGAGCCATAATGAAGGGGAAAAAGGGAAGTCGAACTCCTAAGGTTGTAAACATGGGCTTATACACCTGCATCAAGTTTGGGATGCGTGGAGTGTCAAGGTTTAGTTGGAAAACGCGCTCTCGGGGGCCCAGCACCAAGAGTTCGTAGTTCGCCTCTTCGAGGCCACCTCCACACAATGCTTTCAAGTTTTGGAGCTCTGTTAACTCCTCTGCGATTACCCTGGAGGACATGCCCGTGACATCAGTAGTACACCAAGCATACCGATTCACAGAAATTCGTTGCGTCATACATACAGTGGAGGCACCACTTAAATCATGAGGTCAAGAGAAGGTTCTAAGTCAAAACTAAGTTATTTTACACTTAATTCTATACTAAAACCAAAGTCATTCTACACTAAACCATTCTAGCCTAAAAATGCAAAAAGGAAACCTATGACACCCCCTAGAAACTATCTAACAAAGCTAGTTTCAAATTCAAAAGCTAGCAACAAGGGACAAATCAGTGTAACAATGACAGAAAATAAGGCAGAACAATATAAATGAAGGATCACTCACCAGTAAAAATGGATAAAGAAGGTTGCAAGAGGAAGAACAACGGCGCTGCAAGGGCAGAGTGAAATCCACGACAATGACGAAGGTGGAGGGTGAATAGCAATGACAGTAAAAGAAATGGGGGCAATAATGGTGATAGCAGGTGTAAAAAGGAAATGAAAAACACTACAAGGTTTTTGTTTATTTGAGGCAGTTTTTTTTCTTATTTGCGGAGGTTTATAACCCCCATCAAATGGTTTGTGGAAGTTTTCAAAACCTCCAAAATTTGAGGTGCCACGAGGTCTTTTGTGGGGGGTTTTTAAAAACCTCCACAATCTATTTAGTGGAGGTTTTGTATGTGTTTAGTGGAGGTTTTATATTGGACTTTTGTGACAATTTTAAATCACTTTTGTGGCAGTTTAAAACTCCCACAAATTGATTTTTTATTTAACAAAAAATAACTATTTTGTGAGATTTTCAAACCTCCACAAACTCTATAGTTATTTATTTATTTTTAATTTCAAATCATTTATTAATTTCATCTCATTTACATACTCTCAAATTGAAAATTTATTTTTTAATATCATAAATAGTAAACACACTCAAAGATAAGTCTTAAACACCAATTTGGTTCAAGAATTCCATAAAGTCACCATAAAACAAGATAATCCAACTAAATTCAATACACAATTGTAAGCTTCAAAGTTAAGCCAATCCAATCAAAAACAGATTAACAAACTGCTACCCGTAAATGAATCACAATTCTCATGAAAGATACAGAAAAAACTTTCAAAAGGTGTAAACTAGTAAACCTCTGTAAACTAGTAATCACTAAAATAATACACTTCATACTGTGCTTAAATATCACTAATATTAAGTTATCCTTCTCGTGTAGTGACATCAATTAGAGAGTCAATTACTAATTGCTCTACAAAAACCAAATGTATTGTCAATGGTGGTACTAACCATGGAATGAGTGCTGAATCCAAAGCTAGCTAATAGCAACAACGACAACAACTTTGAGTTGAGACTTCATTTATTCTAACAAATACACTACAAGGAGAGTCCAAGAGTGTTTATTTCAAGACATATGTATTGGAAGTATATCCTACTTGTGTAAATACATATGGATAATGATGAGCGGATAATTTATACGCTTTTTGGCATTGGTTTTAGGTAGTTTTTAGTAAGTTCAAGCTACTTTTAGGGATGTTTTCATTAGTTTTTATGTTAAATTCACATTTCTGAACTTTACTATGAGTTTGTGTGTATTTCTGTAATTTCAGGTAATTTCTGGCTGAAATTGAGGGACTTGAGCAAAACTCTGAAAAAGGCTGACAAAAGGACTGCTGATGCTGTTGGAATCTGACCTCCCTGCACTCGAAATGGAATTTCTGGAGCTACAGAACTCCAAATGGCTCGCTCTCAATAGCGTTGGAAAGTAGACATCCAGAGCTTTCCAGCAATATATAATAGTCCATACTTTATTCAGAAATTGACGACGTAACTTGGCGTTGAACGCCAAGTACATGCTGCTGTCTGGAGTTAAACGCCAGAAACACGTCATGATCCGGAGTTGAACGCCCAAAACACGTTATAACTTGGAGTTCAACTCCAAGAAAAGCCTTAGCTCGTGGATAGATCAAGCTCAGCCCAAGCATACACCAAGTGGGCCCCGGAAGTGGATTTATGCATCAATTACTTACTCATGTAAACCCTAGTAGCTAGTCTAGTATATATAGGACATTTAACTATTGTATTAGATGTCTTTTTTGACCACGTTTCATCTTTGGTCTCAGTTTTGTTTTTCTTCATCTTAGGAGGCCATTGAGCACGTTTTAGGGGGCTAGCCATTCGGCCATGCCTGAACCTTTCACTTATGTATTTTCAACGGTGGAGTTTCTGCACACCATAGATTAAGGGTGTGGAGCTCTACTGTACCTCAAGTTTCAATACAATTACTATTACTTTCTATTCAATTCTCTTTTATTCTTATTCCAAGATATACGTTGCACAACACTTTGATGAATATGATGATCCGTGACACTCATCATCATTTTCACCTATGAACGTGCGTGACTGACAACCACTTCCGTTCTACTCTAGGCCGGGCGCATATCTCTTAGATTCCCCAACAGAATCTTCGTGGTATAAGCTAGATAGATGGCGGCATTCATGGGGATCCGGAAAGTCTAACCTTGTCTGTGGTATTCCGAGTAGGATTCCGGTATTGAATGACTGTGACGAGCTTCAAACTCCTAAAGGCTGGGCGTGATGACAAACGCAAAAGAATCAAGGGATTCTACTCCAACCTGATTGAGAACCAACAGATGATTAGCCGTGCTGTGACAGAGCATTTGGACCATTTTCACTGAGAAGATGGGATGTAGCTATCAACAAGGGTGATGCCTCCAGACGATTAGCCGTGCAGTGACAGCGCATAGGACCATTTTCCCGAGAGGATTAAAAGTAGCCATTGATGATGGTGATGCCCTACATACAGCTTGCCATGGAAAGGAGTAAGAAGGATTGGATGAAAGCAATAAGAAAGTAGAGATTCGAAAGGATTCGAGCATCTCCACACGCCTATCTGAAATTCCCACTATTGATTTACATAAGTATCTCTATCCTATTTTATTTTCTGTTTATTTTTATTAATCATATTTGATTTTCTAAATTCCATAATTTTATCCTCCTGACTGGGATTTACAAGATGACCATAGCTTGCTTCATACCAACAATCTCTGTGGGATCGACCCTTACTCACGTAAGGTATTACTTGGACGACCCAGTACACTTGCTGGTTAGTTGAACGGAGTTGTGTCCACACATAGGTGCCATAATAATGATTCCATACAACAACAAAGAATACTACATTGATGTGATCACAATTTCGTCCACCAAGTTTTTGGCGCCGTTGCCGGGGATTGTTCGAGTATGGACAACTGACGGTTCATCTTGTTGCTCAAATTAGGTCATTTTCTTTTCAAAAAACTTTTTCAAAATTTTTCTTTTCTTTTTCATTTTTTTTCCAAAAATATTTTCGAAAAAATTAATAAAAATCCAAAAAATATCATAAAATCATAAAAACCAAAAATATTTTGTGTTTCTTGTTTGAGTCTTGAGTCAATCTTTAAGTTTGGTGTCAATTGCATGCTTTAAAAATTTTTCTTGCATTTTTCGAAAATTCCATGCATTCATAGTGTTCTTCATGATCTTCAAGTTGTTCTTAACAAGTCTTCTTGTTTGATCTTGATGTTTTCTTGTTTTGTGTTGTTTGTTATTTTTCATATGCATTTTTCGTTTGTTAGAGTCCATGCATTAAATATTTCTAAGTTTGGTGTCTTGCATGTTTTTTTTGCATCAAAAATTTTTCAAAATTATGTTCTTGATGTTCATCATGATCTTCAATGTGTTCTTGGTGTTCATCTTGACATTCATAGTGTTCTTACATGCATCATGTGTTTTGATCCAAAATTTTTAAGTTTTGGGTCATAATTGTGTTTTTCTCTCTCATAATTAAAATTTCAAAAATAAAAAATATATCTTTTCCTTTTTTCTCTCCAAATTTTCAAAATTTTGGGTTGACTTGGTCAAAAATTTTCAAAATTAGTTGTTTCTTACAAGTCAAAGTCAAAATTTCAATTTTAAAAATTTTATCTTTTCAAAATCTTTTTCAAAAATCATATCTTTTTCATTTTTTTTATATATTTCTCGAAAATTTCAAAATTATTTTTCAAATTATTTTCAAAATATTTTTCTTATCTTTATATCAAATTTTCGAAAATTAGCTAACAATTAATGTGATTGATTAAAAAATTTGAAGTTTGTTACTTGCTTGTTAAGAAAGGTTCAATCTTTAAATTCTAGAATCTTATCTTGTAGTTTCTTATTAGTGAAGTAAGTAATTTCAAATTTTTAAATTAAATCTTTTTATCTCTTATCTTATCTTTTTCAAAAATTTTATCTTTTTCAAAATTTGATTTCAAAATATCTTATCTAAACTTCTTATCTTCTTATCTTTTAAAATTTGATTTTAATATCTTTTTCAACTAACTATTTGACTTTTTGTTTGTTTCTTATCTTTTTCAAAATCACCTAACTACTTTTCCCTCTCTAATTTTCGAAAATACCTCTCTCTTTTTCAAAAAATTCTTTTTAATTAATTGTTTTAATTTTAATTCTATCTTATCTTTTAATTTTCGAAAATACTAACCCATTTTTCAAAATTATTTTCAAAATTTCCCCTCTCTTTTCTTATTCTATTTAATTATTTAATTACTAACACTTCTCTTCACCTCTCTTCATCTAAAAAAAAAAATCCGAACCCACTCTTCTTCATTCTTCTTCCCTTTCTTTTTTCTACTAACATAAAGGAATCTCTATACTGTGACATAGAGGATTCCTCTTCTTTTCTTGTTTTCTTCTCTTTCATATGAGCAGGAACAAGAAAAAAGGCACTCTTGTTGAAATTGATCCTGAACCTGAAAGGACTCTGAAGAGAAAACTAAGAGAAGCTAAGTTACAACAATCTAAAGGTAACCTTTCAGAAATTTTCGAACAAGAGAAGAAGATGGCAGCCGAAAATAATAATAATGCAAGGAGAATGCTTGGTGACTTCACAAAGCCAACATCCAAATTTGATGGAAGAAGCATCTCTATTCCTGCCATTGGAGCCAACAACTTTGAGCTGAAACCTCAGCTAGTTGCCTTAATGCAACAAAACTGCAAGTTTTATGGACTTCCATCTGAAGATCCTTACCAGTTTTTAACTGAATTCTTGCAGATCTGTGAGATTGGAAAGACGAATGGAGTTGATCCTGAAGTCTACAGACTCATGCTTTTCCCTTTTGCTGTAAGAGACAGAGCTAGAATATGGTTGGATTCACAACCTAAGGATAGCCTGGACTCCTGGGATAAGATGGTCACAGCCTTCTTGGATAAATTCTTTCCTCCTCAAAAGCTGAGCAAGCTGAGAGTGGATGTTCAAACCTTCAAACAAAAAGATGGTGAATCCCTCTATGAAGCTTGGGAAAGATACAAGCAGCTGACCAAAAGATGTCCATCTGACATGTTTTCAGAATGGATCATATTAGATATATTCTATTATGGTCTCTCTGAATTTTCGAAAATGTCATTGGACCATTCTGCAGGTGGATCTATTCACCTAAAGAAAATGCCTGAAGAGGCTCAAGAACTCATTGACATGGTTGCAAACAACCGATTCATGTACACTTCTGAGAGGAATTCCGTGAATAATGGGACACCTCAGAAGAAAGGAGTTCTTGAAATTGATGCTCTGAATGCTATATTGGCTCAGAACAAAGTGTTGACTTAACATGTCAACATGATCTCTCAAAATCTGAATGGATGACAACATGCATCCAACAGTACTAAAGAGGCAGCTTCTGAAGAAGCTTATGATCCTGAGAACCCTGCCATGGCAGAGGTTAATTACATGGGTGAACCTTATGGAAACACCTATAACTCATCATGGAGAAATCATCCAAATTTCTCATGGAAGGATCAACAAAAGCCTCAACAAGGCTTTAACAATGGTGGACGCAATAGGCTGAGCAATAGCAAGCCTTTTCCATCATCTTCTCAGTAACAGACAGAGAATTCTGAACAAAACACTTCTAATTTAGCCAATCTAGTCTCTGATCTGTCAAAGGCCACTTTCAGTTTCATGAGTGAAACAAGATCCTCCATCAGAAATCTGGAGGCACAAGTGGGTCAGCTGAGTAAGAAAGTCATTGAAACTCCTCCCAGTATTCTCCCAAGCAATACAGAAGAGAATCCAAAAGGAGAGTGCAAGGCCATTGATATAATCAATATGGCCGAATGCACAAGGGAGGAGGAGGACGAAAATCCTAGTGAGGAAGACCTCCTGGGACGTCCCTCAAGCAAGAAGGAGTTTCCTATTAAGGATCCAAAGGAATCTGAGGCTCATATAGAGACCATAGAGATTCCATTAAATCTCCTTCTGCCATTCATGAGCTCTGAAGACTATTCTTCCTCTGAAGAGGATGAAGATGTGACTGGAGAGCAAGTTGCTCAATATTTAGGAGCTATCATGAAGCTGAATGCCAAGTTGTTTGGTAATGAGACTTGGGAAAGTGAACCTCCCTTGCTCATTAGTGAACTGGATACCTGGATTCAGCAAATCTTACCTCAAAAGAAACAAGATCCTGGCAAGTTTTTGATACCTTGCACCATAGGCACTATGACCTTTGAAAAAGCTCTGTGTGATCTGGGGTCAGGGATAAATCTTATGCCACTCTCTGTAATGGAGAAGCTGGGGATCATTGAGGTACAACCTGCCTTGTTCTCATTACAACTGGCAGACAAGTCATTGAGACAAGCTTATGGAATAGTAGAGGACGTGTTAGTAAAGTTTGAAGGCCTTTACATCCCTACTGATTTCATAATCTTAGACACTAGGAAGGAAGAGGATGAATGCATCATCCTTGGAAGACCTTTCCTAGTCACAGCAGGAGCTGTGATAGATGTCAACAGAGGTGAATTAGTCCTTCAATTGAATGGGGACTACCTTGTGTTTAAGGCACATGGCCATCCCTCTGTGACAAAAGAGAGCAAGCATGAAGAGCTTCTCTCAGTTCAGAGTCCAGAAGAGCCTCCACAGTCAAACTCTAAGTTTGGTGTTGGGAGGCCACAACCAAACTCTAAGTTTGGTGTTAAGATCCCATATCCAAACTCTAAGTTTGGTGTTGGGACTATACAACATTGACCTGATCACCTTGTGGCTCCATGAGAGCCCACTGTCAAGCTATTGACATTAAAGAAGCTCTTGTTGGGAGGCAACCCAATTTTATTTATCTAATTTTTATTTTATTTTATTCTATTGTTATTTTGTGTTTTGTTAGGTACATGATCATGTGGAGTCACGAAAAAAATATAAAAATTAAAAACAGAATCAAAAACAGCAAAAGAAAATCACACCCTGGAGGAAGCACAGGCTGGCGTTCAACGCCAGTAAGGAGCATCTAGCTGGCGTTCAACGCCAGAACAGAGCATGAATCTGGCGCTGAACGCCAGAAACAAGCAACATTCTGGCGTTTGAACGCCAGAAATGTGCCTAGAGGAAAAGTTGGCGCTAAACACTAGTAACAAGCATGAAACTGGCGTTCAACGCCAGAAACATGTTACATCTGGGCGTTGAATGCCCAGAACGTGCACCACTCGGCGTTTAAACGCCAGAATGGTATGCAAAGGCATTTTACATGCCTATTTGGTGCAGGGATGGAATTCCTTGACACCTCAGGATCTGTGGACCTCACAGGATCCCCACCTACCTCGCCCTCTCTCTCCATTCATGGTCATCCCTTCTGTTTTCCATTCACCACTCACATCCATCCACTCTTCCCCATACACCCCACCTACCTTTAAAATTCAAATTCTCTTTCCCACCCAATCCCACCCATATAGCCGAATACACACATCCCTCACTCTCCTCCATATCTTCTTCTTATTCTTCATCTTTTCTTTCTTCTCTTGCTCGAGGGTGAGCAATTTTCTAAGTTTGGTGTGGTAAAAGCATAGCTTTTTGCTTTTTCATAACCATTAATGGCACCTAAGGCCAGAGACATCCAAAAAAAAAGGGAAGACAAAAGCTTCCACCTCAGAGTCATGGGAGATGGAAAGACTCATGTAAAGGGTTTATAGCTCAGTGGTAGAACATTTGACTGCAAATCAAGAGATCCCTGAGATATCTCAGGGGATAAATTGTCCTCCACACAATTATTGAGAGCAACTAAGGATAGGAACACCAAAATTACTAGGAATCATGCAACAGAAGCAAGGAAGAGACATAAAGGAGCTCAAAAAGCACCATTGGACCTTCAAGAAGGCGCCACCCTCACTCAGGTGGATTCATTCCTTGTTTTTATTTCTTTCTGCTTTTCGGTTTTTATGCTGTGTTTATCTATGTTTTGTGTCTCTACTTCATGATCATTAGTAGTTAGTAACTATGTCTTAAAGTTATGAATAATTTCATGAATCCTTCACCTCTCTTAAATGAAAAAAAATGTTTTAATTCAAAAGAACAAGAAGTACATGAATTTCGAATTTATCCTTGAAATTAATTTAATTATATTGATGTGGTGACAATACTTTTGTTTTCTGAATGAATGCTTGAACAGTGCATAATTTTTTATCTTGTTGTTTATGAATGTTAAAACTGTTGGCTCTTGAAAGAATGATGAACAAAGAGAAATGTTATTGATGATCTGAAAAATTATGAAATTGATTCTTGAAGCAAGAAAAAGCAGTGAAAAAGCAAAGGCTTGCAAAAAAAAATGGCGAAAAAAAATTATAGAAAGAAAAAGAAAAAGCAAGCAGAAAAAGCCAATAGCCCTTAAAACCAAAAGGCAAGGGTAAAAAGGATCCAAGGTTTTGAGCATCAATGGATAGGAGGGCCCAAGGAAATAAAATCCAGGCCTAAGCGGCTAAATCAAGCTGTCCCTAACCATGTGCTTGTGTCATGAAGGTCCAAGTGAAAAGCTTGAGACTAAGTGGTTAAAGTCGTGATCCAAAGCAAAAAGAGTGTGCTTAAGAGCTCTGGACACCACTAACTGGGGACTCTAGCAAAGCTGAGTCACAATCTGAAAAGGTTCACCCAGTTATGTGTCTGTGGCATTTATGTATCTGGTGGTAATACTGAAAAACAAAGTGCTTAGGGCCACAGCCAAGACTCATAAGTAGCTGTGTTAAAAAAATCAACATGCTTAAACTAGGAAAGTCAATAACACTATCCAAAATTCTAAATTCCTAGAGAAGCCAATCATTCTAAACTTCAAAGGAAAAAGTGAGATGCCAAAACTGTTCAGAAGCAAAAAGCTACAAGTCCCGCTCATCTAATTATAATTAATATTCATTAATATTTTGGAATTTATAAGTATATTCTCTTCTTTTTATCCTATTTGATTTTCAGTTGCTTGGGGACAAGCAACAATTTAAGTTTGGTGTTGTGATGAGTGGATAATTTATACGCTTTTTGGCATTGTTTTTAGGTAGTTTTTAGTAAGTTCAAGCTACTTTTAGGGATGTTTTCATTAGTTTTTATGTTAAATTCACATTTCTGAACTTTACTATGAGTTTGTGTATTTTTCTATAATTTCAGGTAATTTCTGGCTGAAATTGAGGGACTTGAGCAAAACTCTGAAAAAGGCTGACAAAAGGACTGCTGATGCTGTTGGAATCTGACCTCCCTGCAATCAAAATAGAATTTCTGGAGTTACAGAACTCCAAATGACGCGCTCTCAACGGCGTTGGAAAGTAGACATCCCGACCTTTCCAGCAATATATAATAGTCCATACTTTATTCGGAAATTGACGACATAACTTGGCATTGAACGCCAAGTACATGCTGTTGTCTGGAGTTAAACGCCAGAAACACGTCATGATCCGGAGTTGAACGCCCAAAACACGTTATAACTTGGAGTTCAACTCCAAGAAAAGCCTCAGCTCGTGGATAGATCAAGCTCAGCCCAAGCATACACCAAGTGGGCCCCGGAAGTGGATTTATGTATCAATTACTTACTCATGTAAACCCTAGTAGCTAGTCTAGTATATATAGGATATTTAACTATTGTATTAGACGTCTTTTTTGACCACGTTTCATCTTTGGTCTCAGTTTTGTTTTTCTTCATCTTAGGAGGCCATTGAGCACGTTTTAGGGGGCTGGCCATTCGGCCATGCCTGAACCTTTCACTTATGTATTTTCAACGGTGGAGTTTCTGTACACCATAGATTAAGGGTGTGGAGCTCTGCTGTACCTCAAGTTTCAATACAATTATTATTACTTTCTATTCAATTCTCTTTTATTCTTATTCCAAGATATACGTTACACAACACTTTGATGAATATGATGATCCGTGACACTCATCATCATTCTCACCTATGAACGTGCGTGACTGACAACCACTTCCGTTCTACTCTAGGCCGGGCGCATATCTCTTAGATTCCCCAACAGAATCTTCGTGGTATAAGCTAGATAGATGGCGGCATTCATGGGGATCCGGAAAGTCTAACCTTGTCTGTGGTATTCCGAGTAGGATTCCGGTATTGAATGACTGTGACGAGCTTCAAACTCCTGAAGGCTGGGCGTGATGACAAACGCAAAAGAATCAAGGGATTCTACTCCAACCTGATTGAGAACCGACAGATGATTAGCCGTGCTATGACAGAGCATTTGGACCATTTTCACTGAGAGGATGGGATGTAGTTATCAACAAGGGTGATGCCTCTAGACGATTAGCTGTGCAGTGACAGCGCATAGGACCATTTTCCCGAGAGGATTAAAAGTAGCCATTGATGATGGTGATGCCCTACATACAGCTTGCCATGGAAAGGAGTAAGAAGGATTGGATGAAAGCAATAAGAAAGTAGAGATTCGAAAGGATTCGAGCATCTCCACACGCCTATCTGAAATTCCCACTATTGATTTACATAAGTATCTCTATCCTATTTTATTTTCTGTTTATTTTTATTAATCATATTTGATTTTCTAAATTCCATAATTTTATCCTCCTGACTGGGATTTACAAGATGACCATAGCTTGTTTCATACCAACAATCTCTGTGGGATCGACCCTTACTCACGTAAGGTATTACTTGGACGACCCAATACACTTGCTGGTTAGTTGAACGGAGTTGTGTCCACACATAGGTGCCATAATAATGATTCCATACAACAACAAAGAATACTACATTGATGTGATCACAATTTCGTCCACCAGATAACAAGTCCAACAGTGTTTATTCCAACTCTTAACTCCACTACTATACGTACACTACTTGTGTAAATATTTAAGACAATCATTATATGATTTTCAACTAATTAACAATATTTTCAAGACAACAAAATAACGGAAAAATAAGTGAAACTATGTTAAAAAGCAATCAACTTTTTACCTAATTGTTGCTTAACTTTAGGAACACCAAATAATGAAGTACTAATCAATTTCACACTGCCATCTATATGATTCCTGTGATTCACTGTCTCTCTAATCTCCTTCAGGGCTTGTGCCTTTTCTTCTGCTTCATGCTCCAATCTTTTGTACTGTAAACAGAACAAAAACTAACTCACACTGTTAATCATAAGCTGAGTTGATAGGAAAAAGATCCAAGGTCAAACTTGAAGTGCATACAACTTTTAAAGTTGAATTATAGAAATTTTATATGGTCTTGAGACTGTCTCAGACTTAAGACTCAAAAAATATAATACAATTTGATTCTAGAGTGATTATTTTAATAATTTAAAAAAGAAACTCTCACAACACCCTGACAATACTGCTAACCACATTGCGATTTATATTGATAAGAAATGGGATCTAAAATTCTAGCACACATATACAGAAAGAAATAAATATACAGATTGACTTGCTAAAGAGAAAATGTCGGCAAATTTTAATTTTCATTTTGTTGATTTGCTTCCTAGGACCTTAAGAGTATTATTGATAATGATTGTAGAGAAATTCTCATACCCCAAATGATTATAGCTTAGTTTTCTCTTCTCATGGGCTTAAGTCCCGTTTTAATTAAAAAAAAAATCGTAAATAATAATAGTAATAAAGAGAATTGCATCAATTTAATACTTAAACTATGCACATGATATCAAATTAATACTGATATTCAAATATTTATTTTTTTAAATATTTTAATATTATTGCTGCACGACTTCTTTTCTTAGATTGTGAGTCTAGCTGCACACGTTACATATAAACAGAATTAATAAACAATAAAAGAAACATATAGGTATATATTCCACAAACATTTCATACATCTAAGGTCTAACCTTCACTTTCTTGAGGAGTTCAGGATCAATATCAATATTATGTTCATCAACCATGTAATCTATCATATTCGCTGACATTTTCTCATTGGAGCTGAAAGTAATGTTAATTCAAAAGGATGAATTCTCAACCAACACATAGTTGCAGGTCTAGAAAGTTAATTTAACTCCTTAAATAGAGATAAACAAACCTAGAAAATATATTCTTTAGATAATTTCATCACCTGCTTTGTGGACAAAGAGATATAAAGATTACTTCATAGATGATGAGAAAATAATATATGAATTGCTTCCAACTCTACAAGTTCATACCTGGCTAGCAAAATAACTTTGTATTTTGGTTTTGCCACCGTGATATTGCTCAAACTGTTTCAGATTATCTGCAATCACTTTATCCACAATTTTTTCGATCTGGCGGGATCTACTATCTGTCAATTTGCAAGCCTCGTGAGCATTATATTTTCTTTCTTAGAATCAAAATAGAGTACCAATATCACACTATTTTTAATTGAATTTCAATGATTCATGATTCTACAACCAACCTGAAGCAAGTCTTTTTCCTCTATAATTCCCTTAACAGTTTCTCCCACTACTAGAAAACTAGTTATTATAGACGGATATTTCCGACGGATTTTATCCCACGGAAATACAGACAGAATTTCAGAGGGATTTATTGTCGGAAAATAAAAAAAATAAATTAGCATAAATTACAGACAGAAAAAGAATCCGTCGATAATTCCGTCGGAAAAATTAATTTTTTCTGTGGAAAATGGTTACAGACGGAAAAAATCCGTCTGTAATTTAAAATTTTCCGTTGTAAATGGTGATATTTTAGGTTTATGATCGTTGGGGTTAATTTTATGTCCGAGCTCCATTCATTCACAGCACACAAATCAAACCTAGCATTTCCCACAGCGCCACCGCCGACGAGCTTCTTCTTCTCCTTTCCTCACTCACAGCGCCACCGCCGGCCACCCTAATTGCCACAGCTACCTTCTCCTTCTTCTCCTCTTCTTTAAATACTGAACCAGTAGAACACAACCCCTGTCTCTCTCGTTCTTTCTCGTTCGGAGAACAAAGCAAGCTCAAGCTCCACTACCGCCGCGCCTCTCTCTCTCTTTTTATCCCCCTCAGTTTTGGCTCGCATATCTTCTCAGCGCTACAGCCATCATATCCTCCAGTTAATGCCGCGGCTACCTTTGTGCAAGCCCTAGCTTCGTGGTGGCCAAAATCGGTTCCACCGTCAGCCGCGGTTCCTCCTCTCTCTTTTCCCATATTTGAACCGTATAATCCTGGGCATATTCTTTCTGTCTGCCCTATTTTGATTGTCTCTGCTTCCAAGTTTTGGTTTCAAAATTCTTTTAATTTCTGTTGAGTTCAATTAATTTTGTTTAGTTAGTTTGATTTTAGTAATTAGTTTAGTTAGATTTGTTTTCTAATTAGTGGATTTTTAGGTTGTTAAAATAGGATTATATTAGGTTTTGATTTTGAATAGCTATGAAATGTTTAAATTGTTAATCTGGATTGCTGTGAATAGCTGTGAAACGTCTAGAACAGAAATTTAATTCAGTTAATGGCTTCTTCTCTGGTAATGCTTCTTCTCGATAGTTTTGTGTTTGAAGTATTAGCAGAATTTTCATTTCACTTATTTGATTATTTGACTGTGTGTGTCCCATGAATGGTGAATTTGTTCCCCTTTGGCCAAAGTACTTTTGTTCCCCAGATGCTGGTAATTTATTGCTTGTAATGTTTTAGTATATATTAGAGAGTAAAGAATATGTGAGGTTTTTTCAATGTGTAGTGTATTCTTGGCCAAAAGCATACGGAAGTTGTTCTTCCTTGTGGAGCGCTGCTTTCAATTACATGAACCTGTATTGCTTGTTGGTGAAACGGGTTGAGAGAAGACTATTGTATACCAGTTACTAAGTGACTATTTGGAATTAAAGTTACATATTTTGAACTGTCATAAGTGATGTGTGGAAAACGATCCAACACAAAACTCACCGGCAAGTGTACCGGGTCACATCAAGTAATAATAACTCACATGAGTGAGGTCGATCCCACAGGGATTGAAGGATTGAGCAATTTTTGTTTAGTGGGTGGTCTAGTCAAGCGAATCAAGTGTTGGTTGAGTGATTTGTGTTTAACAGGAAGTAAATGACAGTAAATTTAAAGGGAGAGGGGAATTTGTAGTAAATTAAAGAACAGGAAGGTAAAATGGACTGAATCTTAAAGAACAAGAAAGTAAATGACTGAAACTTAAAGTGCAAGAAATGTAAATTGCAGTAACTTAAATTGCAAGAAATATAAATTGCTTGAAAGTAAAAGGGAATTGAGGAATGGGATTGCAGGATCTAAACAAAGAAAAAGTAAATTGCAACAATTAATTAAGTAGAAGATGAATTTGGATCAAACAGAAATTCAAACAGAATAGGAAATTAAAGTGCAGCAAGGTTCACAGAAGAACCAAAAGTAAAATTGGGTCTCAGGTCTCAAGAGACTAGGTAGCAGAGCCTAGATCTCTATTTGCCCTCCTAGATCCAAGCTCACAAAGCAATTGACAAGAATTGGAAGAAGAAGCAGTAAAGAGAATGTAAAGAGATTCAATTATGCAGAAAAGAATTAAAAGAGAATTTGAATGGGAATTGAGACAGAATTTCCTCAATTTCTCACACCCAAAACTCAGAAACAGAAGATTAGAAATGCTCAGGCAAGAATGAGGAAGAAGAGAGATCAATTCTCCTCCCCAATTCTCAGAAATCTCAGTGAAGGCACCAAGAACAATTGCCAAAGCTCAAAAGAAAAGTAAAATTCAAAAGTAAAGGTAAAAGTAAAGGTGAATGTTAAAGTTCTAATTACATCAAACTAACTCCTATTTATACACTTTCTATTCTTGGATATTGGGATTTGGATGGGCTTTTGAATTGGTGAAGAAATGAATTAAAATGGGATTTTAATTTGAATTTTCGGCCCAAAATGGTGGCTCCCAGGAGGCTGCCCTGCCCTTGTGGAGGGCAGGGCAGAAAATTGGTGCATGGTGCGGAAGCTTGGTGCGTCTTGGGTGCGTGTTGGTGCGGCTTGGTGCTGCCAGGAACGCAAAACGCTGCCCTGCCCGTGCCAAGGGCAGGGCGGAAAATTGTGGTGCTGCCAGATCGAGGAGTGTGCGCGTTGGTGCTGCCAGGGTCGAAGATTGGTGCGCCAGATTCGTGCGTGGTACGCCAGGATCGTGCGCCAACCAAATGCTGCCCTGCCCTCGCGGAGGGCAGGGCAGTGTTTCCAAATTGCACTCCCGTGTTCGATTCTTGGCTGGAGCACACGCTCAATTAATTTCCTTGGCTTCTTGGCACGGCACTCAACCTTAGTTCCTTGCCTCTTCCTTGTTCCGTGTTCGATTCTTGTGGTATGCATTTGGAGCCAATTTCCTTTGAATTTCTTTCTTGGAGAGCCCGATACTGCCCTTGTGGAGGGCAGGGCAAGGTTCTCTTCCTCTTGGTCCCAAGGCACATTTTGTGCTCTGCCCTTGTAGTGGGCAGGGCAGAGTTGCCTTCTCTTCTTGGTTCTCTTATGTTGCCCTCCTAGAGGGCAGTGTGCCCTTGTGGAGGGCAATGTTTGCCTCCCCCATTGCATGCGGCACACTTCCCATTCCTTCAACCACGCTTTCCTTTCCTTGGGCTACATTTCTTAGGCCACGCTTTTCCTTTTCTTTTCTTTTCTTCACCTACAATAAACCAAAACAACCACTTCATGTATCACTAAATTCAAGAAGCTTATAAATCAATTAAAATTCAATTAAAATTAGCTTAAACCTCATGATTTAACATTAATTCCATGGTGGTTGCTTGATTTAGAGAAGTTATGCATTTTCACTCCAAATCACTTACTTAAGAAGCAAGAAAGTGAATAAAGACTAACAAAACAAGTGAAATTAGCTTGAAAAATGGGTATATGATGACTTGTCATCAATAAGCATACAGAAACATCTGACTTCATTAGGGTACATATTTTCCCCCTTCAATTTATTTAGTTTATAGGACACTTGATCTCAAATACTATTATTAGCTGTGGTGATAACTAGAATGATGTCTTCCAAGGGTTCTGTCCTCTAAGAGAGAGATCTAGACTGATTTCTAACTATAAAGAGATCGTTGAACAACTGAAGAAGCTAGAGGGATTTAGATACTTTCCTGAAGAGCCCGTGAGTGCTATTTTTCTGTTATTGTTAACCACTTGGCTCAGATGATAAATTTCAAAGTTTTGTTTTAATTATATAGTAAGAGACCTAAGACCTAGTTTTGCTATATTCACATTGTTTTCTGCAATAGATACTTGCTGTATTCACATTGTTTTAATTATTATATGTTTCTTTTTAACATTTAAAATATTGTCTTCTTCTTTTGAATTTTTTTTGTCATTACTCTGCTTTTCCTATTTCAAAAACTTTAGCAAAATTTTCCCTTCATGAGAGTGCTATTCATGCATCTATATTTTACAGGAAGCAAGACGTCGAGGTGACAGCATATGTGTTGAGACATGCCACACAAAAATTGTGCTGCATCTTACTCACTCTGCTTCACCAACTCTATCTCAGTATATATCTTCTCTTTTTTTTATCTTTTTCATTATATTTAAATATATATGTTGTCAATTAGTGAACACACAAACAATTATTAGTCATCCAAGCGTATTTTTTTCTCTTTTAGGATTTCAAAGTTTTCAATTTTAGGCTACTATGTAAATATTCTTCTTTATTTTAACATCTTAAACAAGCAATTTCTTAGATAAACACATATATACTACTGTAATAATAGCCTCGAATAATGTTGAATTATGTTATAAAAAAATCTAATGCATTAAATCTTTCTTAAGACAAGAGCACATGATTAAGCAGTCGACTAATGATTATTATGACTGTTTGATCACTCTTTAACCCGTTACAAAGTTTCATGTTTTGTTTTGTTTTGAAAAAGTGGGGGGAAAAGAGAAAGAATTTACAGCTAACAGCAAAAGGTATCATTTTTTAAGGTTCTTAGCTGTAAAGGTGAAAAATGATCGTCTAGTATATGTAACAACATGTCTTATTGGGCACCAGGTGGAAGTTCAGGTGAAAAATGGGTTAATGTACTCTGGAATATTTCATGCAACAAACGCTGACAATGATTTTGGTAGGTTCTATTATATTCTTAACAGATTTGGTAATATTCCTCATTTTATTCTTTGTGGAATTGAATGTATATCTGGCACAGTTTTTGAGCCTGTTAGTTTGGATAGTTATGCTATTTGTCTAATTTGTTAGTTATTACTTTTTAATCTTTCGAATATTTATCTAATAATAATAACTTCACCTGCACCCCATAATAAAAAAAATTCTTATATATACTTGCTTCGTGTTTTTCATTATTAGTGAGGTAGATCATGGATAATTTGACTTTCTTTTCTGCTTACATCATCATTACTGTTCATCTAGGAATTGTTTTGAAAATGGCTCGCTTAATTAAGGATGGTTCTTTAAGAGAGCAGAAGTCTAGTGCAGAACCTGTTAGCAAGGCTCCTTCTAAGATCTTTAATTGTTTTGAAAAGGATTTTTATGGTATATTCATATGTAGCTGTTGCTATAATCTTGTTATTTTAGCTACAGGTTTTCTTTCCCATTTTTCTTGTTTATTCTGATTTTTTCATAGGCTGTCCATTTTGGTTTTAAATTGGCTATTTTCTTTTTCTATATTTTTCAAGGGGATGGGATCAGTTTGAAACAAACGAGGCCTTGTTTGGTGAAAAAAGCACATTCAATGAGGAACTATATACAATAAAGCTTGAAAAAGGGCCTCGGACAAGAGAACTGGAAAAATAAGCCTTAAGAATAGCAAGAGAAATTGAGGGTGAGAAAACCCAAGATCTGCATCTTGCGAAGGTTAGTGTTGTTTCAACTGTTAGGTTCTTTGTCCTATTTGAGTTTTTATATACTGTTTAATATATGTATCCCAAAAAAAACCTGTTAGTCTATTTAAATCCTCAAACCAGACAGATTTTGTCAACAGGAAAGAGGACTTCACTTTCATGAAAATTTTGATATTGATGAAGAAACTAGATTCTCTTCACTTTACATTGTTTAATATATCTATCTTTTCTTTTTTTAGGTTAGTTTGCTAATACATTATTAATCTGTTTGAGTAGATACATGATTTATGTATTTATTTTACTGACGTCCATATTGTAGTAATGCTTGATGCTACATGAATATCACATTGATTCTTTTGGAATTTTATTCTGGTCAAATACATAATATAATGCCACTTTGTCAATTTAACTGTTAATCTGAGTGTCTAGAATTATGGTATGGAACACATTGCATTGTATACTGTTGACATCTGAATATCAGTTTGGATTAAGTTTTATAAAATTCAGATCAAGTCAAATGGAGTTACTATGACAGCATTGCTTACCAAGGCTACAACACTTGCTCTGATAAAACACCCTGTTGTTAACTCTAGTTGTAGAGATGGTAATAGCTTCACCTATAATAGCAGCATTAACATTGCAATTGCTATTGCTACTGAAGGCGGACTGATTACTCCAGTGCTTCAGGATGCTGATAAGGTTTTTGATACGCTAATTTTGAGCTTGTTGAAGTTTTCCCTTTTAATATATGATGGAGCTTTGATTGTCAAGGGTTATATTTGATGTATGTTGTAGGTTGACGTCTATACATTATCAAAAAAGTGGAAGGAGTTGGTTGATAAGGCCCGGGCTAAGTAGCTCCAACCTCATGAGTATAGCACAGGTACAAGACTCAAATATTTATAATTATTTGGGATTTTCTTCAATCCAAATTGGAGAAGATTGAAAACAGCTTGCAATTGAAAATACTATTTAGGGATTTTTAACCGGTTAACCATATTTTGGATTTTAAATGTACAACCCTAGAATATAGATATTGAACCAAAGCTTATCCAAATAAGTTAGTATGCTAGATCAATCAAGGCTGTTGAACTTCAGCAAAGATTGACTTCTCTGTCCAATTAATCTCAAAATCTTAGGTCTAACTTTGCTCTGAGTGCAAAATACACATTTATAGACTCTGGGTGCTAATTCTTCATTAAAATACAAACTAGGTTGATGTAATTAAAATTGAATAATACAAACTAGGGTATATAGATATCTTATTCATCACTTTTAATTCCTTGCTACAATAATAATACATTATCAAATCTCTTAATAGCCTACATAGCTGTATATAAATCTCTATACATTTTTTTAATTTATATAATGGGAGGTTATTTAATTAGATCAGATCTCTTACTGAAGAATGGTCTTTTGGTGTGAGTAGTAATTTGAAAATAGTCCCTGAAAAAAAAGTTGTTTTATTCTTTTTCAGTTTGAATAGTGTTCCGGGGGTTACCTGAAACTGTAGGTCGATCTCGGACGAGACCTTCTGTGCTGGTCGGAACCGATATATCCGGTTGGTGAATAGCGGTCGGAGCTGGCGCGTCCGACTTGTTGGACTGAATGTGCCGCTGATCCTTTGTCACCGAAGGGTGGGGGGTACCTGCAAGGGACTCTGATGCTTAAGTTAGCAAGAGTATTAAGCAGGTATTGAGTAGAATCAGAATATGAGTTATACCTGGGTGCTCCAGCGTATTTATAATGGTGAGACGTGGCCTCCTGTGGATAAGATAAGTTAGTTATCTTATCTTTAATTGAGGTCATCTTTAAGGGAACCGCCTTTATCTCTATGGGCTTGGGCTGCCCTTGGATTTGGGACGTGTTCCTCTATTTGGGCCCTTTGTTTGGGCTATCCTGTGACTTGGCCGAGCTCTTTGAGAAGAGGTCGGGTTGTTCTGACCTGAAGAGGTCGGTCGTTTTGTCTGTAGAACATCACGGGTCGGACAGCTCGACCCAGGGTATGAACAGTGCCCCTGCTTGAGCTTGGTCTTCTTTTTTGAGGCCCGAGTCCTTGACTTCAGTCCTTCTTTGGTGAAGCCGAGCTCAAGCATTTTGTCGATTCCTTTGTATCAACTTTGAATGCAGAACGTTTCCTCTAAAAGACGCGCGCTTTTACACTGGTGCTTTTTTGGGAACGTGCGAGGGTTTAATGCTTTTAATTTTGAGCATTAATTGCCCCGTTTCCCCTAGGCTCTTTACTTTGGATTTTGAAAACCTAAAAATGGTTTCTCTCCTTTTGCTCTTTCGTAACTTCTTTTCTTAGTTCTCTCCACTCTCTGTTTCTCGTTTGCATTTCTGCTTTCCTTTCGTTGCGGCGTCATTTGGTGTTGGAGCTTGGGGTCTTTGTATTTCCTGCGACATTATTCTTGTTCGCGTTCCTAGATTTTGTCTTCCTCCTTTGGTTTTTGTTGAAGCTCGCTGCTCTTTCCAGATTGGTACTAGCTTTTCTCGCTTTTTCGTAGCTTCGTCTTTAATTTTGGTGAAGTTCTAGTTTTGCATGTTTGAAAGGTTGGATCTTTTTGCGATCTTATATTTACCTGTTTGCTGCGATATGCTTTTCCTGTGGTTTTTCTTGGAATTTTGAGGCTTTCTGAGTTTTTACTGTTGCTTCTGGTCGTTTTTGATACGAGTACGAAATCTGCATCTGTTTCTCACTTTTGGAGATTGCTTCCTGTCTGATCTTTGAAAAAAGATTGCTTCTTTAATGGTCTTGTGCTCGATGCTTGGGAGTGTTTTTTGCTTGGTAGGCTTGTAATGATTTGCTGTGTTTTCTTTTGATGAAAAGCGCTTGTTGTTTTGAATTCTTTTTGAGAAATGCTGAGATGTGATCTGTAGAGTATTTCTGGAAACCTTGCTTTGTTGCTGCCTTCAAAGGATGCCCCAGGACTTGGGTTTGAGTCTTGGGGTTTTCCTTTTCGTGGTTTCATCTTCTGAGGAGTGTTGACCGAGTTATTTTTTCCCTTTGTCCGAGATGTTTGTAGTAACCTTATTTTCTTTTCTTACTTTGTAGGATTAGTTGGCCTCATGTCTTCTCGCAATAATATTGTAGAGATTTCGTCCAGAGTTCCCGAGGGGATGTCCGATTGGCTGGACTCCCTTGTTTTGTTGTGTGTTTCTGTTGTAGATGCGGAGTTTTGCACAGAACTGAGGAAGCGCCATAGGATTTGTGGTAACAATGCCCGTGAGGAAGATTACGAGCTTGTTGCTCCTGATTCTGACGAGAGAGTTTGCTTCCCGACTTCTGTTGAGGGAGAGCGTCCCTTCTTTTATGCTTACGAATACTTTTTTAGTCAGTTGAACGTTTCTTTTCCTTTTACTGCTTTTGAAACCGACCTGTTGTGGTCGTGTAACATTGCTCCATCCCAGCTTCACCCGAATTCCTGGGATTTTATTAAAATTTTTCAACTTCTTTGCCAGGAGTTGGGCATAACACCTTCTGAAACTCTTTTCCTTTATCTTTTTGTCTCGGCCAAACCCGGAGGTTCCTTCAAAAAGAAAGCTTCCTGGGTTTCTTTCAGGTCGGCCCAGGGGCATAAAGTTTTTGCCATGTATGATGAGTCGTTTAAAGATTTTAAGAACTACTTCTTTCGAGTCCGCGCTATTGGGGGGTCCGCCCCTTTTTTCTCGATGAAAATGATGAGCCTGCTTTTTCTCTAGAGTGGCAAAAGAATGTAAGAGTGCCACGTTACACATGGGAAATAGTTAGTGAGGTTGAGCGGGCCTTTGTAGTTGTTCTTGAAGATTTGTGGGGGAAGCCTCCCCATCTGGATACGAAGAGATTTTTAAGTGATCCATCTTTGGTTCGGGCTGCTTTGGGTACTGTCTGCTTTATTTTTATACTTGCTTTCCGAGCTTTTTCTTCTTCTATGTTGTAATTTATCTTTTGTGGTTGATTTTGTGTTCTTCAGAGATGTCGAAGAATAATGATTCTATGAAGGCCTTCAAGAAGGCGAAGAAGGCGACTGCTGCTTTAAACATTTCGGCCAAGGCGGCCGGAGAGGGATCTTCCCAGGTTCCAATTAAGCCTCCTGTACCTAGTTCTCCCAGGCCGAGGAAAGCAATTCCTATTCCTCGAGTTCGTCTGGTCGATCCTCCACAATCTTCTGCTGCAGCTCCTGGTGCCCCTCCTAGTAAGAAGCAAAGACATCTGAGCCCTTTAACCTGGATGCCCCAGATTTTGATGCTATCGAGTTTGTTGACCATCAAATTGCCCCCTATGGTGGGCTTTCTATGGACGACGTTTCTCTTCTTCAGCATCTGGATTTTATCACCAAAAGTAGCGTGAAGATGGCTCATATGGGTGCCGCTATATTCCGAACAGTTCATGGGATTCCAATTCATGCCACAAAATCCTTCATGGAAGAGGCCAAGTCGGAATTTGATCGAATCAAGGGTCTGAAGGAGGAATTGGAGGCAAAGTTGGCGAAGGTGGAGAAGGAGCTGGAGGGTGAGAAGGCTAGTTCTATTGCCTTGGCTGCTTCTTTGAAGCTAGCCGAAGACATGGCATTGAAACATAAGGATAGCTATGTCTCGGCTTATAGGGAATTGATGCATCTTCGGGAGGATTTGGAAACTGCTCGGGTTAATTATGGTGAGCTTCAGGGTCACCTTGTGGGTAGCGTAACTGCTGCCTCCGAGAACCTGATGGAGCAGTTCCGGGTTGTTGCTCCTGATACCGACTTGACTCTCATCAGCCTGGACAATGTCGTGAGGGATGGTAAGATTGTCCCTGATGACCAGGATGATGATGAGACTGATCCTCCCCCAGTGCCTTCTCTTAAGGTGTCGACCTCCTCTGTTCTCCCCGTTACATCTGATCTAGATTGCCAGATTCTGCACCGGGATGATGGAATCGTAGATGCTGTGCCCCTTCAGACTCGCCCTCCTTCTCCCCGTATTGATGCAGCTGGGAAGGCTCCCGATCTTAGCTGATCTTTTTTTTTCTGCCTATTTGTGTAAATAGCCCGGTTTGTGGGCTTTTGAACTTGTTTTTGTGGATGATGTTTTATTGACTTGTCGATACTCTAGTTGCTATTTTTAGCAACTTTATTTTGATCCCCTTTTCTAGGCCTTTACCCGGTCTCCTTCAGGGATTACTTTTACAACTTGTTTTGTAGGAAACCGACTTCGTTAGGTCGATCTCTTCTAAGTTGTTTTTGTAATCCTCTTTCTTAGACCTTTGGTAGGTCTCTTTCAGGGATTAATTTAATAACTTTTTAATGGTAGGAGTCCGACTTGGTTATGTCGGTCTCCTTTAAGTTATTTTTTGTAGTCCTCTTTCTTGGATCTTTGTCAGATCTCTTTCAGGGACTACTTGTATAACTTTTTAGTGGTAGGAGTCCGACTTGGTTATGTCGGTCTCCTTTAAGTTATTTTTTGTAGTCCTCTTTCTTGGATCTTTGTTAGATCTCTTTCAGGGACTACTTGTATAACTTTTTAGTGGTAGGAGTCCGACTTGGTTATGTTGGTCTCCTTTAAGTTATTTTTTATAGTCCTCTTTCTTGGATCTTTGTCAGATCTCTTTCAGGGACTACTTGTATAACTTTTTGTTTTGGGCTGACTTTGTTATGTCAGGCCCTTCTAAGTTAAAGTAATCCTCTTTAATAGGGTTGGCCAGACCTCTTTCCAGGGTTTACTTATAACTTGGGTTGACTTGGTTCGACTTCTTAACGTTCAACCAGTCCTTAAGTTATTATTTTAGCGATCCGTAAGACCTCGTCAGGTTCTTTTTTGGATTGCTTTCGATAACTTCTTACATTATTCTGTGTTCACCTTTGCCGATTTGTAGAAAGTGGTTGGCATCTTTAGATCGTCCTTTGGGTGAATCGCGTTTTCACCTTTGTCAGACGATTTATCTTTATCGTGGTCGTGCAGTGAAATTGTTTTTCACTTTCTGCCGACCTGTCGCTTTATAATCGGATGATGAATACTTCAGATTAATGCGTCTTGGATTCTTTGTAGAATATTTAAATAAACTTTATTCAAAGAAAAAATACAAATATTTACATGTGGGAATTTTCTTATCCCTTTAAGTCGAGCATGACCTAGATCTCAACATGGTGCCTCATTAAAAAACCTTTTCAGGAAAAAGAACACATCCACTAGTGAGATCCGTTGCCTTTTCTAGCTGTAGTACCTTCTTAGGTTGCAGGCGTGCCATGATCTGGGAAGCTCTCGTCCATCGAGTTCGGACAGTCGGTAGTAGCCCTTCCCAAGTACTTCTATGACTCGGTAGGGTCCTTTCCAGTTTGCTACCAGCTTCCCTTCTCCGGGCAGAGTTGTTCCAATGTCGTTTCGGATTAAGATAAGATTGTTCTTATCAAAACTTCTTGGTACTACCCTTTGATTATATCTGGAAGCCATTCGACATTTTAGAGCTTCTTCTCTGATCCGAGCTCTTTCCTGGATTTCAGGTAGTAGGTCGAGTTCTTCCCTCTGAAGTTGGGAGTTTGCTCCCTCATTATAATGGACTACTCTATGCGATCCTTCTTCAATTTCTATTGGAATCATTGCCTCCATTCCGTATGCTAATCGGAAAGGGGATTCCTTTGTGGTGGAATGTGGCGTTGTTCGATATGCCCATAGGACTTGTGGAAGCTCCTCCGCCCAGGCTCCCTTTGCGTCTTGTAATCTCCGTTTTAATCCGGCCAATATGACTTTGTTAGCTGCTTCGGCTTGTCCATTGGCTTGTGGATGTTCAATGGAGGTGTACTGGTGCTTTATATTCAAGTCAGCTACTAGTTTTCTGAAGCCTGCATCTGTGAATTGAGTGCCATTGTCTGTGGTTATTGAATATGGAACCCCAAACCTTGTGATAATATTTCTATATAAGAATTTTTGGCTTCTCTGAGTGGTGGCATTGGCTAGGGGCTCTGCCTCGATCCACTTTGTAAAGTAATCTACCCCTACTATGAGGAATTTAACTTGTCCTGATCCCTGTGGGAAGGGGCCGAGAAGATCGAGTCCCCATTTTGCAAATGGCCAAGGCGAGGTCACGCTAATGAGCTTTTCTAGCGGGGCGATGTAAAAGTTGGCATGTTTCCGACATGGTGGACATGTCTTCACAAATTCTGTAGCTTCTTTCTGTAGAGTTGGCCAATAAAATCCCGCCCGGAGCACCTTTTTGGCGAGAGCTCGTGCCCCGAGATGATTGCCACAAATGCCATCGTGTATTTCTTCTAGCACTTCCCTTGTGTTGGAGGTCGGCATGCATTTTAGTAAAGGTGTTGAGATTCCTCTTTTGTACAGGATGTTGTTTATAATGGTGTAGTACTGTGCCTCCCTTTTTAACCTCTTTGCCTCCTTTTCTTCTGTGGGGAGCGTTCTTGTTTTGAGGTAGTTGATTATGGGGGTCATCCATCCTTGGTCCTGACTTGTTATAGTCAGGACTTTTTCTTCTTCTGAGATTGACGGGTTTTACAACATTTCCTGGATGAGGCTCCTATTGTTGCCCCCTGATTTGGTGCTGGCTAGTTTTGAGAGTGCATTAGCTTGGGCATTTTGTTCGCAGGGTATGTGGCAGATTTTATACTCCCTGATTTGTCCGAGGTGTTCCTTGGTTTTATCCAAATATTTTTTTCATGGTGGGATCTTTGGCTTGGTAGCTCCCTGTTATTTGTGATGTGATTACTTGTGAATCGCTGTAAATATTGAGTTTTTGAGCTCCGACTTCTTTAGCCAGCTTCAAACCAGCTAATAATGCTTCATATTCCGCCTGGTTGTTTGAGGCCGGGAACCCGAACTTGAGGGAGAGCTCAACTTGGGTTCCTTGGTCGCTTTCTATTATCACGCCTGCGCCGCTTCCAGTTTTATTTGAAGAACCGTCCACGTAAAGATTCCATTCTGTGGGGGTTCCTAGGGCATCTGTGAATTCTGCGATAAAGTCGGCCAGGTACTGTGATTTGATGGCCGTTCGAGCTTCATATTGGAGGTCAAACTCTGACAACTCGACTGCCCATTGTAGAATTCTGCCTGCCAGATCTGTTTTCTGCAACATTCCTTTTATCGGCTGGTTAGTTCGAACCTTAATGGTGTGAGCCTGGAAGTACGGGCGGAGTCGTCGAGATGTTAGAATGAGGGTATAAGCAAATTTTTCTATTTTCTGGTAGTTCAGCTCGGATCCCTGTAGCGCTTTGCTAATGAAGTAAACGGGTTGTTGCCCATGTTCGTCTTCTCTGACTAGTGCTGAGGCTATTGCCCAGCTCCCTACTACGAGATATAATATGAGCAGTTTTCCTTCTCGTGGCCGAGATAGGATAGGTGGCCGTCCTAAGAACTCCTTGAAGTCTCGGAAGGCTTGCTCACATTCTGTCGTCCATTCGAACTGTTTTCCCTTTCTTAAAGTAGAATAGAAGGGAAGAGATCTTATCGCAGCTCCTGCTAAGAATCGGGATAGAGCGGCCAACCTCCCGTTGAGTTGTTGTACTTTTTTGACACAGGTTGGGCTCTTCATGTTGAGTATGGCTTGACATTTTTCTGGATTTGCTTCAATTCCCCTTTGTGTGAGCATGAAGCCTAAGAATTTGCCTGCTTCTACTGTGAAAGTGCATTTTGCGGGATTGAGCCGCATGTTGTGTTTCCTTATAGTGTAAAACACTTGAGTCAGGTCGGATAATAATGTATCTTTGCTTTGTGTCTTTATCAACATGTCGTCTACATAAACTTCCATGATTTTTCCGATGTGATCTGAGAAAACTTTATTCATTAGCCTTTGATAAGTAGCTCCTGCGTTCTTGAGACCGAAAGGCATCACGATGTAGCAGTAGTTTGCTTTCGGTGTTAGGAACGAGGTCTTTTCTTGATCTGGTGGATACTTGGGGATTTGGTTATACCCCGAATATGCGTCCATGAACGAGAGATACTTATATCCTGATGAAGCATCTACTAGAGCGTCGATGCTTGGGAGTGGGTAAGGGTCTTTTGGGCAGGCTTTGTTGAGGTCGGTGTAGTCGGTACACATTCGCCACTTCCCATTTGACTTTTTTACCAAGACGACGTTTGCTAGCCATAGTGAGTATTTAACTTCCCTTATGAACCCTGCCTCTAGTAGCGTTTGTACTTGTTCTTCTACAGCTTGAGATTGTTCTGGTCCGAGTTTTCTTCGTCTTTGTTGTACCGGCCGGGATCCCGAGTAGACTGCCAATTTGTGGCTCATTAGTTCGGGATCAATGCCCGGCATGTCGGCAACTTTTCATGCAAAGAGATCAACATTATCTCGTAGGAACCGTATTAGTGATTTCTTTGTTTCTCCTTTCAAGATCGTGTCAATATTAGTTGTTTTATTCGAGGTGTCTCCGATCTGGACTCTTTCTACTTCTCCTTCGGGTCGTGGTCGGAGTTCTTCTCGCCTCTGAACTCCACCGAGCTTGATTGTGTGGAACTCTCCTCCTTCGCCTCGGAGGTTTAGACTTTCGTTATAACAGCAACGCGCCATCTTTTGATCTGCCTTTATTGTAACTATTCCTTCCGCAGTTGGGAATTTCATACATAGATGTGGAGTTGAAACTATTGCGCCGAGTTGATTTAACGTTGTCCGACCTATTAAGGCATTGTAGGCTGAGCTTACGTCGACCACGATATAGTCTATCTTGAGTGTTCTGGATTGGTTCCCCTTCCCGAAGGTTGTATGCAGTGATACGTATCCCAGCGGTTGAACTGGGGTATCTCCAAGTCCAAACAGGCTGTTCGGGTATGTTCTTAGCTCTTTTTCTTCTAGGCCGAGTTTGTCGAAGGCAGTTTTGAATAAGATGTCGGCAGAGCTTCCCTGGTCAATTAGTGTACGGTGAAGGTTGGCGTTTGCTAGTATGATCGTAATGACCATGGGGTCATCGTGTCTCGAGATGATTCCGGATGCATCTTCCTTGGTAAACGTGATTGATGGGATGTCTGGCGCTTCCTTCTTTTCTTCGACATGGTACACCTCTTTGAGGTGTCTCTTGCGGGATGATTTGGAGATTCCTACCCCAGCAAATCTGCCGTGTATTACGTGAACGTGTCTTTCCGGTGTGCGAGGTGATCGTTCAGATCGTCCGACATCCTCATCCCTTCTTCTTTTTCTTGGTTCGTCGTCCTGATTGGCCAAAAACCGATTTAGCTTTCCTTCTCTTACTAATTTTTCTATGACGTTTTTCAAGTCGAAGCATTCGTTGGTGAAATGCCCTCGAAGTCGGTGATATTCACAGTATTCATTCTGATTTCCTCCTCCTCTTTTGCCTTTAAGTGGCCGAGCTGGAGGGATTTTCTCCGTATGGCAGACTTCTTTGTAAACATCTACCAAGGATACCCTAAGAGGAGTGAAGTTATGATATTTTTTGATTTTCTCTCCGGAGCGATCTTTCTTTTTCTTGGATTCTTTATCTCGGTAGGCAGAACCAGACCTTGAGGCTTCGCCAAGTCGAGAATTTTCCTCCATGTTGATGTACTTCTGCGCCCGTTCTTGTACTTCGTCTAGGGATGTTGGGTATCTCTTTGATATAGATTGGCTAAATGGTCCTTCTCGCAGGCCATTTATGAGGCCCATAATGGCAGCTTCTGTTGGTAGACTTTGTATGTCCATGCATGTTTTGTTGAATCTTTCCATGTAGTTGCGAAGGCTCTCCCGATCTCCTTGCTTGATCCCTAGTAGGCTAGGTGCGTGTTTGGCTTTGTCCTTTTGTATGGAGAATCGGGCCAGGAACTTTTTGGCCAGGTCGTCGAAACTCGAGATGGATTTTGGAGGTAGGTTGTCAAACCATTTAATGGCTGTCTTGGTGAGAGTTGTTGGAAAGGCTTTGCAGCGAACTGCATCTGAGGCATCAGTGAAGTACATTCTACTTCTGAAGTTGCTGAGATGATGGTTGGGGTCCAAGGTGCCGTCATATAGAGTCATATCCAGAAGTTTGAAATCTTTTAGAATTTTGGTCTTCATAATTTCTCTTGTGAATGGATCTTGATCTTTCTGAGAGCTATCCTCTGTGGATGGTCGAGTAGCTTTAGTTTTGAGATCAGCTTCGAGTTTTATAAGCTTATCTTCTAATTCTCGGCGCCGCCTTATCTCCCAACGTAGATCTTCTTCTTTTTCACGTTGATGTTGGGCTTCTTTCTCAAGTTGCTCCAATCGATTTTGAAGCGCTTCTATTACTCCTGAATTTGATGAATTTTTGTCTCCGTTGGGTTCCGGAGTATCTTTGAGTATAGTATTCGCATTTTTATGTGGCGTTCTGTCTTCCAAACCTGAATCGTGGTCGTTGTCATGGTCATCCGCCATGTTGATGGGATGACTTCCAGGTTCCCCGGCAACGGCGCCAATGTTCCGGGGGTTACCTGAAACTGTAGGTCGATCTCGGACGAGACCTTCTGTGCTGGTCGGAACCGATGTGTCCGGCTGGTGAATAGTAGCCGGAGCTAGCGCGTCCGACTTGTTGGACTAAATGTGCCGCTGATCCTTTGTCACCGAAGGGTGGGGGGTACCTGCAAGGGACTCCGATGCTTAAGTTAGCAAGGGTATTAAGCAGGTATTGAGTAAAATCGGAATATGAGTTATACTTGGGTGCTCTAGCGTATTTATAATGGTGAGATGTGCCCTCCTGTGGATAAGATAAGTTAGTTATCTTATCTTATCTTTATCTTATCTTTAAGTGAGGTTATCTTTAAGGGAACCACCTTTATCTCTATGGACTTGGGCTGCCCTTGAATTTGGGACGTGTTCCTCTATTTGGGCCCTTTGTTTGGGCTTTCCTGTGACTTGGCCGAGCTCTTTGAGAAGAGGTCGGGTTGTCCTGACCTGAAGAGGTCGGTCGCTTTGTCTGTAGAACATCCCGGGTCGGACAGCTCGACCCAGGGTATGAACAAATAGGTTATGTTTTTTATATATGTAGGACTTAGTTTGCCCCAAATATATATACTTTTTTCATAACATCATGCAATCTTCTTCTATACAGGATTGTGTTAAAGTGAAAGAGTTTAATGATGCTCTGCAGATTGATTTATCAAAGCAGATTGAGCTGAGTGTAAATTTTAAGAAGGTAATATTTTGAAGAAGAGAGTAACTATACTGGAAAAGAAATAAGTGAGTACTTTTAAAATTCAAAGGGAATTAATCGTTTAATCTATTTTATTTCGCTTCTTTTTTTTCTTTCCTTACCTGTTTGGTTATTTTGCATTTCGACGAGTAATTTGCAGAATTCGATGGACAAAGTGGTTGATAATGTCATAGCAAACCTAAAGCATCATCACTCTCAATATAAAGAGCATATTATGAATTTACTGAATGATGGGAATCAAGTGTTAAATCCATAATCAATGTGATTGATGAAAGAGTCAGGAGTTTTGATCAGAGTACTGTACCATATTTGATCCTCCAAAGAGATGGACAACTAGAAGATCTTGAATGTCGTGATGTGCATATAAGCCCTCAGGAATGGATAATGCTGGCACTGGCACGACACATCAGGAATGCACTAAAGGACTATGATGATGATGAGGATGAAGATGACACTAAAGACTATAGCTGATAGTTTTAGTACGGTTGAACAATATACTAGGAATTATAGTTGATGATCAATACACTTTGTTTATGTTTTGAATTATATTGACTTGCTTGTTTATAGTACTTTTCTTTTAGTTTGATAATACGATGAATTTGTTTATTTTTTGAAATATAAATATTCGAATACAAATTAGATAAAAATTTGTATTAAATTTATATTTATTTTGTATGAAAACAAGTTTATTTTGTAATTGATAAAATAAAAAAATTCTATTTTACCTTACTAACGGATTTACAGACGGATTTTCTGTCTGTAATCAGAGTGTGAGATGATTTTCCAAGGTTCAAATTACAGACGAAAAATCTGTCAGAAAATTTGTCTGTAATTACAGACGAAAAATCCGTCTGAAATTAACGACAGAAAATTCGTCGGAAAATCCGTCTGTAATTATCGATGAAAAATCCGTCGGAAAGTTCATCGTCTTCAGAAAATGGATGGAGAATTTACAGAAAAAAATCCGTCGGTAATTGGTAAAAATCCGTCAGTAATTTTCCGACGAAAAAAATCCGTCGATAAATAATTTCCGATGGGGCTTTACAGAGAGACAAAATCCGTCGGTAATTTTGTCGGTAACCGAAAATCCATTTGTAATAAAGACTAAATCTGTTTGTAAATCTACCTGTATTAATCCATTTATAGTTGTGTCCCTTGGATAATAGCCCAAATAGTATCTGCAAATGAATGAACAAATTGTATGAACAAAGTATGATGGAAGCTTAGAACTTAGCTAGGCACCATTCGTTAGTGACGAACCAAGCTATACCTCCTTGCCAATCTTGCCACTGATGACTCCATCTTTAATGGACGCTATCAACTCAGACAGCTCATCAGGTGTAAGTTTTATTTCATTTATGCTCAACTTTTTGTTTTTCATGAAGGCATGAATAGAAGAAACAAAAAACAATGACACTATAGAGAGAGACACATTACTATTGTAATTCAGGAGCTTCTCAATGAGGTCAACATGCATAATAAGCATACGCCTACAACAATAACGAACCAGCCCCAAAGCATCCAGCGCATCTCTGCAATCCGTGATGTTAAGGCAACCATATTAGACCTAACTTATCAACTAAAATGCCATCAACAGTTAAGGAAAACTAAAAAAGCAATACCAGATTTCACATATTGAACATAGGCAAATGCATGTTGAATTGAAAAGGTTAAAATAATGTACAACAATCAAATAGCTTCTGAATAGACCGTGACTAATCAGGATTTGTTTACCATCCATCCTAAACCATTGACTACTCATACTACCATTTTGCCAAGCATGTTAGATCCAATAAATTAATAACTAATTAGATAGACAAACAAGTGAAAAAATCAATCTTTCTATCTAACTCGGCTATGAATAACATAGCTATACAAAATCAATAACAGGATTATAAGATGTAACATATTACATATATAATAAGGCAGTCGCAACAGTAATAAAATATATAGGCTATAAACCCTAACCGAGGAAAACTAGGAATTGAAAGTATGAAGAAAGAGGGCAAAACTGACCCTTCAGAGTAATTTGACTGAAGAAGGTCTAAATATGCATCCCATTTGTTTTTGATAACCTATAAACAAAAATTGAGCACCAATTATCCAAAGACTTATTAAATAAACCCTGAAACCGTGAAAAAGAGAGAATAATAGTGTGTTGAAATGCAAGGAAGAAGAGAAAATCACCTTTCCACAAGTGAAGCAACAGACTGGGATAATCATTTTGCTCCTTCTCTGCACACTCTGGAGGCTTCTCTAAGAGGCAGCGTTCTGTTTCAACTTAAAAGTAAATCATCAACTTAAAAATAAAATTTTCCATGAATAATTAAGAGATGCAATAATGGTAAGAAATTAGTCAAAATCAAGCAAAAAATGTATTTATAGCAAAAAATGAGGTCATTAATCAATAGGTCATTAATAAAGTAAGGAAACATCATTATGCAATATTTGCTTTAAAGCTTTCTTAGTCCCTACCTCAATCAAAATTTTGTGTCACTTTAACAAAGCTGGTGACTTATTCCTCCATCAGATTCTCTATATACAATGGATTCTTGGAATTATCCTTCTTCTGCAACAATTTGAACCAAGCGACAATAAGAATACAGAGTTGAATAAAAAAGAAAATTAAGTTTTTAACAGATTTTTAGCAAAAAAAGAAGCAATCAATCAGCTTTATATTATCATTCCATAGTGAAATTGCATCAACAAAATTAAATTAACAAAGGTGAAAGCATATTTAGTTATTTACAAGATCAAACGGAGAGTAATAAATCTCCAATAGCATAAATCAGAGAAAATAAAACCTATCCATAGAAAATGAAAGAAAAACTAAAAAAGAACCTTGAACTTTTCTGAGGATATCATTGAACACTTTCTCTGAGTTAACAAGGACAACATCCAAGAAATTATACGTTAGCATAAAATAAAGGATATCATATTAAAAAGTACATGTATAGAAATCAAACTTTAAACATTGCCGAAAATCACTATTCCTTGAATAGTTAGATAAAAACAAAAATTTTCTCGCAAAATCAGTAAGCAAAAATATCTAGGCTAATTGTATCGCCATCAAGTTCAATGAATAATCGCAAAAGTAACAAAAGCCAAATCTAAAATCAAAGAAGTAATAAATCAAAACAGATCAGAGAAGTAATCGGAAAGATTCCAAGAAGAACGAAAAGAAAGAGAGAGAGAGGCAGAGACAGAGAGTGAGAGGGAAATCTTAAACGTTACCACATCGCGACCAGAGCAGACGATGCGTCGACAGAGGAGACAACGGGAAAAGAGATTAACGAAGCATGTGGTGGTGGTGGCGGTGACAGCAAGGAGACAAATGGATGTAGTGGTGGTGATGGCGGTGGCGATGGAGGTGGCGACGGTTGCGAGCTTTAGGGTTTTGACGAGATCTTCTCTCTCATACGAAGCTAGCCTCTTTCACGTTCTAGCTCTAAAGGTTTGTTTGGAGGGGTTGAGAATTTTAATTATATGTAATAGTTGGGGGCGTTTTAATAATTATGCAGGGGAGTTTTATAATTTGCCACAAATAAAATATTTTGTGTAGGTTTTCAAAAACTCCCACTAGAAAATCTCCACTAAATATTAAAAATGTGTAGTGAAATGAGGGGGAGATAAGAGTAACGAGGGGGTAATCGTTGAGGAAGAAACGCGAAAGTTGAAGGACAAAATTAACCTTTCCGCTAGCTTTCAAACCACTTAAAGAGCATTTAATGCTCTAGGCATGGCAATTAAAGCGTCGCCTTCGAGTAACCCCCGACTTGACGCATTGGAAGCACTGTTTTGGCCCAGTCCAATAAGCGTCGGAGGTCCACCAACGACCCGGCTATATGGTGAGACACCCATCACGTGACACGACTTCCTGTGGAGGGATCTAGACAACTGGCAAAAGCTTCTAAGAGACTGGACTTGAGTGAGAGGGCCCACCTGACGAATGAAAATAAAAGAGAGGGACCTACCCCTCTCCTCAAGTACGCCACTTGTATCCTAATTAGCCGCTTTTTCGTACGGATACTTACTTTGACATCGGAGTGTCTTTACAGATAGCTCCATTTGCCAATCTACTGACGACTCCTAACATCGCACCTCATTTTAGCTCTTGCGTCAAGGTTCCAACCCTCACTTTCAACGATCCATATTCCACCAATTCGACGAATAACTGAACAACTAGTATATGACAATGTCTATTTAATTAAAGAAAATAATAAATGATGCTTTCTATGTGAGAAGATAATACATTTCTCTAGAGAAGGTTATTGTCACATTCTATGTGGGATTGAATTTTTCTATATATCTACATGAAAAAAATTATACTAATTAATACTACTAAATAAAAAATATAAAAAATTAGTTTATGAAATCTTGTATTCTTATAGAATTTAAATAACTATGTTGTCAAGTATGATCAAATAAAAATTTGGTAGAAAATCAAATGCATTTAATTTTACATAAAATTGATAGCTAATAGTCATTAAATTACAATTTAATCAAATATATTAAATTATTTAATAACTCTCAACTATTAACTTCACATAAAATTAATTATATCTGAGTTTTCACTAATAAAAATATATATAGCACTCATTCGGTAAAAAGAAAATAACAATAACATAGTTTCTATATGATATTAGTTCAACAACAACAACAACAACAATAATAATAATAATAATAATAAATAATAATAATAATAATAATAATAATAATAATAATAATAATAATAATAATAATATTTCATCAAGAAAGTAATTCACTTAAAACTGTTGTGAAATATTTGTTACTGTGACACTAAAATAATATAATATAAAATAATGATAAAGAAAATATTATTTATTTATTAAAAAATAATAGATAATTACATGCAAATATTCAAGTCAAAGTCAAAATTATTGTAATAATTAGGAAGCTAAATATTAATCAAATTAAAGCACTTTCTTGTTGATTTTCCATCCTTTAGAAGACACAAAAAGAAATAGTGAGAATTGCACTTGAGGAATAGCAGATGATGGCTTTGAATCCTCTACGGAGAAGAAAATGGATTTGAACAGGTGGTAGAGACAAAACCGTGACACTAGTAAAAAGAGCATTAATTAGAATAAGATAAATAATTTTTAAAATAGAACCGGCCGGGTAAATAAGATAAAATTAAGTAGAATATTTTTTTTTTTTTGAAACAAAGAAGCTCAACACAAACTTGGAACGGAACACAAAGAATGCGACACAAGTTGTAGACTCTACATAAAATTCAAAACAAACTATCCCAGTATTATCTCTGGCATTGCCATCAACAACTAAAGAGATCTTCACACCTCCACTTTTTATAATTTAGAAGTGATAAGTTGATGATGTTTCCAGCACATTTAATTTTATTCTAAAATAATCTACGATTCCTTTTTAACCAGATGTTCCACACAATTGCGAAGAAGCTTACAAACCACTTTTTTTCTCATCTCTTTTCTACTAGTAGCACCTGTCCAACTTTAAAAATGTTCCTTCAAAGAATCCGGCACAGATCACGGTTGGCCAAAATCGGATAGTAATAGATAAAGTGATTAATTTAAAAAATTTAGAGGTGTACTATATTTTTATTTAATTAATAATTGTTCATATTATTTAAAAAAATTATTGGTTATTTAACATAACATCTTAACTTAAATACTAATAATGAGGAATATTTTAAAAATAACAATTAAATAGGTATAATAAAGGGTAGCATTGTACCAAAAAAAAAAAAAACAGTCATAATAATATTAATTAAGAACTAGCAAATAAATCCCAGGCAATGATAAACAATGTACAGAAACATTTGAAGCGATGATAAGTTATATAGTTATATATCATCTTTATTTTAATGATGATGATTGCGAAAAATAAAATCTAGTTATATTGTATTTGCACCACTGTTTCCATCATCAGACACTGTCTCCTCCATGGCACTGCTGCATGCTCGGCCACCGTGGCGCGGCGGTTTTCCCGCGCGTTTAAATTTTCCCACCCAGCTACCTGAATATTTTTGAAAAAAACAAGGTAAAATCTTTTTTTTATATACTAATTTAACAGTACTCTAAAAATGTTCATTGTCACTAACAAGACTAAAACAAATAAAATAAGTGAAATATGTCAAATGTACATAAATTAACTTTGAAATAGAATTGATATGAATGTAACACATTAAAATGAGACTTGGAGTGACTATTTTTGACAGGACGTGAGAAAGTCCAATGCCATTGGATTTCTAAGTTAATCTGCTTTTCTTAAACTTCGAGAATGCTTCTTGTAGATTGCAAAATGAAAAATAATAAAAATAGAAATTTCACATATTGCAAAAAGCTTCACATCTATATTCTTATATTTTTCCAATAAATCTCATTTTTAGTTGTTATATCAAATTTAGATCAATCATGTTACGCATATACTAAAATCAGCCACTAGTATAAAATATATGTTAAAATATAAATACATATTAAAAATAAATTAAACCACAAATATATTTATATACTAATATATTAGTAGCTGGTTTTAGCGTATAAATAGTATCCTTTAATTTAGTTTTACTCTCAAATGTATCATGTTGTTGCTTTTGTATATCCATAAAAGTTTCTTTATCTAACCATATCCAAACGGACCCAAATAAACTGTTCCATTTCATACAACCAACAATACCAAAACAAACTGAAGATAGAGGTGAGTGAGTGAGTGAGATGGTGCCTAACAATACCATTATTTCCTCGACGAGAAGCTTGGGGCTCAATGACCTTAATAGCTCCATTGGACAGTCCAACTGCAAATTGATTCGGCTCCTGTGGATTTGCTGCAAGTACAGCCGCATACACATTTTCGCTACACAATACATCAATACAAATAAAGGTTAAGGTATGTATATATATATATATATATATATATATGTCATTACGAAATATGTATGTCTTATAAGATTATAACTAGGGTCCGGTCCAATCCGTTCGGGTAGGGTAGGGTACGGCCCGCACCTCATATATAACACATATTGCACCTCATATATAACACATATTTTATAAAAATCTCTCTGTATAGTGAAGGAAGTGAGAGTTGAACCCACAACCTCTCTTATGTAATGACTTATAATAAGTGAACAACCACTAAATTAGTTAGTTAATTTAATAATTTAGAGCATTAGTTTTTTATTTTTTATGTTATTAATATGTATAAAATTTGAAATAATTGAATTTTATATTTACTTGAAAAAAATTTGATATTTCTGCGGGTAGAATAGGGTAGGATAGGGTTTAGAATTTTAGGGTGCGGGTAAGGTTTAGAATTTTAGGGTAAGATAGGGCAGAGTTTTAATGAAATTTTCAACTGGCAAGTAGGATTAAGGTATGGACCCTACCCTACCCATTTGCCAGCCCTAATTATAACTACCTATTTTTTTACAAGCGAGATAAGATGTTACAAATTCTACTAATCTAAAACACAATAGAATAAAAGAAAAAAAAAAACATTTGAAGTACCTATTTGGTAAGTTTGGGGTCATGAGGTAAACAGATGGAGCTATACGACATCGCAGCATCAAGATGTCAGCATTAAATATTACAATGTTGCCATCGGTGAGAGCAGTATAGATCAATTTGCCATTGCCCGAGTATGTAGCACATGATATGGAACCGGACATATGAGCCTTTGGAACCCACTGCAATAACAATAATAATCCAAACACACAAAATAGTTTCATTGACACCAAATTGAAAACATGGACTGCGATGTTTTGAGGCATAGATGCCTATATTATTACCTGCATAACCAGTTCCATTCTTGATGCATCATATAGACTTAGCACCTCGCGGTGGCATACCAGCAAGTTTATCTGATTACAGTGAAATTGCACTTGAGTATCGCCAGTTACTGGACTTTCGTCGCGCAAATACATTTTCAATGATTTCTTCAAATTCCATGTGTCAATGCTCCAAAAGAAGATCTACAAAATAAAACGCGCATGAATAATTATATTTTTAACAGATAACCTGCCAGAAAACTAGAATCGGACGATTAACCATTCATACCTGAGCATCGGCATCTGATGAAACTAAGACAGCCAGCAGCATTGAAAAAGCTAAACTAGTGATGCACTTCTCATCACCAGTCAATTTAGCTTTGACCTAAACACCAAATAATTAAGGAGGGTACATGCATTAGTATATATGATTAGAGTTTAACACAGCGATGGATCCAAAAAAAATTTAATAATAGAGACAAAATATATATAATATGATAATTTTTATAATAAAAATATTATGTTTATATAAAAAATTAATTAATAAATTATCTATTATAAATTTATATATATATTATTTAATTTATTTTTATTATATATTTTATATTTTAAAATTTATTATGTACAAATAATTATTTTTTATGTATATATAATATAATTGTTAGTATAATGATATTTTTATAAAATATGATTAGTCTTTTGAATATCTAATTATAAATTAAAAAATTAAAATAATAATTTAAATAATAATATATAATTTAAAATTTTATTTTTTTATATTTTATATTTAAAAAGATTGAATAATTTTTCATTAACAATATAATTAAAATGTCTCATTTTTATATATCTGTTGTTAAACAATTATTTAAAAATGTTTAAAATTTATCTTTTATACAGTTAGTTCTGATGTTAATGATATTTACAATTAAAAAAGTTCATTCAATTAATATAATAATTATGAAAAAATTAAAATTAATTTCAAAAGAAAAATACTAATAAATAAATAATATTTTTTTAAATCAATTTTTAAAAAAGAATACCAATTTTGTTTAAATTTGAGAATTTATTATTATAATACACATCTAATATGAAATTTTTAAATTGACTATTAAGTGTCAAAAATTAAATAAAAAACTATTATAAAATTAAATTTAATAATTTAATAAAAACAAATAAATATTATTATTATATATTATTTAAAATAAATTCAAATCATAGTGGGAGGCTTCAATATAAGTAAATCCGTCCCTGGTTACAAATAAACAACAAAGTCTATTCCCAAACATTCCTTGCTTGCGGGTTAAGTAATTACCTCTTCCGACTGAATGTTGTAAATATGGATGGAGGAATCTTCCTTTCCAATTGCAACAACGTTATTATCTTGAGGGTGAAATGCAAGGCAAGTTGAACGAGGTGGTGGCGACATGAAACTCACCATTACCTGAATAACACATATGGCAATACTTTGTCACACCTCACAATCATAGTACTTTGTTCGTCACTCACATGCCATATATATTATTACTTATTAGATATAGATATATATTTTATATGATATAAAAATACAAAATCAAATATAGTCTGGTAGTAGCAAGGTGAAGATACGAGTTACATAAATTACCTTAAATGAGAGCATGTTGAAAAGTGTAAGTTTTCCTCCGCATGCTGACAAAACATAAGAATCGTTCTTTGAGATGATTGCACAAGGAATTGTGCCTTCTGAATTTTCTGGAACATCGTTTGTCATGACAAAACCGGAATTTGGTCGCCAAAGCACTGGACAAGCACTTGCCATCGCCTTTTATTCATTTAAAATAAAAGAAAAAAGTCAGTCACTCGATCAAAGTTTATATGAATATTTCAATTTAATTGTATAAGACACAGATAACTCTATGAAAACCTTTCCAGTAGGATTCAATTCAGTTCGATTCCATCGCCACAGCTTCTGAGTCCCATCGGAACCAACACCGAGAAGGCCAACTCCGTTATTCATGTAGACAAGTCGAGCAACCTTGTCGGAACAAATTAAATGTACATCCATTATTATTAATCACATGCTAACTACTTACTTAAAAATATTTTTATGTAAAGATGATTATTCAAAACAGATACAAAAATAAATGTATAATTTAATTTGTTTTTAATATGTATTTTGTGTTTTAATTTATATTCTATCTTAAAAGCTGATTTTAATAATAAATTTTAATGTCCATCTGATATAATATAATTTAATAGTTTAGTTAAACATATTAAATTATCAAATTATCTAACAGTTGTTTTTTGGAAGACAACTTTACTTGGCGCGAGTGATCACCTAATTAATCACATATCAACCGTGCAAACTATAAAAGAATGTAAACATAAATGTATACCTTGGCTGTGGGATACATGGTATCGGGCAGAGTAATCATTTGACACTTAAGTATTTCTGGTAATTCCGTAAAAGATTTAGATCTACGAGCAGAGCTACCCTCTCCGAGTTCCAAATGAGTCATGGCTGGATTGGTATTCGCTTTGGACGAAGCCCGGCAAGACCAAGCTTGAATGGCCCTTAAGTGCTTGATGCCGTCGGCGTTAGCAAAAATCTTTACCCTGCCATCTGCGGTGGTTACAGCAAGCAGACTCCCTATCCTATTAAACCTCACCCGGGGGACACTCTGTATCCATGAACCATGATCCACCATTACAAACGTCTAGAATCAATTAAATAATTAAATTAATTAATACTACTCACAGATAAATTGCCATCAACTTGTACACTAGCTAGAATATTAGGGTTGTCCAGCTCCCAGAACTTTATCAGCTTGTCTTCGCCGGCAACCAAGAAGCGATTCTTGGTCGTGTCGAATTGCATCATGCCCATCGATTTCTTTCCTAATCCAGCATAGGTTCTCTTTATAACTCCATCATTTTCATTCCACTCAACTAGGAAAGAATCTCCATTGTTTTTACTTGTCCCGCAACAAAACAATCTGAGAGAGGATAGAGCATAATATTAAGTCAACTAATTAACGAAACAAATACTCATTATTAAGTCAGTCAGTTAAATTCTTACTTAGTTCCATCGGCGCTATAGAGCATTGTGGTGCAGTATTTTCCATGGGCATCATATTCCACTTTTGTGTCCGAGTTATCAAACAACCACGCCTTTATTTTTCCATCAACACTACTTGACAATATGTACTGCGCCCATGCATATAACATTTGTTACATTCATCAGTCAATTATTCATTCCCGTGAAAAACATACACAAGATTACAATCAATATCAGTGTTAGAAAAATTTGACCTCAACGTTTTCCTTCACATTCATACAAATAGAATAAACCGCTGCTTCGTGACCTTGGAAGTTAAACAGGTTGTGTCCGGTTAAGTCCCACACCTAATTAAGAAAACTTTCTCATAATTAGACAAGCCATTACAAATGAAACATGAAACTTTTTTTTCTAGTAGTTAGGGTTTGAGCTTTAAACTCGAATCGTATCTATAAGACCTTAGATTCAAATCTAGAAATTTTTTCGTCACCTTTATGAGCTTATCATCCCCGCAAGTTACCATGCATAGCTGTTTGTGTGGGGAAGAAAACGCCAAATCATTGACACTGCCAACATGAGCATCAACCTATAAAAGTCAAGTATATACATTAGTAAGAAATTACATAAATCTCTATTACATTCATATCAATCATAATTATTAATCTAAATATATAAATGTATACATTAGTAAGAACATCATAAATCTCTGTTACATTCATATCAATCATAATTATTAATCTAAATATATAAACGAAGTACCTCCAAATGCTCTTTTAAGTCATTAGGTGCTTGATAAGTATACAGATGAACCAAATGCTTTGTGAAAGCAACCCCTAAACACAGTTATTATAAATCATTAGCAGAAGTTTTATAAAAGACATATACTCTTTTCTCTGATGAAAAGTTTAAATGACATTTTCTTCTTTTCGGTTTGTAAATGTTTTTTTTTATATAATTAAAAAATATTAATATAAAATATATATTTATTATATTATCTTTGTTTGTAAATTTTTTTTCTTGTATAACTAAAAAATGATTAATATAAAATATATATTTATTATTAATATAATAAATTTTATTTTTAATCATGAAATATATAAAAAATATAAATTAAATATTTTTATAATAATTTAAAAGATTTTATATTATTATTTAAATTAACTCAATATTATTACTAATTTATATATATTTATAATAATTATTAAATGATATTTTAATTAAATAAATTTAAATATATTTTATTTTAATTTTATATTATTATTATTTAAGTTAACCAAATATTATTATTAACTTATATATCAATATAATGATTATTAAAAAGTATTTTCATTAAAGAAAAAAATTTGAAATCAACCATTTTTATTTATATTGAACAATATTTTTAATTAGGGTTGGATTTATATTAGACTTCTTCTTGTTTAGGGAGAGACTCTTTTCATCAAATACATTGTGTTATCTAAGTATTTTTTATTAGTAATAATATAGACTTAATTATAATTAATTTTGTAATAAGAGTACATAAAAAGTACATAAATATAATTATCTAATAAATATTTTTTAGATTTATAATCTAAAAAGTTTTTACTTTAAAATTTGAGAGTAAAAATCTAAAAAATATTTATTAAACTTTAAAAATATTTACATACATATGATTACACTTTATGTATTATTATTAATTACAATTGAACTTATATTATTATTAATGAAAAATATCTAAAAAAACATTGAAATATACATTCTTTTAATCTTATAAAATAATATTTTATAAATAGAAAAGAAAATATTATCTTCATATCTCTCTAGTTTTAATTCGCATTGTCCTTATCCTTGATTAACAAAAACATAAATGCATTTACCAAGATATCTGCCGTCAGCGCTCCATGATACACGGCAAACGGATATATTCGAGTCTTTGGCATACGCAGCCTGTACAACCGTTTACAATTATTATTGCTAAAACTCGGTAGTAAATATATATGCAACCTTCCAAAAAAATTAAAAATAAAAAAAGTATTTATGAAAGAGAGAGAAATTGAAGTGTTAAATTAGTAAACCTGAAATAAGACCGAGCAAGTAGCACTGTTCCAAATGGCAAAAGGCTTTAAGATTGGCCTCTCATTGCGTCCTACTTCCCAGAATGAAATTTCACCACTTGCAGTTCCGATAAGAAGTGAGGAATGAAGAGAAGGATGAAAATCCATGCTTGTAACTGTTGATCCTTGATTCAATGTACAAAACAGCGTTCTAGTAAGGTCGTCAAGAGACCGAGGGACTTGTTGACGGACCACCAGAGAATTCGTCGCCTGTATACATTATTTGGATGCTTTAAATTCATTGAGACAAATAATAACAAAAAGAAAATATATTCGACACCTATTCGCAAGCCTTTGTCATAGAAATAAAAAATAAAAAATTATAATAGAATAAGTACCTCGATTGCTTGTGGAACAGATCGCAACCGTTTTCCCCGCTGCTCGTTATTCATAGGAGTAGGTGGTGTCCTGGAATGCTTCAATGCAGACACTACAAGGATTTAACATAAAAATGTTAAAAATATATTCATACATATACCTCTATCTTTAAGGTTTAAAGTTTTAAAATAAATAATTTCACGGCCACAATATAAATTTAAAGGTGGAGAAATTCATTTTCATTACCTAAGGTTTGGTTCAGGGGAACAGACGTCCCGGCCCCAGTCGCAGCCGCAACCGCAGAAGGATTAACAGCTGCCGGGACTGATGGTGACCTTGGCGCGCTTGAGCTTGCACCGGCCGGACCGGGAGGAGAGCATGTGTGGTCAACGAACAGAGTCCTTATGTCCGGATTCGGCTTTGGGTTCTTGCAGAGCTGATGCTGCCAATTCAGACTTGTATAGATATAGAGAAGTCAAGTCAATCAAAGAAGTCACCAACACTAAAACATATTACTATTTTCTTACGGAAATTATTTACTACCTCTGATTAATAAGTGTTCGTAACCTTGATGGCTTCAATGAAGGAAATACAAGCTTGTCATTCAAACGGGGATTTGCTTCGATCAGTTTCTTAAGCTCTACTATCATTGTTTTCCTAGCTGTTTTGGTATCCCCGTATTTTGATAACTGTTCATTATCCCTGCCATTATTCATCAATCAAAACCCATTAATTTTTATTCGTGGTGCATGCTACTAATTAAATTAACAATAAAGTATACCTTTTCTCTGGATGTTTGTAATTTTATTAAAAAATACTTTTAACGTTTAATTTTATTTAATTTTATTGCTAATATTTTTAAATTGTGTCAAAATTATCCTTAAAAATTTTTAATTTTGTCTCTGGTATTTTACATGAAGTTAATATCTAAGAATAATTTTAACATAAATAAAAAATGTTAGAAATAAAAATAAATACAACTAAATATTAAAAATATCTTTAAAAAAAATTCACAAATATTAGGTTAAAAAAAATATATGTTACCTAAAGTTTTCAAGGGTTAACAGATATGTGATTTCTCTGTATAATTCTTCATTGTATGTTTGGAACACTTTCAAATCCTTCCCCAGTATTTCAAGAGCCCTTGTTTTCTCCTTACTACAAATTAAATGAAATTGTTACGTTAGATTGAGGTAAAACAAATCCAAACAAAAAAAATTAATATTTGGTTTTTAAAATTTTAATTTTAAGAAAATCTGAACAGATTAATTTTAATACCACAACATTACAACTTAAGCAATTCCAATATCAAATTACTTCTATCGAGTATATAAACAAAAATACACATAAAAAATTTAGAAAAGAAATACAAGTACACTCAAAATTAGTTAATTTTGTTAAAATTATTTTGTTTAAATTAATTTTGAGTAAAGTATTGTTTTTATCTTCAACGTTTGGGGGTAAGTCTTAAAGTTGTCCTTAACGTTTGAATCGTCCTCTTCAAATCCTAATGTTTCAAAATTGACTCAATGTTATCCTGATTTTAGAAATCTGTTAACAGAATTGACGGTGGACAAAATTGAGACGATTTTAAAACGTATAGGACAAACACGTTGGGGACAACAACGATACATAGAAATAAATTTTAATTTTATCATTTAATAATATCAATTTTTTATGGTACATAGTTATTCAAATTATTTTTTAGTCACATCTAAATAAATTATACTTAATCACATTAATTTTATTCTAAATAAATTTATTTTTTATAATTTTACTCTTAAAAGTTTTTATTCATCATAAAATGTTTGTAGGATGATTAGTACCTAAACTTGTGAGAGAAAAAATGATACTTATACAATAAAGTAATGTGATTCTAGTCATTTTACAAACATTTCATGTTGAGTAAAAATCTTTAAAAGTAAAATTATAAAAAAAAATTTTATCTAGAATCAAAGTAATGTGATTAAGTGTAATTTATTTAAATGTGATTAAAAAATAATTGAATAACTATATACAGTAAAAGATTGATATTAGTGAAGGATAAAATTAAAATTTATTTCTATGTATCGTTTTTGTCCCAACCGTTTTGTCCTATTTAAGTCTCTAACGTTTTAAAATCGTCTCAATTAATCAATTTTAAAACGTTAGGGATTTAAATAGAACGATTCAAATATTAGGACAACTTTGAGGGATAAAAATTAAAAACGATATTTACTCTTAATTTTATATCTTAAATTATAAATTTTAAACTTTAAAATTAATTAATGTTGACTAACTAAAAATTAATTCTTTATATATTTTCAAATATTATAAAATTGTATGATATACTTCAAAAATTATTTATGCTTCTGTTTTTAACATTTTACTGGTCTAACATAAAATTGCAACGATATATTTAATCATTCTCAAATCTCAATCCAACAGTTTAAGAAACCATTTTCTATTTGCTTTTATCTCTGAATTCTCAAATAAGTGCATATACAAACAGATTGAATATAAAGTCACCAAAGAAAAGAGTGATTGAATATAAAATCTTTTAGTTATTTTAAAATATTTGAAATATAAGTTTTGTCCACTACTTTGTAGTCTTTCAAGTATATTTTTTTATCAAAAATATTTAGTAATAAAAAAATATTAATCAAATAAGACAATAAATAAATAAAAATTAAATAGACAAATTTAAATTATTTGGACTAATTATTTTTTATCTTCCTATCATCATACTTTTTTATTTACCCTAATTCTAATATAAACAACATAATTCATTGAATATTAAGTACTCGTAACAATCAACACTAGATATCATGTAGCAAAGCATTCAAACAACATGAAAAATGAAAACATGAATTTAAGAAGGGTTTGTAACTATTTAATAAAAGATTCTGGCGGTTCAAGTGAGGCTATAATTAAAAAAAGAATATAACCCAATATCCAAGTCGACCAATTAAATTACCTAAACGAAGCGAATTCATTGTAGTGGTTTGGTAAAAATCTATAGAATTTATCGAATTTATTGGTCTAATCACTTAAGACACCTATCTTTAATTTTAAAAAAATTATTATATCAAATATGTTTGGTACGTATTGACAAGTATTGTAATAGGCTTGCTAGTTCATCCTTCAAATCGTGTTCCTAAGCTTGTTGATTGTTCACTTAAATAATGATGTTTTGTTGAAAACAAGTTAAAACTTTATTAAAAAAATTATTTATTTTACAAATTAATTACTTTATTTCCCTATTTTTTCTTAAGTAAAAATAACAGTATAAATACTAATATTTTTCTCAACTAAAAATAAAGCATTATTATATTAATTTAAAAAAAAAGTGAAAATTAGATGCAGTAAAACAATTAAATGATTTAAATGATTTAACTAAATTTTTATTTAACGGTTCTTAGTTATTAACTTCATGTGAAGTTGACTGCAATTGAATTTTCATCTTTAAAAAATAATGTTTCATTAATTTTAATTTTAAAAATATCAGCTTCTATCTACATAATGGTAACATATATAAACAATAAATTTGAAATAAAAATAAGTTTCTTTTGGGCCGTTTGACACAAATTTTCTTTCAAAAAAATATATATAATAAAAATCTGTTAGATATTTAACACAATTTAACACAATTCATGCATCTTCGCATCTTAATTATTATCTTTATATAAAATATTTTCGTATAAATAATCACATATAAATATATACACAAACAACAATGTGAATAAAAGTAGCAGTAGTATGAAAACACAAATAATATAATAAACCTGTCCAAGGCTTCGAGATATTTCTGCTTCCTTATTTCAAAGCACATTTTCATGGAGTAACGGTTGTCAGTCAATTTGGTGAAACCAGATAGGTAATTCTCAACTATTTCCCACTCTCCGTTCAATGCTTTCTCTTCAAAGTACTTCATATCAAAGAAGTATCCAGATTCTTGCTGCAACCTACATCACACGCAAACAACAAACAAAAAACAATAATAACGATCGCAGTCAATTCCCAGTTTACTAATTATTTTATAAATGACATCATTAATAATTCTCTTAATTGACATAATTATTATTTCAATTTATGGGTACGAATTTGTTAGAGGATAATGAAAATTAATTAATAATTATTAATAAAAAAATGTATACCAAAAATTTAAATTTGTATGTTCAATCATTTTAATAACTAATTTTTTTATTATTCTCCTAAATTTATTTCTGGGAGAGTTTTCTTTTTACGGGGGTGCATGTATTCTTATGGGTGTTGTCAGCCCCAAGATATAAAAAAAATGTGGGACTCAATTTAGTAGTCATATTTTTTTTTTCTCTTCTTTAGGATGTATATTAATATCTAAGAAAAAATCTGGATTCCATCCACATTCAAAATATCATCATATCAAATTAAATTTGTGTTTTTGAGTTTCGGATCTAACCTGATTAAAAAAAATTAGCATTTTTTTAAAGAATAAAAAAACTTTTTTTCATTATTTTTTTAAATTTGGTTACTTCTAAAATATTATTAAATAATATTTTTTAAATAATAAAAAAAATAAAACAACCAAACATAGACAATCATATCCAGAATTAGAACAAAACAAAATAGAAGTGAGGGCCACAAAGCAACCAGTATTAGGAATTAAATGCAAGTAAAACAGAAAAAGCAGATTAGCGGCAAAATGCAGGAAAACTGCGGGCTTTCTGGCATGGTGACAAACGAGGCCAGAAGAGTGAGGAATGACTAACGGTGAGCCATCTAACCTTTAGCATAGTGACGACAGGGGATCGACGATGGTGGTCGGTGCATCATTAAAACTAGTGATGAGAGGTACTTAAGGGGACGCAGGGCCAAAATGGAAGAGAGTGAAAAATAGGATTAGTGATGATGTTTGAATTAGGGTTACGTTACATTCACAGAGTACAAATATTTTTATTTATTTATAATATTTTTTAATTATTTAATTAATCAACACGCAAATATATCTATAAAATCTAATAATCAAATCAGATCTGATATAAGTGTAAATGGACTAATATCTGCAAAGTTCAGACCAAATACAGATTTATTTACCCATTATCACAATGAGCAGGTGAAATACATAAAAAAAAGAACAAACAACATCAGTAAGATGAGAGACAAATGAAGCAAAGCAGAGAAGATATATCATTAGTGAACAACAAAGACAGAAAAGAAGTAGAATAATACACGAGTAAGATCATGGATTGGAACAGAACAAAGAAGCCACGAAAGATTAGAACAAGTAGAAAGACAAAATCAAAGAATAGAGAAAAGACTGATGCATACAAAAAAGGTTAAAGTTAAAACATTTTTATTTTTATTTTTTTTAAAATTTATCAGATACATGTATAACATTTAAATTTGATATATCATCCATTCTAAGGGCAAATACATAAATTAATATTCAATAGATCTGAATATCAAATTCTATCAAAGAAAATTGGATCAATACCAAATTAAAATTTCATATTGGTCGATTATATATGTTGTTCTACAACTCATAAGCTAAAGTATAAAATTATTTTTATTTTCTCAATAAACAAAAATTGAATTATGTTCTCCCATTAAAAATTTTTTATTTGTGTATTTTTTACAAAGATTTTCAGTAAAGACCAAGTTTTAAATTAAAAAGATTTAAAAAAATTTATTCATTAATTATTTTTTTGTACTCATAAAATTTCTCTCTTTTACTTCTTAAGTTTATTAGTAATTCAATAATGTATCAGATACAAATTATGTCTAGATGCATAAATTGCGAATGAACCTTAAAAATATATAAAAGACACATATTATTAAAAATAACAAATATATTATGCCTTAACTATGGTACACAATACAATCATACAGAAATAAAATTATATATGTAAATATTTTGAAGAAAAGGAGAACGGTGTTTACTTGTGAATAGTGTCCTTCAAGTTCTCTTCTTGAAAGAATTGGAGAATGAGAAACACCAATTCTCTGCTTAAGGATGACATTTTGTCTCACCCTTCTTACAGTAAAAACTATCACAACACCCACTAAAATGAAGAGATGAAAAATTTTTTAAAATCTAGAATTTTAAAAATTGAAAAGCCAAAGATAAATTATAAACACTGTTTAAAAAAAATTCAAAAAAACTAATTAAAAAGAGAAAAAGAAAAACATAAAAGAGAACTAAAATAAGAAAAAAAAAAGGAAATTAAAATATGCAAGAGAAAGAAAGAGAAAAGAGATGTTATGTCTTAATTCTTAAGTGAATGATATTGTTATGCTCTCAAGTCTCAACTAGGTGTTTTATAGTGATTTTTTTTCCAAAAATTTATCAGTGATAAGACACAGTACTTATAAAAATTTTGATAAATATTTGTACTTATTATTTTACTAAAATGACATGAGCATAGTAATCAGCAACAAATAAACAATTGTACTCTTTTGTAGCAATTTTTTATTTTGAATTTTGTACCGTAAAATGACATAATCTCTCAATAAACTTCTAGAAATTACACTATAATTAAATATTTGCTATACGATAAATGTATAAAATATTGATAAATATAATAAAATATTATTCATTAAAATTTTATAATATTCATTAATATTTTTTTATTATACTCATTAATGTTTTTACTTTTTATAGTATAACCATTATTTTTTTATTTATTTAATATCAATATATCAATATTTGTTAACATGATTATTGATTATTTTTTTTATAAATTTAATAAAGTCAGTTACACTAGTATTGGTATTCATTATATTATAAAAATATTAATGAGTATAACAAAAAAAATATGAATGAGTATTATAAAAAATATTAATGGATAATTATTTGATTGTATTGGTTAATATTTTTTTATAGTAAATCTTCACAAATTTAATAAATACACACGTCAGTACATATTGGTACACTAGTATAAATTAAATTTAAAATAAATAATATTCATCAAAATATAAATATATTAATGAGTATAATAAAAAATATTAATGTGTAATTATTTTATTATAATCATTAATTTTTTAATAATGTAATAATGAATATTTAATATGGTATAAAGTAGAAGAATAAGAATAAACATGATAAAAAAATTGATTTTTTTTGTGACTAAAAAAAATGATTGAGTACTGTACAAAAATTTTATAATATACGGCTATGGTCAACATGCACATATAGAAAGAGAGAAAAAATTATTATAAATATTTAATAGAGATAAATGACATTTTTAATATTTGTATAGTTTATTATTTTTAAAATTGACAAAAATACACTATATTATTTTCTGGATAATTTTTCATTAACTTATCCATTATATTGTTAGAGACTATTTTAATGCATAAAACTTATCTCAAAAATCACTTTTAAAAATTCACTCTATGAAAATATAAACTAATTTAATATTTATAAAATACTCGAATAGTTTATAAATATTGAAGAAGACAGTTCATTAGATAACTTGGTTAAATCTAATTCAATTTTTTTATGAGCATTAAAGTTATTTATATTTTTTATTATAATTATTAATTTATAAATTTTTTATTGTTAAAAATAGTAATTTATTCTCTAAATCAATTTCAAAAGAAATTCTCATTCATATACATTATAGAAGAAGAGTAGTGATACAGGGATTATTCTTTCATATCAATTGACTAACAAAGTGCCACAAATAATTAAAGAAGAATGCGAGAGATATAACAAAAATACAAATGAGTAATTGCAATCAAATATGGAGTAAAAACTTTATGTTCCATAAAATATAATAAAACCTCTTATTTTAAAATCTCTATGAAATATAAAAAGATATTTTAAAGTAAAGAAAAAAGTGATAAGTAAAAAGATTAATTATTATTAAATTTATGAATTTTATCTTTTTTTTTGTAATAAATCTTACTATTTTAATTTAATAATGATTCAATATTTTATTTTATTTCTCATTTTTAATCTTATTAATTTAGGAAAGGAGTAAAGTATCGTTTTTGTCCCCAACGTTTGGGGCAAATCCTATTTGTGCCCCTAACGTTTAAATCGTCCTATTTGTATCCCTAACGTTTGTAAAAGTGATTCAATATTATCCTACCATCAATTACACATCATGAAAGCTTTAGTTTGAGTTTTAAAAATCTCTTCTTGAAGTTAGAATACAAATATTTGGGATAGAATCGATGATCTACTCCGAAAAATAGCTCATCAAATGTTGAAACTAATTCTTACAACATTTACATAATTCACTTTTCTAAGGACATAACTGAATCTAAACACAAATAGTGGGTATAATATTAAAATCGAACACATCCAAGTGAGACCTAATTGAGAATGAATATATCTAAGTGAGAATAATTAAAAAATATAATCTGATTTGTTAGTATAATTGATAGTAGGATAACATTGAATCACTTTTATAAACGTTAAAGATACAAATAGGACGATTTAAATGTTAGAGACACAAATAGGACTTACCCCAAACGTTAGGGACAAAAACGATACTTTACTCTTTAGGAAAGTATGATCCCTAATAATTGCATTTAATAAAGTTTGACGTACTTGAATAATTTTAGATTTTTTTTTCTTTCAAAAAGTATTTTATTGGAAGCAAAATCTTTTAAATTCCAAAATAATAATTTAGTAGATAGATGTTATTAAATTTTTAAGATCCGGTCATCGCTTGTGGTTTATGTAGATTACGTAATGATAAAAATCTTGTTGCTAAATATTTACAGTATGAGGAAAGTTTAAATGGTGCCTAGCTTCTTTTCCGTTTAAGTCTAAATGATATATATATTTTGAAATGTTTATTCTTCATTTGTTTAATTGTTTGTGCTTAGAATTTAGATCGATAACATCAATTTTTTTCCTTCTATTTATACCCCAAAATAATTAAGAGAAATTTAAATAGTGTTTTTTTTTTTCATTTTCCATTTAAGTCAAATGATACTTCCTTCTTTTCAACTTATTTATCATTTTTGGACTTTTGTTTTGGTATTTTAATATTTTTAGATATTTATTCATTTGTGATATTTAGATAATATATTATAATAATATTTTTACACCAAACTTATTAATATATTTAATATGATTTAATTTGTATGTAATGTTGTTCATATAAAAAAGAATATTCAGATAACCGTTATAAGAATATAATAAAAGCATTTGACTCAATTATTCATGATCTAATTATCTATCTCATAAGTTATACAATTATAATTATTTAAACGGATGAATTAAAGACTATTTATTCAATAATTAAATGAGAATTTATCGATGGATTTAATTAATAAATAAAGTATTTCTTTATTTTAATATGATCTATTCAAATAGCTTAGCGTGTATACGTACTATTTTAACAAAAAAAAGCTTTCTTTTCCTTTAAATCCTAATTATTAAAAATTTCGTAATCTTCTCTTTAATTCATTGTCCTTATAGCACGCGGGTGTCTTTAACTTGTTAAAAAAATATTTTATTTATTAAAAAAGTTATTTTTTTATTTTTTTAGTGTATTTAATAAATTTTTATTAGTAAAAGTAAAAATATTAAAAAAATAAAAAAATTAGAAGTTATAATTTATATTTTGTTAAAAAATTTTTACTTTTAAAAAAATTTTAACATAATAAACAAACAGAAATAATATTAGTTAAAATTGTTAATATAATTATTTATGTTCTTCAATTTTATTAAAAATTTATACTTTAATTATTAATTTACATTTTTTAAAGTATATTTTTATAGTGTAACCAACTAAACAATTAAAAAAAAAAAATTCTTTTTTTGCCATCTTTATATGAATAGTGTCCTAAATTTATAGATTTTACATTGGTTGAGATTATTATTAAGAGAGCAACAATGCATTTACTTCTTTTAAAGGAATTAATATAAGTGAGAGAGAACAAAATATTTAATGCAATACTAAGTCAAATATTGTAAAAAAGATAATTATTAACAAAGTTTATTTATCTTATGTGTGTTAAGATCACATATTGGTATTATTGCGAAATTGAGATTTGAAAAAAATTATTTTGTGTTGATTTAAAAACTTTAGTATTGTTTGAATTAATATTAATTATAATCATTAATATAATCATTTATGCTCTTACATCTTCAATTTTATAAATAATTTATACTTTTATTATTAATCTATATTTTTTAGAGTATATTTTTTAAGTATGACCATATAAATAATTTAAAAAAAAATTATTTTTGTCTTTTTTATATGAATAGTGCCCTAAATTTATAGGTTTTATATTCGTTGAGATTATTATTAAGAGGTCAATAATGTATTAACTTCTTTTAAAGGAATTAATATAAGTGAGAGAAAAATATATTTAATGCAATACACAATACTACGTCAAACATTGTAAAAAGGATAATTGTTAATATCGTTTGTTTACCTTGTGCCCTATAAATACACGTTGATATTGCATCTTCAAACAGAATTTATAGAAATTGATATTGTCCTGATTTCTTTAGTTGATGATAACGTCGGAGATGAAAAAAGTTTATGTTTTTATCTTGTTTTATGATTCTTGTTTTATCTCTTTACTCTACTTTGTATATGTTGAGTTTTTTTATATTAAAAAAAAAAACACTAACTATGGAATTTACTATAGAATTTTTCTTTTCATTTGCATAAATTCACTTGCCTTTTTCTTTTCAGCCAGCTGGTTATATGGCCAGTTTAGTCGGTGCGCGCATATTATTATTATTATTATTATTATTATTATTATTATTATTATTATTATTATGTCGACTTTTATAATTTTATCAAATTTTTAATTAAATTTTTTTATATATTCTTTAAATTAAATTCTTATATTATATCAAATTTTTTAACTAAATTTTTACCGTAATAAAAATGTTAGAATTAACAGAATATTCTGTTAAACTATGCAATATATTCAATATATTTTATATAGTTTAACAAAATATTTATTTTATTCGTTGGAATATTTTGTAATTAAGTATTAGATATATTTATTTTGTTTAATAAAATATTTTATTAATTTTAATATTTTTATTATAATAAAAATTTAATTATAAAATTTGATATAATATAAAAATTTAATTATAAAAAATATAAAAATTTAATTAAATTTAATAAAATTATAAAAACTTACATAATAATTAAATTTTGTTATTATTTTTTTTCAAAGCTATAAGAGATTTATTGATAAAAATCAATACATGTGTCCACACGGTACAAGGACATAAAAGAGAGAAAGAGGGGTAAAAATCCAAATTGGCCTCAAAGGGGAAAAAGAAGTATTACTTTAAAAAAGGGAAAGTGGAACTGAATAAAGAAACTATTGCAAAGCTCGTGTGACCTTATTGGAATTTTGAAGTTTGTAACACTCTAATATTCATATTTTTATACTCGAGTCATAAGTTAATAATAATAAAGTAATATAATTTAAGATGGAGTTATAATATATGTATATCTAGCAAGAATTAATAAACGAGAAATTTAAAAAGAGTAGAAAAAATCGCAAACGCAAACACTCACGTATCAAAAGTATTGCATTTGAATAAGTAGGGTAAAATAAAACTTAATAAAAAATAGAGTAAAGACAGAATATATATAGCTATGTATAATAGTCATTAGTCACGACTCGCGAAGTTTAGGTCGACCAGGATTACAATAATAAAAACAGTTGATAACAGTCTTATCTCTCCTAAAATACATCAATGCCTTTATAGGCAATTTTTCAAAAGAATATATATACATACGTCATTAGAGTTTTCCAAAAGAAAGAGGGAGAGAGAAATAAAAACAAGATAAAAATACGAATTCAAAATAACTTTGGTGTCTTCCAGATGAACTCCATCTTACCACAGAGCACTAGGACCTGCATCTAAAAAACAATAGATATATACGGAATAAGAACTCTTGACCCATGGGTTTTCACTTTTCAGTATGGTAAAAATGTCAAATAGATACAATATAAGATAACACGAACTCTCTAAGCCATCTTAAACTCCCATACATCAGTCGTTCCATCCTAGGTTCTCACTAATCTGTAATTAGGGGGAGAAAATTCTAATCTAATTCACTTTTATCAAAGTTTCCACAATTATTTACCTCCAAGTTTTCGTAATTTGCCAAACTCTAAACAGAACAACCCTCAACGTCAATTGACACCAATATGAGGAACCTCTCAATTATATAAACACAAGCAAGGCAATCAAGTAATTCACAAGTATTTCAATTAAAGCAATTAGCATATAATCATGTAATGGGTACAAATAAACAAGCCACGACAAGTAATTCACAGGTGAATCTGACATGTCTGGTAGCTAACCCTGGACAGTCCGTCCTTGAGCACATCTCTCAAGAGTAATTCACACCTCTTGGATGATTAAAATCCGGAAAGATCCAAGTGTCCGACTACATCTTGCGACGGAAGATCAACATTTGGGAGCAAGTAGAATCACTCTACTACGACAAGTGGAATCACTCCACTGTACTTCCCAAGCAGGTATGTCTCAAATCAGAGTTAATTTTTTATTGACTTCTTTCTCAATTCCATTTCACTCCATTCATAATCATAATCATCCTCAATCATTACCTTAGCTCGTTTTCCTTATCGTTCTCATCATATCTTGATTATACTCAGTCATCATTCTCTCTCAATCTCATCATCATCATACCTTAATCAAAAATCAATTATCACTCATCATCACTCCTTATCATTATATTTATCCTCATCATACTTGACTTCACATTTAGTTCATCTTTCTTCAACTCACTGTCTCAACTCGTTCAGTCTCATTCCTACCTCATCTACCCTCTATTTCACCGGCTCTAGACTCATAATAGGATTTACAGAGATTTAGAAAGCTCGAAGAATGGTTAAAAATACAAAAAATACATTTTCTGTAAAACTAGGCAGTTGTGCGTACGCATGCCTCGTGCGGACGCACGAGTTCACTTTTGCGCGTACGCATGGTACTTGCATGGTACACACACAAAATCTTTTAAATTCTGAAATGCCTATCATGTGTAGGCATGGATCATACGTACGCATGACCTCAAAATTTTGTAACTTCTGCAGAATTTAGTTTTAAAACCAAAATTTCAAACGTTGATAATTTTTTCTATAAAATTAATTTTTCAACCATTCTTAAACCATTGAAAATATTATTAAATAAATTTTTATAAAAATCTAATTTCGTTGAATTTCAATTCCTAGGACTGAGTTACGACCCACCAAAGTTGGTCAAAAACTCGTTTTTATCCAAAAATAGAAATTTCTCATTTCCAAGAAGTTTACAATCCAAACCAAACCAAAGCCATACCACATTCATCACTAAACAATCTTAACATAGATTCTTTCATTCTCTACTCCTCTAAGCATTCATCATCTAACAAATTAACTTCCACTTTATCAACCCATCTAAAAATTTTCATTCACAAATTCACCAAATCCTCATTATATCCACAACCAATTCAAACCACATTCTAGACCTCCTTAATAATACATCATCAAGCTCAACTTATATCAAATTATTTATCACATAAATCACCTATTTTCGTCCAATTCTAAACCGAATCATGTATTCCAAACTACTTTAATAAACAACTCAAAAATCTAACAACTTTTCACATATTCAATACAAATTCAATAATTACTAATCCAAACATAATTCACACCAAAATCACACATTCCAATCCATCAACTTATCTGAACTTACCTTTCACGACCTTTAGCCCGAAATTGACGGCCTTCGGCCCAACATTCATTAAGTCATCAACTCAATAATTCATCATTTCATCAATTCATAATTTCAATCATCAAGCTCCTAACACATTCTCACAACTCATAAACAACCAATCACCAAATCAAAATCAAAATCAGCACTTCATCAATTACAACATTTTAATTCCATCCAATCACATAATTCAAACTTATTCCTAGGGACATCTAGCCTAGGACTTCATGTCACATTACATGGTATTTAAATAAAACTTAAACCGTACCTTAATGGAGGCGGTTATAAACCCTTGAGTCCTTTTATGGAAAATTCCAACATTCACGAAAACCTCGCCGCTTGATCCACAACTCAACCCTGTACCGACCAACACAACAATTTTGCTACTCACAACAAAAGTCTACAATTTCTCAACCTAGGATTCATAAGATTAGAATTGAAAGGAGATAAAACTTTCTTACCTTAACCCGCTGAGATTGGTGATGGAACCCACCAATAGCTTATACTAAAGCACCCTTAAATAATCAAAATTACAAGATTTCTTCAAAAACCAAACAAAAAACGTAAAATTGGAAAGAATAGAAAACTAGGCACAGAATTTGAAATTTTTTACCAATTTGTTCAGATAAAATTGAAGATCTCAAGAAGAGTTTTGTGTGGCCACAAATGGCTCGTTAATTGAAGCTCCAGAGAGGAAGTTATGGAGGATTGAAGTTTATGGAGTTAGGGTTTGTGTTCTTCACCTCACTCTCTTATCATTTTAGCGTGACTTTCACAAATGAGGGGATGATGATGCTGAATTGCCAAGTAAATGAAGGTTATATATGTGGGATTGATCCCACTTAGATCGGTTCACTCGTTTTAGTTCGTTGACCTAATTTTGGGCCAAAACCTTTAAGATTGGTGTTTTAATTCGTATTCTAATTATTTCTACTTTTCAAATTATAAATTTTAGTTTCTTAACCTTCTTCACTCATAATTAATTGTCTCACTCGTAGTGTTAGACAGACTTAAGCCGGTACTGCCGGCTAAAATACTAGTACGCATTTTTTCACAGAAAATTATTTTTTCCTGCTCGAAAAATTTCTCCGAATCCAAATATTATTGTTAAATTTTTAAATTTCTAAGCTTTAATTTTCGATCCCATCTGGGCACGTTTTAACTATTTTAGTTTAATAAGTAATTATCTAAATTCTTTTATAATTTTTCCAAGTCTTACAAAGCTCGAGTTGAAGCTTTCTTGCCGAGGCCACAATGTCTGCTAGAGGACGACGCCTCCAAAATTTTCATATCAAAATTCTTCACCACTTGAGTTTGCTTCAACACAAAATTCATTTCACTATACACAAAACTCATTTCAAAATTCACAAAATTCATTTCACAACTCACAAAACTCCTTCTATACTCCTCAAAATGACTTCACCACAATACCCACATATCCAAAAAATCATTCTCAACCTTCATCTCTTGAGCTAACATTTGACCAAAGAACCTTAAATAGCAATTTCACAATGCTTGTCATCAACTATAGAGCTTAACTATGTTTTTCTTGATATTAAATAATTTTACAAATTAGTGTAATCTCGAATTGTATATTGTGTATTATTGTTACATATAAATTTTTTTAATATTAATATTTTTTAATAGTGAATTATTTTTAAATTTATAAATTTAAATAATATTATTAAGAAAATAGTCACTATATTAATTTTAATTACTTTAATTAATTAATTAAGTGGGACCACAACAGGGACTAAATATAGTTCCTCCTACTCTATGTATATGCAATTAATTTCTTGCTCATTTATCTCACCATGTTAATGGATGGGGTGCCCACGCACAAGGCGTGCGAGCGCTCTGAACAGGGGTTGTGTTAATGAGTGTGCGGACGCACAAAGAGGTGCGTGCGCACAGGATGCCGAATCCTAGGCGTCACAATCACTGACCCGGAGCAAGTGGGACGCAACATGACCCTTGTTACTTTCTATGTATCTCAATTACTAACCCAAAGTAAGTGGGATGATCCATGAAAGATTGTAGGTGTTTCCATAGGGTTCTCCCATGTAATTGACCTCTTCCATGGTGGGTTGATCAGGATCATAAGCTTCTGTTTCAGAAGAAGCTTCCTAAATAAGAAATAATAAATGCGTTTTATCGAATAAGATATAAAAAATTAATTTTATTTTTAACGTTTAAATTTAAATATTAGATAGTGTTTCAAAAATATTTTGTATATAATTTAATAATTTTAGATGTGTTATAATTAAAAAAAAAACATAATTTTTATGAACATACATTCTAATAATTTTAAAAATATTAATGTTCAAATAAGTAATGGAAAAATCATTTTGTGATGCTAAGGTTGTTCCAAATATTTTGGAAGATGTTGATGCAAGTAATCAAGTTGAAAATACCAAAATTGACGCCTAAGTTCATGAAAAGTCAGAATTACTGCAATCTGTCCCTAAAACTGATGTAACAGACAATTCTACAGGAGACAATTCCATTTTATTTCCTATAACTGCTGAATTTCCTGAAAGTACCAGCAACTCTAACCCATGTCATTCAAAATATGTTTTTAAATCTCTCAAACCTTGAGAATAGAGATTTCTGAAAAATTATCTACAAGATTTTATAATTGGAGTTCCATCATAAGGTGTTACCACAAGAATTTCTTTCAGAAGAAGGATGGAGAAAAATAATTTGGCACTAATTTCTCAAATTGAGCCTCAAAATGTGAATGAAGCCCTTGAAAATTCATCTTGGGTTAAGGCTATGAAAGAGGAGCTTCAACAATTTGAGAAGAATAATGTGTGGACACTTTTACCTGATCTAAATGGAAAGAAAGTGATGGAAACCAAGTGGATATTTCATAACAAGTTGGGATAAAATGGAAGCATAGCCAGGAACAAGACGAGATTGGTGGCTCAATGATATGATCAAGAAAAAGAAATTGATTTTGACAAATTTTTTGCACTAGTGGCTCGAATAGAAACAATCAGATTACTCATTGTCTATGTAGCTCATTGATGAGCGGATAATTTATACGCTTTTTGGCATTGTTTTTAGGTAGTTTTTATTAAGTTCAAGCTACTTTTAGGGATGTTTTCATTAGTTTTTATGTTAAATTCACATTTCTGGACTTTACTATGAGTTTGTGTGTTTTTCTGTGATTTCAGGTAAATTCTGACTGAAATTGAGGGATTTGAGCAAAACTCTGAAAAAGGCTGACAAAAGGACTGCTGATGTTGTTGGATTCTGACCTCCCTGCACTCGAAATGGATTTTCTGGAGCTACAGAACTCCAATTGGCGCGCTCTCAACGGCGTTGGAAAGTAGACATCCAGGACTTTTCAGCAATATATAATAGTCCATACTTTATTCGAAGAATGACGACGTAACTTGGCGTTGAACGCCAAGTACAAGCAGCTGTCTGGAGTTAAACGCCAGAAAAACGTCATGATCCGGAGTTGAACGCCCAAAACACGTCATAACTCGAAGTTCAACTCCAAGAAATGCCTCAGCTCGTGAATTGATCAAGATCAGCCCAAGCACACACCAAGTGGGCCCCGGAAGTGAATTTATGCATCAATTACTTACTCATGTAAACCCTAGTAGCTAGTCTAGTATATATAGGACATTTATCTATTGTATTAGACATCTTTGGTCTCAGTTTTATTTTATTCTTCATCTTAGGAGATCATTGATCACGTTTTGGGGGCTGGCCATTCGGCCATGCCTGAACCCTTTGCTTATGTATTTTCAACGGTGGAGTTTCTGCACACCATAGATTAAGGGTGTGGAGCTCTGCTGTACCTCAAGTATTAATGAAGTTCTATTTTCTTTTATTCAATTCCTCTTTTATTCTTATTCCAAGATATTCATTCGTACCCAAGAACATGATGAATGTGATGAGTTAGATAACCCTCATTATCATTCTCACTTATGAACGCGCGTGATTGACAACCACTTCCGTTCTACATGCAACAAGGCTTGAATGTATATCTCTTAGATTCCCCAACAGAATCTTCGTGGTATAAGCTAGATAGATGGCGGCATTTATGAGGATCCGGAAAGTCTCACCTTGTCTGTGGTATTCCGAGTAGGATCCTGGGAATCCGGAAAGTCTCACCTTGTCTGTGGTATTCCGAGTAGGATTCCGGTAATGAATGACTGTGACGTGCTTCAAACTTGCAACCTGCTGGGCGTTAGTGACAGACGCAAAAGAATCAAGGGATTTTATTCCAGTAGGAGCGGGAACCAACCAGTGATTAGCCGTACTGTGACAGAGTGCGTGAGCATTAGTTTTCACTGCGAGGATGGGATGTAGCCATCAACCATGGGTGATGCCTCCAGACTGATTAGCTGTGCGAGTGACAGCCGCATAGGATATTTTCCCGAGAGGATTGAAAGTAGCCACAGCTGATGGTGAACCCCTATACAAAGCTTGCCATAGAAAGGAGTAAGAAGGATTGAGTAGAAGCAGTAGGAGGGCAGGCGTCCTTGAGCTCTACAGCATCTCCATCCACTTATCTGAAATTCCTACCAATGAATCCGCATAAGTATTCTATCCCTTTTATTATGTATTTTCTTTTTATTTTATAATTTATTCCAATAATCACAATTACCCTTTAATCTCCCTAACTGAGATTTACAAGGTGACCATAGCTTGCTTCATACCAACAATCTCTGTGGATTCGACCCTTACTCACGTAAGGTTTATTACTTGGACGACCCAGTACACTTGCTGGTTAGTTGAACGGAGTTGTGAATTCAACCAGTGCCATAATAATGATTTCATACAAAGACAAACAACTTAAAGAGAATTGATCACAATTTCGTCCACCAAGTTTTTGGCGCCGTTGCCGGGGATTGTTCGAGTATGGACAACTGACGGTTCATCTTGTTGCTCAGATTAGGTAATTTTCTTTTCAAAATCTTTTTTTTTCAAAATTTTTCTTTTATTTTTCGTGTTTTTAAACTTTATTTTCGAATAATAATAATAATAATCTAAAAAAAGTAGAAAATCATAAAAATCAAAAAATATTTTGTGTTTCTTGTTTGAGTCTTGAGTCAAATTTTAAGTTTGGTGTCAATTGCATGTTTTAAAAATTTTTCTTGCAATTTTCGAAAATCCCATGCATTCATAGTGTTCTTCATGATCTTCAAGTTGTTCTTGACAAGTCTTCTTGTTTGATCTTGATGATTTCATGTTTTGTGTTGTTTCTTGTTTTTCATGTGCATCTTTGCATTCATATTTTCCAAGCATTAAAAATTTCTAAGTTTGGTGTCTTGCATGTTTTCTTTGCATCAAAAATTTTTCAAAATTATGTTCTTGATGTTCATCATGATCTTCATAGTGTTCTTGGTGTTCATCTTGACATTCATAGCATTCTTGCATGCATCTTGTGTCTTGATCCAAAATTTTCATGTTTTGGGTCATTTTTGTGTTTTTCTTTAAAAATTTAAAAATAAAAAATATCTTTTCCTTATTTCCCTCCAAAATTTCGAAATTTTGGGATTGACTTGGTCAAAAATTTTCAAAATTAGTTGTTTCTTACAAGTCAAGTCAAAATTTCAATTTTAAAAATCTTATCTTTTCAAAATCTTTTTCAAAAATCATATCTTTTTCATTTTTTTTATATATAATTTTCGAAAATTTCAAAAATTATTTTTCAAAATATTTTCAAAATCTTTTTCTTATCTTTTTATCAAATTTTCGAAAATTAAGCTAACAATTAATGTGATTGGTTCAAAAATTTGAAGTTTGTTACTTTCTTGTTAAGAAAGGTTCAATCTTTAAATTCTAGAATCTTATCTTGTAGTTTCTTGTTAGCTAAGTAATTTTAAAAATTAAATCTTTTTCAAAATATCTTTTTCTTAAAACTTTTATTTTATTTTTATCTTATCCTTTTCAAAAATTTTATCCCTTTCAAAATTTGATTTCAAAATATCTTATCTAACTTCTTATCCTTTTATCTTTTTCAAAATTTGATTTCAAATCTTTTTCAATCAAACTAACTAACTTTTTGTTTGTTTCTTATCTTTTCAAAACCACCTAACTACTTTTCCCTCTCTAATTTTCGAAAATTCTCCCTCTCTTTTTCAAAAATTCTTTTTGCTTTAAATTTTAATTTTAATTATGTTTTGTCTTTGATTTTCGAAAATTATTAACCTCTTTTTCAAAATTATTTTCGAATTCTCCCTCCTCTTTTCTTCTTCTATTTAATTATTTAATTACTAACACTTCTCTTCACCTCTCTTCATCCAAAATCCGAATCTCCTTCTTCATTCTTCTACCCCTTTCTTTTTCTACTAACATAAAGGAATCTCTATACTGTGACATAGAGAATTCCTCTTTCTTTTCTTGTTTTCTTCTCTTTCATATGAGCAGGAACAGGGAAAAAGACACTCTTGTTGAAATAGATCCAGAACCTGAAAGGACTCTGAAGAGAAAATTAAGAGAAGCTAAATTGCAACAATCCAGAAGAAACCTTCTAGAAATTTTCGAACAAGAGAAAGAGATGGCAGCTGAAAATAATAATAATAATGCAAGGAGAATGCTTGGTGACTTCACTAAGCCAACGTCCAAATTTGATGGAAGAAGCATCTCCATTCCTGCCATTGGAGCCAATAACTTTGAGCTGAAACCTCAGCTAGTTGCTTTAATGCAACAAAACTGCAAGTTTTATAGACTTCCATCTGAAGATCCTTATCAGTTTTTAACTGAGTTCTTGCAGATCTGTGAGACTGTAAAGATGAATGGAGTTGATCCTGAAGTCTACAGACTCATGCTTTTCCCTTTTGCTGTAAGAGACAGAGCTAGAATATGGTTGGATTCACAACCTAAGGATAGCCTGGACTCCTGGGATAAGCTGGTCACTGCCTTCTTGGATAAATTCTTTCCTCCTCAAAAGCTGAGTAAGCTGAGAGTGGATGTTCAAACCTTCAAACAAAAAGATGGTGAATCCCTCTATGAAGCTTGGGAAAGATACAAGCAGCTGACCAAGAGATGTCCATCTGACATGTTTTCAGAATGGACCATATTAGATATATTCTATTATGGTCTCTCTGAATTTTCGAAAATGTCATTGGATCATTCTGCAGGTGGATCTATCCACCTGAAGAAAACGCCTGAAGAGGCTCAAGAGCTCATTGACATGGTTGCAAATAACCAGTTCATGTACACCTCTGAGAGGAATTCTGTGAACAATGGGATACCTCAAAAGAAAGGAGTTCTTGAAATTGATGCTCTGAATGCCATATTGGCTCAGAATAAAGTGTTGACTCAACAGGTCAACATGATCTCTCAAAATCTGAATAGATTGCAACATGCATCCAACAGTACTAGAGAGGCAGCTTCTGAAGAAGCTTATGATCCTGAGAACCCTGCCATGGCAGAGGTTAATTACATGGGTGAACCTTATGGAAACACCTATAACTCATCATGGAGGAATCATCCAAATTTCGCCTGGAAGGATCAACAAAAGCCTCAACAAGGCTTTAACAATGGTGGACGCAATAGGCTAAACAATAGTAAGCCATATCCATCATCTTCTCAGCAACAGACAGAGAAATCTGAACAAAACAATTCTAATTTAGCCAACATAGTCTCTGATCTGTCAAAGGCCACTTTCAGTTTCATGAATGAAACAAGATCCTCCATTAGAAATCTGGAGGCACAAGTGGGCCAGCTGAGTAAGAAAGTTATTGAAACTCCTCCCAGTGTTCTCCCAAGCAATACAGAAGAAAATCTAAAAGGAGAGTGCAAGGCCATTGATTTAATCAAAGTGGCCGAATGCACAAAGGAGGAGGAGGACGAAAATCCTAGTGAGGAAGACCTCCTGGGACGTTCCTCAAGCAAGAAGGAGTTTCCTATTAAGGATCCTGAGGAATCTGAGGCTCATCTAGAGACCATAGAGATTCCTTTAAATCTCCTTCTGCCATTCATGAGCTCTGAAGAATATTCATCCTCTGAAGAGAATGAAGATGTGATTGGAGAGCAAGTTGCTCAATACTTAGGAGCTATCATGAAACTGAATGCCAAGCTGTTTGGTAATGAGACTTGGGAAAGTGAACCTCCCTTGCTCATTAGTGAACTAGATACTTGGATTCAGAGAACTCTACCTCAAAAGAAACAAGATCCTGGCAAGTTCTTAATACCTTGCACCATTGGCACCATGAGCTTTGAAAAAGCTCTATGTGATCTTGGGTCCGGGATAAATCTAATGCCACTCTCTGTAATGGAGAAGCTGGGGATCATTGAGGTACAACCTGCCTTGTTCTCATTACAATTGGCAGATAAGTCCATAAGACAAGCTTATGGAATAATGGAGGACGTGCTAGTAAGGGTTGAAGGCCTTTACATCCCTACTGATTTCATAATCCTAGACACTAGGAAAGAAGATGATGAATGCATCATCCTAGGAAGACCTTTCCTAGCCACAACAGGAGCTGTGATAGATGTCAACAGAGGTGAGTTAGTCCTTCAATTAAATGGGGACTACCTTGTGTTTGAGGCACATTGCCATCCCTCTGTGACAAAAGAGAGTAAGCATGAAGAGCTTCTCTCAGTTCAGAGTCAAGAAGAGCCCACACAGTCAAACTCTAAGTTTGGTGTTGTGAGGCCACAACCAAACTCTAAGTTTGGTGTTCAAACCCCATATCCAAACTCTAAGTTTGGTGTTGGGACTACACACTAAATTGACCTGATCACCATGTGGCTCCATGAGAGCCACTGTCAAGCTATTGACATTAAAGAAGCGCTTGTTGGGAGGCAACCCAATTTTATTTATCTAATTTTATTTTATTTTGTTTCTTTGTTATTTTTGTGTTTTATTAGGTACATGATCATGAGGAGTCACGAAAAAAATCAAAAAAATTAAAAACAGAGTCAAAAACAGAAGAAAAAATTTTTCACCCTGGAGGACGCACGGGCTGGCGTTCAACGCCCAGAAGGTGCATCTGGCCGGCGTTCAACGCCAGAACAGGGCACCATTCTGGCGCTGAACGCCAGAAACAAGCTACTTCCTGGCGCTGAACGCCAGGAATGTGCACAGAGAGGACAAACTGGCGCTGAACGCCAGTAACAAGCATGAAACTGGCGTTCAACGCCAGGAACATGCATTACATGGGCGTTGAACGCCCAGAACGTGCATCAATGGGCGTTTGAACGCCAGAATGATGCACGAAGGCATTTTACATGCCTAATTGGTGCAGGGATGGAATTCCTTGACACCTCAGGATCTGTGAACCTCACAGAATCCCCACCTAACATATTCCTACCTCACCTCCTAATCCTAGTTTTTGTGATGACTATTCCTCATGCCACACTTCCCAAACACTCTTCCCCATACACCCCACTTACCTTTAAAATTCAAATTCTCTTCCCCACTCACCTTCAAAATTTAAAACTCTCTCCCACCCAATCCCACCCATATAGCCGAATACACACATCCCTCCATCTCCTCCATCTCTTTTTCTTCTTCTTCATCTTTTCTTCCTTCTCTTGCTCGAGGGCGAGCAATATTTTAAGTTTGGTGTGGTAAAAGCATAGCTTTTTTTGCTTTTCCATTACCATTAATGGCACCTAAGGCCAGAGAAACCTCAAAGGGAAGACAAAAGCTTCCACTTCTGAGTCATGGGAGATGGAAAGAAAAATATAAGCCGTCATAGCTCAGTGGTAGAACATGTGGCTGCAAATCAAGAGATTCCTGAGATACCTCAAGGAATAAGTTGTCCTCCACACAAGTATTGGAAGCAACTAAGGGGAGGAACACCAAAATTACTAGGAATCATTCAACAGAAGCAAGGAAGGGACATAGAAGAACTGAAGAACATCATTGGACCTTCAAGAAGAAGACGCCACTAAAGGTGGATTCATTCCTTGTTCTTTATTTCTTTCTGTTTTCGGTTTTTAATTATTGTGTTTATCTATGTTTTGTGTCTTTATTTCATGATCATTAGTATGTAACCATGCCTTAAAGCTATGAATAAAATCCATTAGTCCTTCACCTCTCTTAAATGAAAAATGTTTTAATTCAAAAGAACAAGAAGTACATGAATTTCGAAACTATTATTGAATTTAATTTAATTATATTGATGTGGTGACAATACTTTTTGTTTTCTGAATGAATGCTTGAACAGTGCATATGTCTTTTGATCTTGTTGTTTATGAGTGTTAAAATTGTTGGCTCTTGAAAGAATGATGAACAAAGAGAAATGTTATTGATGATCTGAAAAATCATGAAATTGATTCTTGAAGCAAGAAAAAGCAGTGAAAAAGAAGAAGCATTCGAAAAAAAAATGGAGCTAAAAAGAGTATATAGAAAAAGAAGGAGCAGTAGAAAAAGCCAATAGCCCTTAAAACCAAAAGGCAAGGGTAAAAAGGATCCAAGGCTTTGAGCATCAATGGATAGGAGGGCCTAAGGAAATTAAATCCAGGCCTAAGCGGCTAAATCAAGCTGTCCTTAACCATGTGCTTGTGTCATGAAGGTCCAAGTGAAAAGCTTGAGACTGAGTGGTTAAAGTCGTGATCCAAGGCAAAAGAGTGTGCTTAAGAGCTCTGGACACCACTAACTGGGGACTTTAGCAAAGCTAAGTCACAATCTGAAAAGGTTCACCCAGTTATGTGTCTGTGGCATTTGTGTATCCGGTGGTAATACTGGAAAACAAAGTGCTTAGGGCCACGGCCAAGACTCATAAGTAGCTGTGTTCAAGAATCAACATGCTTAAATTAGGAAATTCAATAACACAATCCAAAATTCTAAGTTCCCAGAGACGCCAATCACTCTAAACTACAAAGGAAAAAGTGAGATGCCAAAACTGTTCAGAAGCAAAAAGCTACAAGTCCCGCTCATGTAATTAAATTGATATTCATTGATATTTTGAATTTATAGTATGTTCTCTTCTTTTTATCCTATTTGATTTTCAGTTGCTTGGGGACAAGCAACAATTTAAGTTTGGTGTTGTGATGAGCGGATAATTTATACGCTTTTTGGCATTGTTTTTAGGTAGTTTTTATTAAGTTCAAGCTACTTTTAGGGATGTTTTCATTAGTTTTTATGTTAAATTCACATTTCTGGACTTTACTATGAGTTTGTGTGTTTTTCTGTGATTTCAGGTAAATTCTGACTGAAATTGAGGGATTTGAGCAAAACTCTGAAAAAGGCTGACAAAAGGACTGCTGATGCTGTTGGATTCTGACCTCCCTGCACTCGAAATGGATTTTCTGGAGCTACAGAACTCCAATTGGCGCGCTCTCAACGGCGTTGGAAAGTAGACATCTAGGGCTTTCCAGAAATATAAAATAGTCCATACTTTATTCGAAGAATGACGACGTAACTTGGCGTTGAACGCCAAGTACAAGCAGCTGTCTAGAGTTAAACGCCAGAAAAACGTCATGATCCGGAGTTGAACGCCCAAAACACGTCATAACTCGAAGTTCAACTCCAAGAAATGCCTCAGCTCGTGAATTGATCAAGATCAGCCCAAGCACACACCAAGTGGGCCCCGGAAGTGAATTTATGCATCAATTACTTACTCATGTAAACCCTAGTAGCTAGTCTAGTATATATAGGACATTTATCTATTGTATTAGACATCTTTGGTCTCAGTTTTATTTTATTCTTCATCTTAGGAGATCATTGATCACGTTTTGGGGGCTGGCCATTCGGCCATGCCTGAACCCTTTGCTTATGTATTTTCAACGGTGGAGTTTCTGCACACCATAGATTAAGGGTGTGGAGCTCTGCTGTACCTCAAGTATTAATGAAGTTCTATTTTCTTTTATTCAATTCCTCTTTTATTCTTATTCCAAGATATTCATTCGTACCCAAGAACATGATGAATGTGATGAGTTAGATAACCCTCATTATCATTCTCACTTATGAACGCGCGTGATTAACAACCACTTCCGTTCTACATGCAACAAGGCTTGAATGTATATCTCTTAGATTCCTCAACAGAATCTTCGTGGTATAAGCTAGATAGATGGCGGCATTTATGAGGATCCGGAAAGTCTCACCTTGTCTGTGGTATTCCGAGTAGGATTCCGGTAATGAATGACTGTGACGTGCTTCAAACTTGCAACCTGCTGGGCGTTAGTGACAGACGCAAAAGAATCAAGGGATTTTATTCCAGTAGGAGCGGGAACCAACCAGTGATTAGCCGTACTGTGACAGAGTGCGTGAGCATTAGTTTTCACTGCGAGGATGGGATGTAGCCATCAACCATGGGTGATGCCTCCAGACTGATTAGCTGTGCGAGTGACAGCCGCATAGGATATTTTCCCGAGAGGATTGAAAGTAGCCACAGCTGATGGTGAACCCCTATACAAAGCTTGCCATAGAAAGGAGTAAGAAGGATTGAGTAGAAGCAGTAGGAGGGCAGGCGTCCTTGAGCTCTACAGCATCTCCATCCACTTATCTGAAATTCCTACCAATGAATCCGCATAAGTATTCTATCCCTTTTATTATGTATTTTCTTTTTATTTTATAATTTATTCCAATAATCACAATTACCCTTTAATCTCCCTAACTGAGATTTACAAGGTGACCATAGCTTGCTTCATACCAACAATCTCTGTGGATTCGACCCTTACTCACGTAAGGTTTATTACTTGGACGACCCAGTACACTTGCTGGTTAGTTGAACGGAGTTGTGAATTCAACTAGTGCCATAATAATGATTTCATACAAAGACAAACAACTTAAAGAGAATTGATCACAATTTCGTCCACCACTCATTGTGATTTCAAGCTTTTCCAAATGGATGTAAAATGTTCTTTCTTAAATGGTATAATAGATAGAAAAGTATATGCAGCACAATCTCCTGGTTTTGAAAACAAAGATTTTTCAAACCATATTTTCAAACTTTCTAAAGTACTTTATGGTTTGAGACATGCTCCTAGAGTTTTGTACGAAAGTCTTAGTTCTTTCCTTTTGAAAAATGATTTTCAAAGAGGCACCATCGATACTACCACTACAAGATTTATATTTAATTGAAGAAGTTTTTTAGTAGAGATTTTAAAAAACCTCCAAAATACACTTTATTTATGTCAATTTATAAAACTCTCCCTAATAGTTAATTTATAAAATTTATATTCTATCCCAAAAAAAATTCTTCTACTACTGAGTTTTTAAAACTCACTGAGGCAGAGAGAAGAGAAGAGAATGGAGATCGACAAAACCCTAAGTTCTCTACCGTTGGTATAGCTGTCATTATAGTCGCCGGTTCTGCTGCCATTACCGCCACAGTTGTTGCAGGAAGCTTCTCAATCGAGCTACCTTCTCTATCAACATTATAATTTTAGATCTGTATGCTCTGTAAATACGGTTTCTGCTGCAGTTTCCGCCATCGTTGCCGCTGTAGTTTTCACAGTCAAAAGCTTTTGAATCGAGCCACTGTTTTAGATCTATTTTCTCCTTCGAGCTGCCACTGGCATTCTTCTTTTTCTTCATATTTTACTTGTCTCTATTTTTCTGCTTTTTTGAAGTTCCAATTGATCAACCAACATGCCAACTTTTTTTTCACGCTATTTTACCGTACTTCATCAACCAACTTATGGTAATTTTTAAAATGTGTTTAATCAGTGTCTAATACCGTACTTGTTTTTACAATGAAGCAATTGCCATTGGTTATTACATTAACTGGACTCATGATTATAGAATTTTACCATTGTGCGATCTCCTGCAAATTGAAATGGAAATAGCTTGTCTTGTCTGAATATGCTTGCATGCTTTTACTTGTTCATTCTTGCCACAATTTCATGTTTCATTGGGATATTCTGCATTTCTGTATTATTCAATTGCTTTGTGATTTATGTGATAATATTTTGTTTTCTCACTTTTTAATTTTGTGAAATGCAAGCATCTTATCAATAATTTGTACACTACCTCAAAGGTTTTTCTTTTAGAGTTTGACTATATATTACCCTTGTGAAATGTAATTATTTTTGCTAGCATGGGATATAATGTCTAGTGTTTTTCCTTGATAATATTTTGGTATTGAAATCTGTTAGAATGACTATTAACTGTATTTCTTACTTGGAAGAGTTTGTTTGAGTTATTATGATTGTAAGATATTATAAATTGATGATAGTGTAGTTTTTCAAGTTCATCTTGGACTAAGATCTTGAGAATAGTAAAGGTTTCATATAATATATGAGTGTTGCATTGTCTTTATTGTTATTTTGGTTACCAATTTTATTCTTTATTACTTGCAATTATTCTTAGCTGCTAAAGAATGCTTAGCTAATTCTTCAATTAACAATTTATTTTGATGTTACTGTTTGAAGTATCTTTTAGAAATGGAAGATCTTGTGATCCATACAAATCATAAGTTGAACTTTTTTTCATTTCTTCTATCACTTTAGATCTTCATTTCTCATTACTTATTGTAGATAATGCTAATGTTTCATTTAAAAGGAATGTTCTTGATTTTTTTAGGGAGTTTTCCCTCTTTTGATCAAAGATTTGGTAGCTAGTGATTTATCTAATGGATAGTCATTTCCTTTTTTAGCATTAGTTTATAGAAATTAGTTTTAGCATTATCATTATGCATTTGAGTCATTTATGCTGATATTTGTGTAATTTTTAAGTTTTGCAATTAGCAACTCTCTCTACTTTCATTTTCAACTTCTGCTTTCTCTACGTCAATTACAAAATGAGTAAGTACTTTAAGCAAGCCTTTATCTTTTTTTTTTGATAGTGTAAATAAGTAGCTTTCATTCATGAATAGGACTAATAGTATCCAAAAAAGTAAGATTATAAATATTGGTTGGAGCATCTTCCATCCATACTTCAGTTGGATTGGTAAGAGCTATTTTAGCTAATTCATGAGCTACCCTATTACCACTCTTTTTTACATGAGAGAACTCTACTGATCTTAAGCTAGTTGCTAAATTAAAACAATCAACAATGAAGGACCCAAAATAATTATTTTGGCTCTTGTTAGATCTGAGACTTTGGATGATTTCTATATTATCATTCTCCATAATAACATAAAAAAGCAACGTTGTTGGACTTTTTCTAAACCCATTAAACAAGCCAATGTCTCAGCTTCTTGGGAATTAAGGGATAAGTCTCCTTTCCACGTACTAGCCATTAACATGGAACCAAAATCATCTCTTGTCACTACTCCTATGCTAACCAATCTATTATCTAAAGTAGATGCATCCACATTTATTTTGATAGAATTGGTAGGTGGGCAAACCCATCTTTCGGAGCTGTTGGAGCCAGGTGGTGAAAATTGGAGCTCGGCATTGGTGATTCTCAAAGTAAAAAGGAACTCCTCATGCTTTCTTCTTGCTCGATCAACTACTTTCAAAGAAGATTCTTCTTTATTCTTGAAAATGAGATGGTTATGGCTTGTCCAAAGAGATAGAAGACAGTTGCACAACAAACCTTGCTCTTGGGGATTAAAGGATTTCAGCAAAAATTCATTCTACTCTGGTGCTTCCATAGATGAATTTGCAGTCGTTCGAATTGCCAAAGGGGAGTGAAACCAAAATCTTCGAGCAAATTCGCAATTCTTGAAGAGGTGAGTTTTAGTTTCTTCGTTCTTCCAATAGTGAGAAAAGAGGACAATACAATTGACATCTCTCTTTTGCAGGTTCAATTTTGTTGGCAGTGATTTACTAAGGATTCTCCAAGCACAGTGAATTGCGCAGGGGTGGGCTTTTGCTTTCCAAAGTTGTTTCCACCAAGGCTCTTCTAGGTTTGGTGATAGCCCACTTCTGTTCCGGAGTTGTTCTTGCTTTATGATCTTGTGGTACGCATCCTTGACTCTGTACTTTCCATTCCTTGAAAATTTCCAATAATATTGGTCTTGTTGTGCTGTTATTTGTGGTGGAATTCTTATGATTTGTTGGGCTTTGAACTCCATGAACATGTTCCTGATTTTCATAATATCCCATCTATTTCTTTCATCATTTATTAACTCTCTAACAGTTGTATTCTCATCTAAACTGTTAATTAGGATCCATATTCTGTGATTTTTCTATTTTGGTAACCATGGTACCCCAAATCTTTACAAATCTTTCATTTCCTATCTTCCACAGCCCCTCCCCCCCAATTCAAGAACTTCCTTCCATGTGTAGCTTAGTGCATAGCCTATTGATGCTTTTAGAAAACTGGCTCTAGAAAAATGCCTTGCTTTGAGGACTCTTGCTGCTTGGAGACTTAGGTCTTGTCATTAATCTCCACCCTTGTTTCGCCAAAAGTACTGAATTAAAGGTCTCAAATTTTTGGAATCCTAGTCCACCTTCTAGTTTACTTGAACAAAGTTTACTTGGGCTTGCCCACTTTTGTGGGAAGATCTAAAAAGAAAGTTTTTGATTTTATCTAGGAGAGAGTTTGGAAGAAGCTCAAGGGATGGAAGGAGAAATATCTCTCAAGAGTAGGAAAGGAGATATTGATAAAAGCGATTGTACAATCAGTTCCTACTTATATCATGGGATGCTTTCAAATACCCAAAGCAAGCCTTTATCTTTCTTATATTGGTTTTGGTCAAAATTAATTTCTTTCTTTTTTCAGTTGCATATTCTAGTTTGGTCTTGGTCAATCAAAAATGGCTCCCACATCTGCAGAGTCTATAAAGATTTTGTGACACATTGATGTTGTTTGCCATTGTCATAAAAATAAAGATTTTTTTTGCATATTTTATAATGTGACATATGTATGATTTCATCAAAAGTGACAAAAATATGTCTCTTCCATATGGCATATTTTTAACCTAAATACTTGAATATTTTGGCATTGACCTTAGCATTGAGTCATGAAAATAGAAACTCTTATTTAAAAGGGGGTGGTGTAGTTAAGCAATAAAAGAAAGGATCCACTAGGATCGAAAAGGTGGTCAATGATGAAGATGATGATATTGAGGATATTCCTCCTCGTTCAACGGCTGGGACATCAGCCTCATCAAGTCAAATATACCTTCTAACCGGCGCTGTCAAAGATGTGCTCCAAGAATTCGTCAACTTGTCTAATCATCTCATTTCTTCAAGCCAACAAGAAAGGAAGCTCACAGTCCGAAATGAGAATGTTGTGCATAAGTCAAGAGGTCACGTTGTAGTTCTTTTAAAGTATGTAGACAATCTAAATGATGAGGAAACTATGCAGATTGATCATAAAGAGCCGTTGGAATTGAAGGATGAAGGCTCAAATACATAGGAATGCCTCTTGTTGAAGACCTTGAACTGTTTTCTTTTTCCTTAAAATTTATGATACTTTTCTATCCTAACTATTGTTTTTATCTTGCTAGATGAATGCATTAACTACTAGTACTTTAATAATATTCTGATGCTATTTTAAACTTTAGCCTCTAACATATCTTTTTGTAGGATTATCTTTTATCCTCCTTGATGACAAAAGGGAGAGTGAAGGATTGATATATTATTCATGCTAGTAGATGGTTGAATGGTTGAATATTTTTTTCTTTAGATGATAGATATATGTTGATAATTATTTTTAAATTTTTTCATGAACTTTATTGTCTGACTCATAATCATGCATGTAAAGCACACACTTTGGTTTGTCTAGTTGAAATTTTGTGTTTTAGGTATTCTCACAAGTCCATCAAGTAGGAGAATTTATTACAAAAGAAAGGGAAAGCTCTTCATATAATTCAAATTGGTATCACCAAAGAAAAGTCTCTAATCTTCACTATTTTTCAATCCCTTTAGTTTCTTTACAAATTATGTTTGTCATCAAGGGGTAGATTATTGAGTTTAGAAAATAATTTCATATAAGCATTTGGTTGGGTTAAAAGCCCAAAAGTTATTTGATGCATGTTTTAATGTTGTAGACCCAAGTTAGTCTTTGTTTAAGAAGACCAAATGCAAACAAGGTCAGCAACATGGCTCATTACATGATGAAAAAAAAATCTTACTGATGCTACTAAAGCTTTACCCAAAATTATTAAAGTAAATCAAAGGAAAAGTAGCTCACTTTTTTATGCAAAAAATGTTTCATCAAACAAATTTTGGAGGAAAAGATCAGTTAATGGAGCAAAGAATCAAATCCAAATGCTGATGTAGTTCAGAAGAAAAGAGTTACTGTTGTATTACCATTCTTGTGCAAACAAATAGCTTGTTGAAGCTACCACATTTCTACTGGAACATGATGCGGAATTTTTTTCAAAACTACAACTCGACAAGTGCACCGAATCGTATCAAGTAATATCATGGTGAGTGAGTTATCGTTCCCACGAGGATTAGAAGACTAAGCAACAATGATTAATTGACTTTTCTAATTAGACAAATCAAGAAATAAAGGAATGAATGAGGAATTAAAGCAAACGTGTAAACAGAGGACAATAAAAGTAGCAAAAGTGAATGTGAAGACAATAATGGTGAGAATGTTAATATTTTAGAGATGTTCACTCTCTCGGAAAATAATCCTTGTGTTCATTTATTTAAGGCATGCAGAGATCAATCACAACCAATCATAAATAATCAAATTCCAATTCCTTGGCAATTGAATTTCTCTTTAACCTAATTAATCGCTAATTCTTTTAGTCAATCATTTGAGAAAAGAGACGAAGCATAAATTTGATTTAGTTTTAAATAAGATTCTAGAATAGTCCTTAGGTTGAATTTTATGTAACTTATCCAAGCTAGTCCTAAACAATTGAAACTTACAAGAAAGAATGATTTTCAAAAGTTTTCTAATCCAAATTTTATATCACTTATTCAAAGTAAAGCAATTGAAAGTCACAAAGCGTCGCACACTCTTTGAAACACTATTTCTATTTAAATAAAAAAGTTGTGAGAAAGAGTTTTTAAGCTAATTTCAATATTACTTTTTCCAAAACAATATTTAGAATTCAAAACAGAGTTAGAATATTTTCCAACAATTCTAAATCTTTAGGGATGAAGAACAAAATCTCAATCATGAAATAGATCAAAACATAAACCTCAAATAAAATAAAACACTTAGATCAATAATCTATAAAAAGATGAATAAAGCTCCTAATCATAACGGCTAGGAGAGAAGAGGGCTCACGTAAGTGTTTTTCCTTCTTAATAAATACTAACCGTAAACCTAATTATTTTAAAATTCAAACCAAATCCAATTAAAACAAAATCAAATCTAAACTAATTAATGTTCCTTTAATAATTTTTTTATCCTAAGTCAAGTTGTTGATAATTCTTTATAATTGTCAATTAATGCTTCAAATCATGGGCCTTATGTTCAAGCTTTAATCATCAACTCAAGTGCTTCAAAGGATTGGAGACTAAGAGGGATTTAGCAAGGAATCAAAATCCCTAAGAGTTGCCCAATTTGGTGCATGAGGTGCCACATTTCCTACGTGAAGCACAAGCCCAAAAGAGGAGGGATTGGAGGCCTCTATTTGGTTACGTGAGGCTCACCAACTGGTGCGTGAGTGCGTGAAGGAGAGGCAACCTCTAGAGGTGAAAGTAGTGGCTGCGTGAGGTGCAAGTGCTGGGGATGTAAGGCGCCGGGGTAAGGGTGACCCTTGGAAGTGGGCTTGGAGGCTTGGTTGTCCTAGGAGCTCTTTGTGACGAACACAAACTCCTATGCTTTGTTCACTATAAACTATTATATATCATTAGAAAGTTCTGGAAGTTGGCTCTCTAATGCTGCTAGAACCGCTTCATTTGGACCTCTATAACTTAGATTATACTTGTTGGAGTATGAAAATGTCAGGTTGGCATCTCACTAAAGTTCACTGGAAGTGTTCATTCAATATTGGCTCTTGTCCTTCTCTTTTTCTTTGTTCTTTGCTAACTTTCAACACTTTTCTACACATACCAAAACTTAAAACAATTTCAAGAAATATTGATTAAAATTACTAAAATCTCAATTAAGAATAAGAAAATTCACTAATTTTATTAAAAAACAAAAACAACTAAAGATGTTCATGCATGACAACATTTTTGAAAAAAAAGAAGAAAAAGGGGACTCTTTACTTTTCATATCAAATTAAAGATAAAGGATGAAACTTAGGGTCAAAGCTTAAGAATCATGGATGTTGATTTTACAAGTACTTTGAAAACTTCATCCGCTACAGAATCATCTAGCAACCATGAATCTATTGCTGATACTACCTATTTACTTTACATTTCTGCTATGATTTTTTAGGAGAAGAAGACAAACTCAAATATGTTTCAATCTTCAGAAGTTGACTCTACACTAAGGTTCTGAAAACCGAATCGGTCATCGAACCGCTCTAGCTACTGGTTCACTGGTTTATAGGTTCGACTGGTTCGACCGTGGTTGAACCGAAAAAAACTGTTTTATAATAAAATAATAAATAAAATATAAATAAACACATGAAAATATAATTATAGTCTAATCTAAACTTTAAAATATCATTCAAATTAAAAGTACTACATAAACCAGAATGTTATAATCTCATTTAACTACAAATTCAAAAGTCAAAAAATAAAACAACCAATCAAACATAACATAGCAGCATCAAAATGATCCAAGTTTGTCATCAATCATCAACCCTACCAAGTGGAATAAGATTTTTTGTTGTATATCTTTCTTATTTTAGCTTAAGTATTTGATTAGGATTTGCTGAAACATATATTTTCTAGGTTCTGTCATTCACCCAAAAGAAGAAATTCTACCCTTAAATGTATCATCAACTCATCATCATGTTAGCAACCGTGGTTTCTAAAGAATGTACACCTGTGAATAACTAACAACCCATCTACAATAGAGCAGGATCATCATCACCGCCTTCTAAGATGTCCATGTTTAATCTTCATTTACATAATTAAACAAATATTTATATACCAAAAAATGTAATAAGAGAATCTTTCAAAAGTACATCTCCTGCAGCTTTTTTTGAAACTTCCCCCTCTGAAGCTAGAGCTTGGTCAGCACATAAATGGGAATGAGCCACATTTCCAACATAAGTGAAATTATACATGTTATTGCCATCACCAATAATGAACTGTTCAAGAGAGAATTAAAATTAAAGAATTAAAAGACTTTAAGAAATTTTCTGGTAATAAGTTACATGTGCATATTGCTCTGTCCAAATCCCTCTTTGTTTCTGGAAGCACAAAGATTTTCTATTATTTGCAAAAAGCCAATTTCTTTCAATTCATGGATAATTTGAATCATCAAGCTATGTCCCACTCAAGATTAATTGTCCAGATTAATTAGCTACTGAAGGAGAGTACAAAAATTTATTAGGGAACTCGCTACAAATGCATTGCAAAGCATAGCCTTCAGCAGAAACTCACATTAAGAGTCAGGAAGTATGACTGAGTATGCCATAGCATCAGCTACAAGGCTTTACAAAGCAGTAAAGTCAAGCTAATTGCTAAGTCTTCTCATTCTGCTCAGCCCAAAGGGGATAGGATATAAGAGCAGAGAACAGATCGAATAAACATTAAGCCTGCCTAAATCACGCAAAAACTACAAAAATGTATTCTATAGCACATACTCAAATTGCTACATGAACACAAAGAAGAATCGAACAGAAATTGCAGATCAAGCATGAATTCAAAATTCAATAAAAAATAACTCTAAATCCAGAAAATCAAGTACGCTTAGAGACAATTAAAAAGAAAGTAGAATTATAAATCAAGTACGCTTAGAAATTATGATAATACTAAAAAATAGAATTAACAACCCAACCAAAGAATCAAGAACAACCCAACCAAAGAACAAATTAGAATCAACCATAGGGAGGACAATGGAAGAATAAAACTAAATCAGAATCAAACCAATAATAAGAATAAAAAAGTTCAAAATAAAAATAAATCAGAATCAAAATCAAACAGAGGCTCCATTACATATTCAAATGCAAGGAAGGATGACGGCGCTGGAAACGAAAAGCTGGCGAAGGAGGCAAAAACAGAGATGGCGCCGGCGACGGTGGAACAGAGCTTCGCGACGGAGGCAGGAGGCGAGCCCGGCGACTATTCTTCCACTACTGAGAGTCTGAGACGTTAGCTGAGTGAAGGACCGAGTGAACTTTGAAGCTCCAACCGGCGACGGCGTCAGGAGGTCCGGCGGCTGAACGAAAGGGAGGGACTGAGCTCGCCGACGTTGAGAGGAACGGCTAGCTCGAGGGTGATGGGAGGGACAAGAGAGGGTGTGATGCTGCGCCGTTGGAGAGTTAGAGTTAGGGTTGGCAACTGGTAAGGGTTGGGGCTTACTTACTGAATGCTAAACGTCTAAACGGTGCGTTTTGAGCATTTTTGTGCAAAGTAAAAAAACCGGCCGGGACCCGGTTCGGTTCGACTGACCGGTTATCGGCCGGTTTAGCGGTTCAACAACGGTTTTCATTTTTTCCGGTTTTAGCATATAACTGAATCGTAATTCTCATCGGTTCGCGATTCGACCGGTTCGATCGGCCAGTTCGAACCGGTTTTCAGAACATTATTCTACAAACTAGCTCAAGTTTTAGAGGCATTATCCCTATACAAAATGGAGTAATTGGCCAAAAATTGAAGCAAGGAGAGTGAACCAAATATTTGAGTTTTCATAGCATCTCTATTACTCAAAGTTTGAAGTTTTAGAAACAATACACCTATACTAAAGGAAGTATTCTGCCAAGATGGAAGGCAAATAAAGAGGCTTAAATCAGGTTATCTCATAGCTTTCAAGCTATAATATTTCTTCTCCTTCATGTTATTATGTTGGATATCTTGCTTTTTCAGATTATTTTTCTTTGAATTCTCATGGTAAAAGGCAATTTGTGAGGTATATGAAAAAGCCATTTGAGAGAAAAGTCAAAGAGAGTTGAATTTGGAGAAAAAAGTCATTGAATATGTCAATCTCTTTTGATGTATTTCTATTTTGTGTCATGAGTTTGAGAGGTTTTCCTTGCCAAATTAAGGTAGCACTTGGTGTTGAGAGTCTAGGAAGTGAATCTATCCGAGACAATCTTAGTTAGAAGCTTAATTGTGTGGTCTCGAATATGATTAGAAAGAATCCTAAGGAATTGGTGCTTGTAATCTTTGAAAAAGATAGTGAAAATTCTACCATAATTGTGGTGGAGACTGGATGTAAACTGTATTGTACAAGGTGGTTGAACCAGGATATATAATTGTGTACTCTTCTCTGCTCTATTTTGATTCCATATGTTATGAAACAAAAATAAATGATCTTTTGCATCATCGCTATCACAGACACAACAATAACAAAGATGCAGAATTTGTTTTGGAGTTTAAGTTTGTAAAGATAAAAGCGACCCTAAATTCAACCCTCTTATCTAAGCCATTAAAAATTTTCAATAATAAATAAATCTTATTAATAATTATCCTTTTTATAATATTTGACATAGTATTGCATTTTTACCTCACTTATATTAATTCCTTTAAAAGAAGTTAATGCATTGTTCACCCCTTAATAACAATCTCAACCAATATGAACTCTATAAATTTAAGACACCACTCGTATAAATATGGTAAAAATAATCTTTTTCTAAAGTTATTTATCTGGTCACACTTAAAAAATGTAAATTAATAATAAAAATATAAATTATGAATAAAATTAAAAATGTAAGAGCAGAAATAATCATATTAATGATTCTAATTAATATTAGTTCAAACGACATTGAATTTTTTAAATCCATACAAAATATTTTTTTTAAATCTCAATTTCACAATAAAATTATTGAGTGATGATTGATAGTTTCTAATTCTCTTAATATTTAAATAAATAAAAATATTAAAAATGCAAAAAATCCAAAATGTATTATTTAAAAATTAAAAAAATAATTATTAGGAGGATGCTGATTTAGAAATCTTAATCGTTTTTCAAACTTATATATGTGCAAAATAACACATGTAAATATAATAAATACTTAGCAATTAATTTTGGTATTCATAAAGTATTTTTTATTATCTAATATTTATTTTTATCATCATTTATTTTTATTTTAAGTGTCAATCTTAAATTGTTTTTTATTTGATTTTGAAATAAAAATTAAAATTAACAAAACGAAATATTTTATGTAACGACCCAATTTTCAGTATGACATGTTCATACCAAAACATTGAGTGTTACCAACTTGAAATTATACTGACACTATTATTAATAATATCAAACCTGTAATCGGGTTAATGAAATTGATTTTTATGAAAAACCTTTTTAAAAAAAATTTAATTGCAACTAAAGAGAAATGCGAGATTACACAAACCAAAATGATAAACAGATACATACACAAACATGATAATATATATATATATATATATATATATATATATATATATATATATATATATATATATATATATATAGCACCCAAAAGATGATAAGTTAGTTACTCCCTCACAGTTATGTACATATAAACAACTCAAAACATCTCCGGAGTTTGACCCACATAAGAAGTCCCTAATCTGACGCCCAAATTAGTCTAGTCTTCTAACCTTCTTTCTCGAAAAAAAACAATAGTGAGAGTCTAAAATAAAAAAAAAAACTAAACCGGAGAGCTGGCAAAAGAAGATACTGATATCGCTACCTAATCACTGTCAGAAGTCAAGTCTATGCTCTCTATATCCATCTCCGGATCTTCGTCATCCTCAGAAGTCAGATCCACAATCTCTATCTCCTCGATATCCTCATCGTCAGAAATAACGATGACCTCTAATGTACTATGGGGACTAACATCACTGCCATTGCTTGCGAAAGATGTACCACTAGGAAAAATTTGCGCAACTGCTGAGGGCTGACCAGAAATTGCGGTTGAAGTTTTGATAGGCTCTATGGTGAAAAGGTCAGCGGAGCTAGTAGAAAGAGACTCTATCGACATGTCCAAATTCACTGGAGGAGACTCATATTTTATGATATATTTTGTGCTTAATCTGAGTGATTTATTCAATCCTTCACCCACTTATTCATATTAATTGCATGGTTTTACTTTCTCTTCCTTATTATGTGATGTATGTGAAAAACATGTTTCCTATGCTTTAGAATTAATTATTTTAATTACCTTTATTTCTATTCGATGCCATGATTAGTGTGTTGAGTAGTTTCAGATCTTCTAAGGCAGGAATGACTTAAAGGATGAAAAAGGGAACATACAAAAATAGAAGGAAAGTGTAAAACGGAGTTTTGGAGAAACTGGTATCCACGCGACCGCATGGACGACGCGGCCGCATGCCAAGTGCGAAGAAGCAGTGACGCGATCGCATGGACGACACGACCGCATGCCAAGAGCGAAGAAGCAGTGACGCGGCCGCATGACTGACGCGACCGCGCGCCTAAAGAAGAACACCTATGACGCGGCCGCATGACTGATGCGACCGCGTGACAAAGAAAACTCCAATCGAGGTGACCGCGTGACCCACGCGGACGCGTGACAGAGTCCATGCACCAGAAATTGTAGAAAACGCTCATAGCGGATTTTGAAGCCCTTTTTGGCCCAAATCCAAGTCCAGAAGGCATAGACCAAAGGTTATGAAGTGGGGGAATGCATCCATTCAGGAGAGTCTCGTCATTTTTAGTTACTTTCCATGATTTAGGTTTAGTTGGAGAGAGGTTCTCTCCTCTCTCTTTAGGATTAGGATTTAGGACTTCTCTTAGTTTTAGGAGTGACTCTCAATCCCAGGTTCAATGTTCTTTTACTTTATGTTTATCTCTTATTTTTAGATACTTGAATGCTTATATTAGTTATGTTGCCTATTTGGCTTATGCCACATTCATGATGATTTCCCTATTTAATGATATTTGAGGTATTCTAGTTTAATATTGCTTTCTTTTGTTTATGCTATTGATTATTCCCAATCTGAAGATATTTTGTTCCAGTAGATTTAATTTCCTTTCCTTTTGGTCTTGGTCAAGAAATCAGTAACTCAGGAGTTATCTTAGCTCAACATAATTAATAACTGTTATCTTTGCTAATTGGACTGAACTTCAATAATCCCAACCTTTTCTTAGGAAATAAATAGGATTCGAAGGTCAACTAATTAGTCCCTTGACTTTCCTTTGCTTTAGCAAAGGTTAACTAAGTGGAATTAAGATTCAACTTTCATTATTGTTGATAAGAATAACTAAGTCTGGACTTTCAATTTCTCATACCTTGCCAAAGGATTTGCTTTACAATATTTATTTATTTTAATTGTCATTTAAATTATTTGCCATATTTATTCCTCATTCTCAAAACCCCAATTTACAATCCCCATAACCAATAATAAGAACATACTTCCCTGCAATTCCTTGAGAAGACGACCCGAGGTTTAATACTCGGTTATCAATTTTAAGGGGTTTGTTACTTGTGACAACCAAACATTTGCACGAAGAGATTTCTGTTGGTTTAGAATCTATATCTACAATGCAACTATTTTTATAAAATTCTTTACTAGTAAAAATCCTAACGTCAAAATGGCGCCGTTGCCGGGAAATTGCAAACGTGTGCCTTATTATTGGTTATTGTAAATATTTTTCAAAATAAAAAAATATTTTTCTTTTACTTGTTTATTTGTTTCTCCTTTTTCCCCCTTTATTTCTGATAACTACTATGAATTCTCACCCCTCTCGCTTTAAGTTTGGTTCTAACTTTGTTGAAGGAAATAGAAACCACAGCAGGAATATGCATCAAGGTCAGACCAATCAAGGATGGATGGAGCCAAGAGGATCTAATCAACCCTTTAGGCAACAACACCCTCCAAGATATCATGGACGACGACCATTCTACAATGCATACCCAGCTGAAAGATATGGTGGACCACCTTGTAACTACCAACAAGCCCCACCCTATGCTCAGAGATCATCCTTGCAACACAACCTCGAACCACCACACTCACAAGCTTCTTTTCACCATTCGCCACCGTACGATCCTTATCCACCCCAACACCAATCCAATTACTCCCAAGAACCACCACTCCCCCATACACCATGCCCATATCCATCAAAGCCAGAATCGCAGGTTCACCTCGAAGAATCAATAAACCAATTCAATACAACCCTTCATCAACTGGAGCAAGCAATAAATCAACTATCTTCCAGACGTTCAGCTACTCAATAGACCCCATGGCTTCATGTGTAGAATCTAATGAAGAATGTATTGTGAAGAAGACACAAGAGACTCCAGTGGACAACATAGATCATAACTTCGTACTGGAACAAGTCGAGGACGCTGTCATTATAGAAGAAGAAGAGTTGGTTGAAGATTTAGGAGATACTGAACCTCTTAGGGAATACAAAGTCATGGAAGACCCCATCAAGGATGTTACAACTGACACTAAAGAGGATGTTGCACAACCTCCAATGCGGATATCTTATGAAGAACTGGACGGAATAACCCAAAACGCAGGTTTCCCTGATGATAATGATCACGAGTCCTGTTCTCTTAGTGACGAACTTGAATCCACAAGTGAATTCTTTGAGACAGAAGAATCTTCCCCGAGTGAATATGAAGATGATGCTAAGGTAGATTTCTCTCAACCTCCAATATATGACTTGAGCGATGATGAGGGAGAATTTGAAGACTCTGATCAAGACATGGTTGACATGGAAGAAATTTGCAAAGAAGTGGAGGAATTCACTGAAGACCATAAGGGAGTAGATCAAGGTTCAATAAGGTTCCACACTTCAACTCGAAGCGCACGGTTTGGTATCACGCTCAATTGAATGGATCACGGAGAACGTTTGGTCACCATGGTGAGAATCTACTTTTTAAACCGCCCGGATGGAATCATGTAGACCAAGACGGAGGCGGATTTAAAAGCAAAGCTTGGGATCATGGATCCTATCCTGACATTCGTCATCCCGGGAGCCTGAAAATTTGTTTGAAGCTGCTCAGAAGCTTTACATGCCTAGTTTGGGACCCCGGAGGCTATTGGCATTCCAAGCATTGGTGGAGATTTCTGGATGAATTTAAACATAAGCCGCCATAACAGGAAGCTCAACCAATGTCCAACTTAAGGACTTTAACCAAAAGTGCTAGGTGGGAGACAACCCACCATGGTATGATCGTCCCTTTTTCATTTTAATTTCGTTTTTGATTATTTTATATTGTTTATTTCTATTGAACTTGGATACTATTCATAACATTTGCATTTAGCACTGCATACTGCATAAATACATTCACGTTAAAAAAAAAAGTGGCGTGCGACGCGACCGCATTGATCATGCGATCGCGTCAGTTGCGATAAAACACCTCCCACGCGTCCGCGTCAATCACGCGGTCGCGTGACCTGGAAATCGGCGTAAAAGATCCAACGCCCAGAAAGTTGGGCTGGAATCGTGCGGCCATTGTGCCTTTCGCATAAAAGACCCACGCGATCGCGTCCCTTAATCCCACGCGACAGCGTGAGCGACGCGATCGCGTCGCGGACTGCACACCACCCCAAAGGAGACAGAGAGTTGCGCTGACACGACGCTGAAATCGTGCGTTTAGCACAATTTCACGCGATGCGATCGCATGCCTCATGCGATCGCGTCACCCCCTCTTCTATCCGTTCCACGCGATCGCGTGACCCAAGCGATTGCGTCAACCCCATTTCACCCCAGCCACGCGACCGCGTGCTCCACGTGATCGCGTGGCTTTGAATTATAACCCCCTGTCACGCGAACCCTATCAGTCACGCCCCCCCTCCCGAAACCCTCTCCCCTCTCTTCCTCTCCACCACCCAACCACCACCACCGTCCACCACCGCCCCCGCCGACCACCCAGAACCCACCGCCACACCGACCCCCTTCCTCCTTCCCCCTCGTTCTTCTTCTCCTCTATCCTCTTCTCCCTCCACCACCGCTGCCCCCTCCACGATCGCCGCCCACCGCGCCGCCACCAGCAGCGCCACCTCCAACCACCACCACCCTCAACCCCCGTCCCAAAACCTTCCCCCCATTCCCTCCTAACCAGTCGCCACCGCCGCCGTGTCTCCCTCCTCCGCTGCGACAGCCGCCACCACCGCCACCCCCAGCCGCCTCTCTGCCCCATTCTCCTTCTTAGCCTACCAGGTTCCGCATCCCGTCACCCTTTTATCATTCGTAGTTACTTCATATTTTTCTATTTTTGTTCATATTTAGGCTAGTTAGATATGCATGTTGTAGTGGATTCTAGGTTGTTAGGTAGCCTAGGCTGTGGTTAGTGGATTTAGGCCTGATAATTGCGCTGTTCATGTTTCTTACTTTATGATTTTCGCAATTCTGATGATTCTATGCCGTTGCTTTTGTTCATATGCTGTGCTTTCTTGTTTCATGCTGCTTTTTACATTGCCCTTTTTTCATGTTCATACTCTTTGTATGTAATTGCAGCTTTATTTTTGATTCATATGAACTGTTTTGCTGCTGTTTATTTTCTGGGATAGTCCAATTTTAGCTGGAATGCTGCCTAAATTTCTGCAAACTGTTTCCATTCATGTCTTGGTTTTGGCATTTTCGACTGTATTTTCATTAGTTTCCCCAAACCAATACCCGGGCACGCATTCTTCTCCTCTTTGATCTCCTGGCTCATAAATTGCATTTTTGATGTTTGATTCTAATTTTTCTATTTCTATATCTATCTGAATCTTCATCAACCTGTTTTTCTTGTTTGGTTATGAGTTACCTGTAGCTTTTAATTATGAATTACATTTTGGATTGTGAATTCTCCCTTTCGAACTTTTAACTCCTATACAATCCTTAATGCCCTTTTACTTATCTCATTTTCCTCATTCTAATTCTCCTTTGCCACTTTGTGTTTCTTTTGACTATTTGCCTATTTGTTTTCCTATTTTTATTATATCCTGATTTTCTGTTTTTCAGGATGTCAGATTCCCAGAGAAAGGGAAAAGGAAAGGCTACCACTGGTAAACGTAAGAGAGGAGATTCTTTTATGTCTGTCATAGATCTTCTGCATGATGCTTCCTGGCGGGAAAAACACTTTACCGCCCAGGAGAAGGCTGACCAGCTGCTCCCTGCTACTGATCCCATAGAGTTTGCAAATCGATACTGTGAGCTGAAGTATCCGGTGTTTGCAACCTCCAGGAATCTATAGCTGGAGAGAACTCTGAAGATCCCAGGAGAACTCCAGCAATATACCTCTGATCAGATCAAAGAAAGAGGTTGGTTCTTCCTGGAGAGAAACCTGACAGAAGTCAATGCATCTTGGATTAGGGAATTCTACTGCAATTACTTCAAAACTTCCCTAGATGCAGTGAACCTAAGAGGGAAGCAGATACTGGTCACTGAAGAAGCAATTGAGGACATTCTGGAGCTCCCACCCAAGTCCGATCAGCCTGATGGTTACAAACAGGCTGAAGAGGACATGTGTTTCTTGAGGTTTGATTGGGATGCTGTCAAGGCAAGGATAGCCCTTGACCCGACTGTTCCGTGGGAAATGGGTCAGGACACCACCATGCCTAAGGGAATCAAGTGGGCTTACTTAAATGATGAGGCTCGGCTATGGCATCAGATCTTGAGCAACTATGTTATGCCGAGTACCCATGAGACAGAGATACCAGCCGCTATGGTCACCCTCCTTTGGTGTGTGATGGAGGGTAAGGAGCTGTACCTGCCACGCTTTATCCGGTCCTACATGGCCAGGGTCCACGTCCAAGGCACTCTTCCCTTTCCCTATTTGGTTACACAGCTCGGACGTCGAGCAGACGTACTGTGGGAGGATGCTGATGAAAGGCCACCTGCTGCAGAGCGCAGGAAGATTATTCCTCACAGCAGGAACTTTCTGGCCTTGGGCTACAGACCTGATTTCCTTACTCCTTCATATGAGACAGCCACACCTTCAGCTGCCCCCTCTTCTTCCCCTGCTGCACCTACCCCGCCCACTGCTCCTCCAGCTACTCATGAGCCTATTTACCATTTGTTGCATCGACTGTTTGCCCACTTGGACCGTATGGAGCGTCGCAGCAAGCGACGCTATAAACACCTCAAGTTGATGATTCGGTCCGGCAGTGACATCCCCTCCGAGCCTGACACCCCTTCTGATACATCTGAGGCAGAGGCATTCGATCACGAGGAGCCGGCACCCACACAGGCTGCGCAGGCAGGCTCAGAGCAGACTGCACCTCAGCAGGAAGACCCACCTCAGATTCAGGTTGCAGATCCTGAGATCCCTATACAGTCAGCACCTCCTCTGCAGCAGCCGGATACTCAGACCACCACCACAGAGACTCCAGCTATCCATCCTTCCGGAGCTGACACTCCTTCACACCCAGCCTGAGTGAGTATCGAGGACGATGCTTTATTTTAAGTGTGGAGAGGTCGCCATCTCTGGCATACTATTTTGGTGAACCACTACAGACCCTTCTTTTTTTATTTTGGCTATTTTTCTGTATTTTTCTCTTTATTTTTATTTTCATTTTCTGAGTACTTATACAATGCTACTTTCATGTATTTTTACTCTATTTCTGCATTTTGCACTTTAGTTCATATTTTAGCCATTTAGTTTAGTTTGCAGTTCTAACTTATTAGCTATAGAGTATGTGGATTAATTAGTATAGTTTACCCTTTTGGCGTATAATAGTTTAATTTGATCAAAATAAAAGGAGTAGACTAGGAAATTTAAACAAGATCAAAACAATCCACACACTTTGTATATAAAGTATTACATCATGTAGTTAAGTTAACAACATTTCATCAAGGAGGAACACAAACTTTAAAGCCATTCAATATATTTTACATTGAGTATAATGGGAACTCTTGATTTCTACTTGCATGACATACTTAAGTGATACATGATTTATGAGTTTGAGAACATATAGCCTGTGAGTTTTGAGCTTAATTGTATGGTTACATTTAAACCATAATATTTTATTCCTGTGTGTTCCATCCTTCTTTTTTATTCTAGTGTTCTTTGCTTTGTTTTAATCTATATGTCCGATTATAGAATATAGGTACATACCAAGAGAGTGATTGAGGCTTTGTTTGATTTTAACTCACTTATCCCAAATAAAGCCTACCTTTTACATCACCCTTGTCAGCCCCCTCGAGCTTTAACCCTCCTTGTCTTATAACCACATTACTAGCCTTAGGCAGAAAAATAAATTAAAAATCCCAAGATGAATCCTTGGTTAGCTTAAGATAGAAATAGTGTAATTGTTTAAGTGTGGGGGAACTTTATGAGAACATGGATGACAGAAACAAAGGTAGAAAAGTTGAAAAGAATAAAGACATTTTGGGAAGCATGCTCATGTGAAATTAAAATAATTAATTACCATGTGCATAAAAAAAAGTTTTTATTTTCAGTAAAGGGGATACAAAAGAATTCCCCACAAAAATGCAAATTAAAGCAAATGCACATGGTATAAGAACAAAATATGAGCATGTAACATAAAAAGTGAAAAAAAATGTGAAAAAATAGGTAAAGAAGCTTTGCTTTACAAGAAATGTATGTTAGGTGAGATCTTAGACTAATTAAGGATTCACTTATTAGCTCACTTAGCCTTATACATATACCCTCACCTTTACCTTGGCCCCATTACAACCTTAATTAAAGACCTCATGATTTTTGGTATGTCTATATTTTATAATTGTTGATTGATTAGATGAAGAACAAAATTATAGAAAGTAAGGATAAAAAGAAGAATAGAGTGATTAACCCAATAAACACTGAGTGATTATAGAGTAAACACAAAATCCAATAAGGGTTCAATAACTCATCAACATGTATCTATGCTTAATTTGTTAATTGTCTTGCAAGTTTATAAAATATTTTTCTTCCCATCTCAAGTGTAAAAGTGCTTTAACATTATCTAAGGCTTATATATATATATATATATATATATATATATATATATATATATGATTCCTTGAGAATGTGAATTGATATAACTACATGTAAGCTTTATATATGAGTGAATAAAATTAGAATTGCATCATGCATTTAGTTAGTTGCATTTAGATTAGAATTGCATTGCATGGCATTCAACCACTTCAACCTTACTTTTTACCTTGGATATAGCATGAGAACATGCTATTGTTTAAGTGTGGGGAGGTTGATAAACCCATATTTTATGATATATTTTGTGCTTAATCTGAGTGATTTATTCAATCCTTCACCCACTTATTCATATTAATTGCATGGTTTTACTTTTCCTTCCTTATTATGTGATGTATGTGAAAAACATGTTTCCTATGCTTTAGAATTAATTATTTTAATTACCTTTATTTCCATTCGATGCCATGATTAGTGTGTTGAGTAGTTTCAGATCTTCTAAGGCAGGAATGACTTAAAGGATGGAAAAGGGAACATACAAAAATGGAAGGAAAGCGTAAAACGGAGTTTTGGAGAAACTGGTATCCACGCGACCGCATGGACGACGCGGCCGCATGCCAAGCGCGAAGAAGCAGTGACGCGATCGCATGGACGACGCGACCGTGTGCCAAGAGCGAAGAAGCAGCGACGCGGCCGCATGACTGACGCGATCGCGCGCCTAAAGAAGAACACCTATGACGCGGCCGCATGACTGATGCGACCGCGTGACAAAGAAAACTCCAATCGACGTGGCCGCGTGACCCACGCGGATGCTTGACAGAGGCCACGCACCAGAAATTGCAGAAAATGCTCATAGCGGATTCTGAAGCCCTTTTTGGCCCAAATCCAAGTCCAGAAGGCATAGACCAGAGGTTATGAAGTGGGGGAATGCATCCATTCAGGAGAGTCTCAGCATTTTTAGTTACTTTCCATGATTTAGGTTTAGTTGGAGAGAGGTTCTCTCCTCTCTCTTTAGGATTAGGATTTAAGACTTCTCTTAGTTTTAGGAGTGACTCTCAATCCCAGGTTCAATGTTCTTTTACTTTATGTTTATCTCTTATTTTTAGATACTTGAATGCTTATATTAGTTATGTTGCCTATTTGGCTTATGCCACATTCATGATGATTTCCCTATTTAATGATATTTGAGGTATTCTAGTTTAATATTGCTTTCTTTTGTTTATGCTATTGATTATTCCCAATCTGAAGATATTTTGTTCCAGTAGATTTAATTTTCTTTCCTTTTGGTCTTGGTCAAGAAATCAGTAACTCAGGAGTTATCTTAGCTCAACATAATTGATAACTGTTATCTTTGCTAATTGGACTGAACTTCAATAATCCCAACCTTTTCTTAGGAAATAAATAGGATTCGAAGGTCAACTAATTAGTCCCTTGACTTTCCTTTGCTTTAGCAAAGGTTAACTAAGTGGAATTAAGATTCAACTTTCATTATTGTTGATAAGAATAACTAAGTCTGGACTTCCATTTTCTCGTACCTTGCCAAAGGATTTGCTTTACCGTGTTTATTTATTTTAATTGTCATTTAAATTATTTGCCATATTTATTCCTCATTCTCAAAACCCCAATTTACAATCCCCATAACCAATAATAAGAACATACTTCCCTGCAATTCCTTGAGAAGACGACCCGATGTTTAATACTCAGTTATCAATTTTAAGAGGTTTGTTACTTGTGACAACCAAAACGTTTGCACGAAGAGATTTCTGTTGGTTTAGAATCTATATCTACAACGCAACTATTTTTATAAAATTCTTTACTAGCAAAAATCCTAACGTCAGAGATGTAGTCATGGATGACATGGTCAGGCTCAGGTACCGCCTGACCATCCTGCTGTGCTGAAACAGGACCTCCATGTATGAAATCAAAAGAATGGTGGACAGAATCGGGATGTAACCACGACAGCGAAAAAGCATACAGTGCATCAGGATCAAAGAGGGATGAAGCTAGAGAGTGCTGAAAGGGATGATCTCTAACTACGTATGTACGGACTCAAGGCTCCGCGGCCACCACATGAAAGATGTGAAGGACAAGATCCCCTTACACATAAGGCTGCTTGAGCTAATAGAAAATGACATCTGTCTTCATCTGAAAGGGGTAGAAAGATAGGGAGTAAGAATTGGGGAGTTTTTAGTAGGGTCGGGGTGAAACGAGTTAAGTTGCTTTTTATAAATCGGCCACGTGTCCCAAATCAATTAGACCACAACAAAGTAACATAGGACAAACAACGGTCAAGAGCAAACATCACATAACATACAACCACAAGAACAAATTTAAAACACACAAGAGATATGCACAAACAAGTATAATGCATGTCTAGCCCTAGTGCAGGTAATGAGCTCATCCGTCGGTTTTCGACCCACGCCCAACATTACATCCTTATGGACGTTGTCTCTCGTTGCCATCGCTTCAGCGTATAGTGCTCAACACACTTTTGGGTTATAGTGCTTGTACCGCTCCCATGATTAAAATGATGGGTCACACTCTTAGGCTATAGAGCATGTACCACTCTTCGGTAATTTGCCAGATAAATCGATGACAAGAAGAGCTATTGGTGTTGCCTTTCCAAACCTTAATTATCTCATCACATAATCAAATATATTTTAAGATATAATAATTCGTTATCCGTAATACTACGATTTCTCTAAAATAATAAGCTGAAACAGAGCGGGTCATAAGATTTAACTATAGAATCAATTTTCCAAATATCTTAAAGTTATCTTTAAATTCTATAGAGTAAAGTATTGTTTTTGTCCCTAACGTTTGGGGTAAGTCTCAAAGTTGTCCCTAACGTTTGAATCGTCCTATTTAAGTCCCTAACGTTTCAAAATTGACTCAATGTTGTCCTGCCGTTAGGAATCTGTTAACAGAATCGAAGGCGGGACAAAATTGAGATGATTTTAAAACGTTATGGACTTAAATAGGACGAACACGTTGGGGACAAAAACGATACATAAAAATATGTAAATTTTAATTTTATCCTTCAAAAATATCAATTTTTTACGGTACATAGTTATTCAATTATTTTTTAATCATACCTAAGTAAATTACACTTAATCACATTAATTTTATTCTAAATAAATTTATTTTTTTATAATTTTACTCTTAAAAATTTTTACTCATCATAAAATATTTGTAGAATCACTAGTACATAAACTTGTGGGAAAAAATGATATATATACAATAAAGTAATATGATTCTAGTCATTTTACAAACATTTCATGATGAATAAAAATCTTTAAGAGTAAAATTATAACAAAAAAATTATTTAGAATCAAAGTAATGTGATTAAGTGTAATTTACTTAAATGTGTTTAAAAATAATTGAATAACTATATACCGTAAAAGATGATATTAGTGAAGGATAAAATTAAAATGTATTTCTATGTATCATTTTTGTCCCCAACGTTTTTGTCCTATTTAAGTCCCTAACGTTTCAAAATCGTCTCAAATTTGTCCCGCCGTCAATTCCATTAACAGATTCTTAACGGCAGGACAACATTGAGTCAATTTTGAAACGTTAGGAACCTAAGTAGGACGATTCAAACGTTAGAGACAACTTTGAGACTTACCCCAAACGTTAGGGACAAAAACGATACTTTACTCAATTCTATAAATAATTTTAAAAATATGCATAAACATGCCCATAGAAATAAAATACATAAATATTCTTAAACTTTGAAAAATGGTATATTCTGCAAGTTACTTTAATAAAATTGATGTACTTTAAAATTATTCTAAAAAACTTTGAACTTTTATAAAAGAGACCCCATCTTCACTGGTTACTTTATAAATTATTCAAAATATTTTATAAACTTTCAAATACCCAAAACTTCATTAAAAATAAGTAAATTGGACATGGTTCTTCCGTTTTCAAAATAAAATCTTTTTTGTTCAATCAAACACTACAAGAAAAATACTCATTCAACTACACTTTTTTTAAGCTACATTTGAAAAGCGTAGCCTATTCTATGAATAGGCTACGCTTTTCTCCGTGTTGCCTTTTTATAAGAGAAAAGGAAACACAATTGTGGCATCATTTAAAAAGTGTAGCCTTAGGTATTATAGAAATCACTTATAAAGCGTAGCCGTATGTTAATATCTATGGATACACATTTTTCACCAAAGACAACGCTTTTAAAAAGTAACTTATTTAATATGTTTTGGGTGCGCTTGAACAGTGTTCCCTAATGTATAATTGTATATAGACCCAAATACATATACTACACTTAGAGAATTTCTTGTTTTCTTTTTACACCACCACTAAAATTAAACACGCGCCCTTCATCTTCAGAAACCCACACCCTTCAATCTTCAGAAACCTCACCACCACCTTCGCCGTTTTCACGCCTTCACCTTTGCTCACCACCACTCACCTTCACTCACCACTACTCACTGGCGCCCTTCTCCTTCGTTCATCTTCGCTCACCACTCACTGTCGCCGGTCCTCATCTTCTTCATCTTCACCTTTGATGCCCTGTATGCCGCGTACCTCGACTGTAGCGCCGCTACCAGCGATGTTGTTAGCAGGATGATTCTCCCTCTGACACCGCGCTTCACTCTATTCGTTGCCTCTACAAGAACGCGCCCGGAGTGTTCACGCTACTCACCATCGTGACCTTTGTCTCACTATGTATCCTCTCTGAATCTCTACATCTAGAATGGAGATGCCTCAGGGGTTTAGGGGTTTTGAGATGGTGCGTATGAATTTTTGGGGGTTTTGATTCTTCTAATTTGTTTGTTCTAAGTTTTAGGGTTTTGATTTGATTGTTTTGAATTTTTTGTGTATCTGATTTTTGCCCGGCCATCACAGTTCGTCACTTCGTTCATCCGTTCCATGCGGCATCATCCGTTCCATTACGTTCATTACACAGAGTGTAATTACTTTCACTTTCTCTTTCTTTTTCTTTTAATTCTTGTTATTGCTCATTTTGGAAGAGTTAGGATTTTGATTGTGAGGTGGAAATGTTGTCGGAGTGTGCAATTCTCTTTGATAATAACTTGAATTCGTCTTTTTGTTGGAGTGAACTGTGATTAATTGAACTTTTAGCTGGAATATTAGGGTTTAGGGTTTCGATTTTTGAATGTTATAGTTTTAAGAATCGGTACCAACTGACAGATGTATTAGAATTCTACAGATTTTGTTATAGGATGGATTTAATTTCAGTGTTATCCATGTAGCAGAGGTTACCTAGTTGGAAAAGGTTTGGCTTTTTCTTTGTTATTTGTTGGGGGTGTTTGGAAAATGTGATATTTAATGTATCATCATCATGCTTTCAACAGTTGTTGAGCTTCTCTGTTTTCTTTTTTGTTTCTGTGGGGATGAGGTGGTTGTTGGTTGAGGAGGAGAGTAAGAAAGAGATAGATTAATATGCTTTTCGACCTGGAAAAATGAGTAATATGATGTTTTATTAAGAAAAAAGAAGTTAAAATAAGAGTAATAAAATGGCTTAATTAGTGACACTTTCATGTATTATAAAGTTAACAGGGCAATATTTTCAAATAAATTTGCATTTGGTGTTTTTATTACTCACAAGTCACCATGTTTCCCTTGTATTGCTGTTTATGTATCTGAACTTTTTTAGTTCCCTCTAGTTTATTAGCTGACGTCAAATTTTTTGCAATTTGTGATTGTGAGCACAAATGCCAACCTCTTAGTCTCTTGTTTTTATTGTTTCTTTTAGTCTTTCTATTTTTTAGTTATGATTATGGTTCTCTCTCTCGGTAGTTAATAGAAGGCTTGATGAGTGGGTGAAGCTCGAACAACTTGATCTTGAGTCAGTAGAGGCTGTTGTTGATGAGAAAGTGGAGGAAAAGGTAATGATTATATCATCTTCAAAGTTCTTGGCAGCCTTTCAGTGGTTGCCTAAAATTAATTTTATATATGTAGTCACTTGCTCCTGCTAATCTTGATTTTAATGCAACGAGTGGTGCTTTATGATTAAACATTTTGAAAATTACACATTTGGTTTCTCAGGGGGCAACAGGCTTGAAGATGACACGCCACCAGAAGAGGAAGATTGATGAGACATATGTAGAGGTATTGAATGGTTACTTTTCATTTACAATGTTGAAATAGGCTGCTAGACTAAACCTTTTTAGTCTCTACTTCAGCCATTGCTAACCAGCATCTTGACCTGAAAACACACAGAATCGTATAAAATGACAATTTTTTACACTGGCACAGATACCTACACACAATGTTCTGATTGAATAACTTCCAGTCAGTATTTGAGTTCTACTTTTAAATGACATATAAGAGACATGTGATGCCAACTAGCTATGGGAACAGTACACTGTACACACATTTGAGTACCAGTAACTCCGGTTCTGATATTGTCAGGGAAAATTTAATATTAATGTTATCTTGCTGGAAATTATTGCTGCTAATTACTATTTTCAATGAAATTGAAGCGACATAAAACATGTAATTTTATTATTATTCTGTTGAAACGTGAAGCTGGTGGTTGCTTCTTGCTGTAATTCCTATCCTGCTTGAAGCTGAAGCTTTGTTCCTTATATTCTACATTTCTCTTGATACATCATAGGGCCACGAGGAGCTTGATGCTGCCAGTTTGCGAGAACACGAAGAATTTACCAAAGTAAAAAATATAGCTACTATTGAATTTGGAAGATATGAGATTGAGACATGGTACTTCTCCCCCTTCCCACCAGAATACAATGACTGTTTGAAGCTGTACTTTTGTGAGTTTTGCCTCAATTTCATGAAACGGAAAGAACAACTTCAGAGGCATATGGTAAGGGGTGCTTGATATGTTTCTTTTTCTCCGTACTTCTCTTTGTTTCGGCTATTTTTGGTGTATATTCTTGTTGGAAGATCGCTGTACATATGATTAATATGTTTACTTGTAGTTTATTCTACCATTTTGTAGATTGCAACAAATGGTGTTTTTGTAACTTGTGTTATTTTAGCTCTTTTTGCAGTTAGAGAAGTTAATTGTATACCTATGTGCGATATTTGTTTCCCCATGTGCAGTTCTAAATGTGGTTTTTTTCTCGCAAATATATTGCATAATGATACAACATACAATAATTTTATATGTATAATCGTGTGTATTTTACCTTTTGTGATAAGAATCTATCATATGCTCTTTGTACTATTCTTCTCATTTACTAGCTACATATTTGAGATGACCCCTTTAGTTAAAATGCCATTTTTTTGTGGGAAAAAAGAAACAATCATCAAATCCTATGAAATTGCTAGTGAAACTCGCTTGTGGTATTTCTTTCTCCATCTTCTGAGTAGCCAAAAAATAGAAGAAAGGTGACAGTTTTATATAATTAATGCAAATTATTTATATGCCTTTTTGAGCCCATGTAACAACATTGGTTTCTTTTCGTGCAGAGAAAATGTGATCTTAAGCATCCCCCTGGTGATGAAAAATATACAGAAGTGGTACCCTGTCAATGTTTGAGGTATATTTACAGTAATGTTTTCGTTGTTATTAATATAGCTTATGCTTTTTTTATCTTTGAATTCTAATTTTGGATTTGTGAAACACTACTATGCATTGGTAAAACTTGTACACGGTACAAAAATGATTAATGATATCAGTCGTTGATAGTTTTGAGTCTGGTTTTTTAATTTTTATAATCGCGAATGTCATTATAAATATTTTTCTAATTACTTTTCTATATAATTATGCAGGATAATATTGAGGATGATGATAATGAAGATTAAGTTGATTATTATTGTGATTTATTGGCTAAGATAGAGTAGTGTTGGGAATAGATACACGTATAGTTGACTAATGACTTTTATTAGAAGATACTTATGTAGGATATAATATTTAGTTTTTATAGAGTATTAGTAGTAAATTCTAAGTGATATCATAGTTATTTTGATATGGCTATGTTTATTTTAATATGAGATGTATGAATATTTAAAATTAATATTATTCTAGTACTTTTGGATCATTATTATAAATACATTTTGGTTACAGATAATTTTTATTATTTAAAAAAATTATTTAGTATAATTATGTATTTATTTTTATTTTATAATATTTAACTCATTTAATTAAAAATACAAAATTATATATATATATATATATATATATAATAAAAAAATAATAAGGGACCTAAGGCTACACTTATATACAGTAGCTATAGTATACCAAAAAAAAAAAAAAAAAACAAGGGACCTAAGGCTACACTTATAAAAAGTAGCCATGGAATATAATGTGGCTACGCCTGACAGGTGATGCAATAGTGTTGAAAAGTGTAGTCTATTCTAGTAAAAATGGAAGCTGAAAAGCGTAGCCTTTGGTCCTGCACAGCATCACTTGAAAAGCGTAGCCTATTCCCAAATGCCAAAAGCGTAGCCCTTGGTGCAGAAAAGCGTAGCCTTTGAGAATAGGCAACGGCCGAATAGGAATCACCCTAAAAAGCGTAGCCGTAGCCCAAAAAGCGTAGCCGTAGCCTAAGGCATCATTTTTTTTCACTTTTGGTTACATTTTTCAAGTGTACCTGAATGGGTGTTTTTCTTGTAGTGAAAATAATATTTCTCCAAAAACCGTCTTTTGCTTGAAACTCTTTATTGCAACCCATTATTTTTTTTCAAAAACCAAACTCAATTAATTTTCAATAAAATTCATATATTTATAAATAAATAATTTTGTTCATTAAATATTTCTCAAAAGCCAAGCATCTGCTCCTTTTTACTCGACAACTCTATTCAAAATACTCATGTATTTATAATTAATTCCAAATCAAAATTCGACCATCAGAATTCAATTGCAGACTATCATATAACTCAGATTTCAGCCAATTATTCAATAACAACATCTCAATGCCTTATTATTTATTATGGCCGGAACACAACAACAAATTCAGCAGCAATTCAGCTAAAATTTCAATAACAAAAAATCACAGATTTAAGCAACAGATAACAATCCAACCACATATATCAATTAATTAATAATTTTAACCGATTAAAGAGTCAAACCCTATCTCTGTGAAGTATAGAATACACACAAGATACTGGCAAAAGTTTTTGATCGGTCAAATAGAACAAAAACATCGAAAACACATGTCATGGCGTAGAAGATGAAGATATCGTCACTTCTATCGGATCAGAATTTTTGTGAGGGTCGCAAATATCAAAAAATTAAGTTCGAAAAGTAAGAAAATTAACAAAACCTCCCCCTCTTTTTCCATGCATGGCTTCGGCTGAAGTACGAAGGAGAGAGAGCATTTTTGGGTTTTTATATGACATGAGATTAGTGACTAATGTCACTTAATTAAAGGGGGAAGGCATGCATAGCGACATGTAGCGAATTAAGCGCTGTGTGTCGCAATTTTAAGCCGCTGAGTCAGCGAGATTAAATTTTTAAATATCTTGAAAGGTAATTAAAGTAATTAAACATGATAAAAATTTAAATAATTATCACAAATAGTGGTATTTAATTAAAATAAGAATTGAGTAAATCACTAATATAAATGGTATTAATAAAACCGAACTTTTTAAATATTTTAGACTTAATATAAAGTGACTATCATTCATCAAATAAAATTAAACAATAACATAATATTAATATTATATTATTATTTATTTTATTTAAAAATTATAAAAAAATTTATCATAAACGTATGTCAACGAAACATAAAATTGGCATACGCGATTTTAACGTAAAAAGCAGGATATTACATTTTACTGGTTTATAATAGAGTATTAGTGGTACTTCCTCAGTAACTTATTAAACGAAAAGATACAATAGTGCCAAGAATGAGTAAGGGTTTTTCTATTAAAAACATATCTGACATTAAGATGTTTTCATTTGTGATATTTAAATAACATTATTTTTCTCTTTTTATTCATACATAAAGGTTTTTAAGTTATTAAAGTTAAATATTCTGTTAGTCTTTATAATTATACTAAATTTAAAATTACATTTTTATATTTAAAAGTTTTTAATTAAATTTTTATATTAATTTTAAATTTATAATTACATTCTCATCATTTTAAAAATATTTAATTTAATAAAAAATAATAAAATATATTCGCTAATGACCTAAGATGAATAAAAATGATAAGTAACGTTTTCTATTGAAAAAAATCTACTAATAAATTTAAAACTAATAAAAAAATTTAATGTAAAACATTTAAAATATAAAAATTTATTTATAAATTAAAAAAAATATAAAAATTAAACAAGTAATTTAACTAATCATTAATTATTTAATATAATATAGTGAATTAGTGATTCGTACAATGATATTCTATAGTGATAAAAAAAAGAAATAATAATGTTAAACTAACTAAGCTCACGAATTAACTGTAATGAGTTTGAATGAGTTAATACTCAATTTGATCCATGAACTTATATGTAAGTTTTAATTTAATTTCTAAGGTTTTAATTGTTTTTATTTAATCTTCAAAATTTATAAATGTGTTTCATATTAGTTCCTGATTTTTAATATAAAAATGTTAATGAAATGTTGTTATAGACTATCAGATGTCACGTTAAAATTTGTTAAATGATACGATTTTGGTTTTGGCCTTTAAATAGCTCAAAAACGGTATCGTATTATTTATTTTTTTAGGTAAAATTTTAATAAATACTATTTACGAGATTGTTTTTAGATTATTTGAGTGCCAAAACTAAAACGACATCATTTTACAAAATTTAGTGTGGCATCCAGCTGTTCACAATATTTGTACGTTGAAAATTATTTCAAAGACTAACATGAATTATGTTCACAAAATTTAAGGACTAAATAAAGATAATTAAAATTTTAAAGACTAAATTAAAATTTATATACAAATTTAAGAATCAAATTGAGTATTATGTCAAGTTTGAATAATAAGTCCGTCTTCAAATTTTAGTTCTTCATATCGAGGTTTTTCTTCTAGGTTTCAGCCAAGCCAACAGATTTAGAAAACAAGATGCAATAATTGTCACGTATTTTATGTCTTTTTTATTTCTTTTTTCCTGTAAAGGAATTTTTTGTTTTTGGTCAGGATTGTAAAATAATTAAGATAAGCTGTGAAAAATACTGACGCATGTGTACTTTTTTTTCCCTATAGTAAATCATAAATTTATCATATCTAAAATAAAAATAATAAAATAATAATAAAGATGTCTTAATAACAACAACAACAATAACAGCAATAACAACAACAACAATAATAATAAGTACGATTTTGGTCTCTAAAATTTAGTGCCAAAATTAAAATCGTCCCTCTTGTAATTTTGGATTTAAAATCGTCCTTAATGTTGCATTTGTATTTAACTTCGCCTTTAAAATTTTTTCGGACATAAATGCCCTTTTCATCGTTAGGGTAGTTAGAAGAATAGTTATATAAAAATAAAGGGAATAGGAATATAAAAGTATATGTTAACCCCAAAAAATAAGGGCAAGTTGCTTGAATCTGGAACTGCTGCCAACACCACCGTCGCCCACGTCGTGGATGGAGAATGCCATGGCTGTCGAAAGTTCGATCTCGTCTCGAAGCAAATCTTTCTCGCATGGTACGTTGCTGCTCTGTTCCCATGGTGAGAGGCCGGTGCTGCGGACCTCAGGGACGAATGAGAACTATGGGCGTAGATTCTGGGGCTGTGTTTACTATGGGGTTTGTTTTCCTTTCTTTTCTTCTGAGTTGAGTTATTTGGGTTGAGGAGTGGAGATTGAAGACGGTGATTATGTGTAGGTGCATGAAGGCTGCAACTTCTTTCATTGGGCAGAGCCGGAAACAGAGGTGGGAAACCCAGAAATTGCAAGGATGAAGAAGAAGGTTGCCTCTCTGAAATCAAGGACGAAAGCGGCAGAGTGAAAGTTAATGGTCGTTGCTCTGTTAGGGTTTGTTGGGTGGGCTGGGTTCCTGTATCTGCTGCTGCAGAATTTTTCTATTGTCTAGGCCTAAGTGTGTAATTCCATTGAACCTGATATGAAAAGGGTGTTTGGGTATGATGATGTTGTTGGTGTTGGTAAATTCTTTTAAGGTTGGTTTTGTTGAATGTGTTTTGGTGAAAAGTATTTTGATGGTAAGTTAGTAGGTGACAATGATGTACCTGCTATGAATGTGTTCTGTTGAATTGGTTCTCAACATGTATAAATGACAATTATATATGCATGGTTGGTTGTTGTAATGTGAGTTTGATTTCTGCTTGGTAAATACCTGTTTTCCATTACTAACTAATTTCCTAACAATATAACAAACTTGAATCAAAGACAACCTCATCTGAATATGGTAAATGTCATAGTAACATGTATAATAAAAAGTGTTTCAGACACAGAGGTAATTCCAAAAGGGTTGGCTGGTCCAATCCAGCAACCAAGTACAACACATAGATGCTCATAGGCAAAGTTCACAGAAACATAACCCAGCAAGAAGTAGCTAACAAGTCACACTGCACTTTCCCAGCAAAGTTCACAGAAACATAACCCAAAATAAGACAACATGCACAAAATACAATCATGACACATAATACAACATAATCCAAAATAAAACATATCCCATTTTCTTTTTCCTAAAGCATTCCCCATTTTCTTGGAGGCAACTTTTCCATTAACTTCAGTTTCTTTGGAGAAATGTGAGGTGCTCCAAAGAGCCTGGCAGAGAAGTGACCAATAGATTGGCTTGAAGATGTGGTAAGGGTAGGCTGAGATGAAGGAATAGTTCTGATGGCTGGCTGTGATGAGGATGAAGGAGGTGCTGAACTTGTTAGGCTGGCAACTTTGTTGGGCTGTGGAGCAGGTTGGGTTGAGGATTTGGGCTTAGTAATTCTCTTGGGCCTGCCTCTAGGCCTTTTTGGCTGTGCTGCATTGTTGGATTGGGCTACAGAAGGTGGCTGAGTTGCTGAAACAGCCTTCCTCTTAACAGATTGCTTGGGATTGGGCTGGGAAGAGGCAGTCTTCCTTCCTCCCTTGGCAGGTAGATGGTTTGATTTGGTGCTTCCCTGCTGCTGCTTTCCTTTGTTCTTTGACTGCTGGGCCACACAAACATTTACAATTTAATAATGGGATAGCAATAATATATGAGAGACCAATTAATAGAAAGAAGACAAATTAAAAATCATACCAACTCCTTAATAGATTTAGGGCATCTGCTTCTGTTGTGCCCAACAGATCCACACAGAGAGCACCTTTGTTTCTCTCCCTTCCTTGATAGGTAAGTGCGGCTGCTCTGCTCTTCATCTCCAGCAGTTGCTCTCCTCTTTTTCACTGGCCTGTGACTAGGCCTTGGATAGGGGGGAGGCATAACATCAGGGTGTGCAGTCCTCTCCCAAAGATCTACTCCATTCAAGGGATGTATGATTGAGTCATAGCACCTCATGTAAGCTTTTTTCTTATAACACCTAGCCACAAAAGGTTCTAAGTCAAGTCCCTTGAACTTGATGCAACTGATAGCATGGACACAGGGTATGCCACTCATCTGCCAAATTCTACATGAACATTCATGGGATCTTAAGTCGACCGCAAACTTGTCTAATCTGTTCACCACTTCATACTTCGAAGCTGCAGACCAGTATGACCGCCAATCTCCAGCTAACCTAGATCTCTTCTCCAACCTAAATCTAATCCTAGGTAAGATTGTCCCTGAATAATTTTGTGCAAGTTCTCTATTTTCTGCCCACCTAGTCATTAGTTTAACCCTGATTTCCTCTAACATGGTGACTATAGGCTTCTCTCTAGCATCAACAATAGCATAATTAAAGCTATCGGACATGTTATTAACCAATATATCTACCTTAGAGTTATAGGTGAACCTAGATCTAGACCAATACCTAGGAGGGATAGCAATTAGATACCCATAGGCTTTCTGATTCACAGCTTTCACCTCGGCCATGTGCCTCTCCCAATCCCTCCAGTGAGTTGTCTTAGCACACTTCCACATCAGTTTCTTCAATTGTAATCTTGGAAACCTTTTTCTGAAGTTGCTGTACAAGTGTCTCACACAGAACCGATTATCCACACCAGGTATAACCTCCTCATATGCTAGCAACAAACCCTGCACGCATGAAATCAAGGTAATTGTAATTAGGGAGAATTGAATGGATGTCGTTCATGCTATAAAATTAGTGAACTTTGCTTACCTTTTGTTGGTCAGACATGAAGGTAGATCTTCCCATCTTATTCATCCCAATATCAGATGCAAGATGACTTAGAAACCAACTCCATGAGTCCTTCGTCTCGGCCTCCACAACCGCATATACAATCGGCAGCATTTGGTCATTGGGATCCCACCCAATTGCAGTGAGCAGTTGTCCTCCTCGGGGTGTCTTCAAAAAGCAGCCATCTAGGCCAATGAAATCCCTGCAATGCTGGAAGCTCTGCTTGCATGCTTCCAAGCACACATAGATCCTCTGAAATATGTAGTAAGTGGTCCTGGATGATGCTGGTGCTTCACTGTCAAGATCTGGGGACCTCTGCACTTGTATGTGAACTGAGGATCCTGGATTTGCCCTCATCAGCTCTCGTCCATAATCATAAATTCTTTTATACTATTCTTGGAAGGTTCCCTCAATTTGATCAAGTGCAATCTGCTTGGTCTTAGTGGCCAATGACTTAGTGACAGTCAAGTTCCATTTCTTATGTGCCTTCGAAACCAACTCCCTTATTTTTACCTTCGGATTTGATTCAACCTTCTTCTTAAACGCCTTGCCAAGTCATTTCGAGTGTAAGATTCCCACCCTGTGTGCTTGTGTGCATGTGTGTGTCAAGTTCATGCTGCGTACTACCAAGTTTCCTCACCTCTGATTTTTGCAGCATACACACAGAAAGGACAATCACCCGAACAAACAGCCCTAATCCTCTACAAATCACACTTCCTAAACCTGATTGACCTTGCCGTATGCACAGCGTAAGCAGTTACAGTGTCCTTGAACTCCTCCCGAGATGCATACACTGTGCCAACTTCCCATTTGTATTAACTCATATTTTTCTGAAGCTTGTGAACTGAAAATGGGAAGCCCTCATGCTCTGAATCAGACCCATCAGCCCCAACCTGGTGATCGAAATCTAAGTCATCATTGTCTCCTCCCTCATCATTGTCAAACTGCTCAGTTGCTCCAGCATTCTTTTTCACAGCCTTAGGTTTTTTACTCATCACATTCACATCTTGAAACCCACTTACCTCAGGATCAAGCTCATCATCACTATCAGTAAAGTGCACATCATCGTCACTATCGTCCTCTTCCCCAGATGGATTGTACTATGAATCGAGACTGTCACTATCACTAGAGTTATCATACCCAACTTCATTGTCGTCCTCTACCCCAGAGTAAGCAGCAAATGGTTCAGATTGCTTTCGCCCCTCATCTACTCCACCATACAGAACCAGCTCTTGCCCCTCACTAATGTCACCCATCCCATCTTTATCCCCAACATCAATGTAGCCATCATCAGAAAATATCTCTTCGTCCTGAACCTTATGGACAACAAACAACTCTACATGGTCTCTCAACTCTGCTATTCGACACATCTCAATGGAATCCGCATCAGTTTTAAACAATTTCAAATTTTTCTCCATGTCTTCAGCAACTGGATCCTTGAACCACAACGATGGAATATTCTCCTCGACGTAACCAAGTTGCTTTAGCTCAGCATACGCTTCAAATACAGACCACCGATCACCATCAATCTCTTCTATCACCGTTGTTTCTCCTCCCATATACTCTAATGGACCGCTCTTATACGTAAACCATCCTCCATAGTAGACCATCACTTTAAAATAACCCATCGTCTTCTACTACACCCTGAAACAGAGTACAACAACACATAGACATTAATATAGAATATGAAACAGACGCACCTTCCTATTTCACACCGATGCTAATCCTTACTCTCCACACACATGGCCTCATTCCAACGATAAACAAACCCCCAAACCCTAAGTAATCTAACCCGACAATACCCACTGCAGCGAGAGCTACCATATTGAAAAGAAGGAAGAAAATCATACCTACTCAAACCCTATCAGTAATGCTTCAGCGACTCTTCACGTCCCTTCCTTCTAGTTCCTCGATCTCGCCTCCTCTCTTCAATTTCAGTCCATCAACATCTACGGCCCTCTCCGATTCTGGGTTAGGGCACAATGTAATGGATTTGGTTTACGAAGCGTTGTGAATAAAGGGTGCTGTAATAAATGTTAAGGGTTTCTCATCCAAGGAAAGAAATCAAGCGTTTCGCGTGAAATGAAAAGGGTTGAATTGTCATTAAAAAAATTTAATTACAAAGGACGAAGTTAAATACAAATGCAACATTAAGGACGATTTTAACTCCAAAATTACAAGAGGGACGATTTCGATTCTGGCACTAAACTTTAAGCACCAAAATCGTACTTACCCCTAATAATAATGAAAAACATATGCACGCGGACTAACTTGGCCATATAACCAGCGGGATGAAAAAAAAAAGGTAAGTTAATTTATGCAAATGAAAAGAAAAAGGATCCCGCTAGAAAGATAACGGATTATTTGTACAATGTGTACAATGAAAAAGAAAAATTCAACGAACAAAATAGAATAAAGAGATAAAACAAAAATCATAAAATAAGACAAAAACACTCTTTTTTTTTTCTATTTTTAACATTATTATCAACGACTACAGAAATTAATACAATACCAATATCTGTTATTTCTGCTTAAATATATAATAATATTCACATCACCCAGTATTTTATTCTAAAATTTCTTTTGGTTACTTTCTAGCTGGATATTTTAAATTAAATAATATGATAGAAAAAAAATTCATCAATTATTTTTTGTAATTTTTTTCACTGTGACAATTATCTAATTTTTAAAATATTTTTTTAAGCTGATTTTATTTTTGAGAATAGAACAAGACAAAATATTAAAAATAAGACATAAAAAACATAAACACTTGTGTTCTTATATTTTATTTGATGATAAAGTAGAACAAATTATAAAAATCTAATTTATTCTCATTTTTTTATTTAAAAAATTTGAAATAAAATATAATAATAAAAAAATAATTAAAAAATAAAAAATAAATTGTATCCTTTTTTAGTATCTTTAGACACAATATTTCTGTCCATGCTCATTTGTCAAATACAATTTTATTTCTCTATCTCAATGTCTCGACTTTGTAAATAAAAGCAGTCTTATAGTTCCTAAAAAGGTCTAAGAATACACCCAATTTCAGAAATCCAAAAATACTACATCTTCCAAAAATACTCACAAATAACAAATAAATGATGAACACTGTCAATATCTTCATTACACAAACACACAAGTTTTCATTAGGAATCAATAACTCTCAATCTGATCAATTTATCCTTAATATTAATTTTACTAATTAAAACAATTAAGTAAAAATTTTAACTCGAAATAAAATCAGCCGTCTCTTTTAAATGATTTTAGTGAAACTATAATTTATTATATTTTTTAGAATTATTTTTATCTGTAAAATTTGTATTAAAATTAAAGATAAAAAATTTATTTTTATCAAATTTTCGTGCAACAAAATCTTTTTTTTCGTGTTAATTTAGTTAATTGAATATACTATAAAATTGATTAACAGTTTTGATTTTTATTTATAGAAATTTTTTTAGTAAAAATTTTAAATTCACTCTAACCAATTTCAAATTATTGTATGATAGATTTTTTTAGCTGGAAATATAAAAAAAACTTTGAATTTTTTTTTCAAATTATCGCATTACAATCACTTATCCTTTTAAATATAAAAGTTATTTTTAATAATTAAAAATAAGAAATACTATGTATAATATCATTTAACTTACGCAAAAGTTAATGAATTTACCCTTTAATTTTTAGACTCGCAAGTATTAATAATAATCAGATGTTTCTTTCTTTTTATATTTATGAGATACGCGTTATCCTAATAGAGTTTCTTTAGCTGTGTTTTCTATAGTTGAGTGCTAGGAGTAGTTGATTTCAATGTTAACACGTTTAAACTTATGGTAACCTTAGCTTAGACAAAAAGAAATAATTGAGAGAAAACTAAAAGTAAATTTTACAATAATCTTGTAAGAAACGCGAAAAACCTGAGACAATTGATTCAAGGGTGAATAGGATAGAATTTATTTGATCAAATCTTAACTCTATTTATGAGTTAAATTTTTTTTATATAAATTTAATTATATTTTATTCGTGAGTTAAGAATATTTTAATTTTAATTCTATTTGTATTTAATTCACAGGTATTTGATCCTATTTGATGGTTATTAAAATGATACAATTTTATTATATAACTTGATGATAATTATTTAAAATAAAATTGATTTTTATGTAAAAGAACGTATTAAATTATTAATTAATAATTTTTAGTTTTTTTTAGTGGTTAGAAGTGAAAGGATTTTGGTTCAATATCTATTTGAAATATATTTTTTTTTATATAAATAGAGAATATATATATATATAGATAGGGTGTAGATTAGTCGGATAAGATTGAGACTCAACATGCACTCTACCCGACCTGCACGAAAATCCTACTCACACCCTACACTACTAACTGCAGATTGAGTTAGCAACCCAACCCAATCCAACCAGAATTGAGTAAGGTTAGATATCCGCGAGTAGGATGCATGTTGCCTTCCCTGATTGATTTGCAAGCCTTCTATTATTGTATGCTAGGACATAGATCACTATATCTTAATGCAATTGCAATTCTATATATTTTAGAGTATTCTTTAACCATTCTATCATAAAAAACAGTTGCTTGTAATAACAATCAACTTGATTTTAGCACTTGACACATATATAGAATGCAGATTGGTCGGATAGGATTGAAACTCAACTCGCACTCTATTCGATTCGTATGAGAACCTTACTCACACTCTATACTATTCGTTGCAGATTGGATTAATACCTCTATCTGATCAGGTTGAGTCGGGTTAAATATCCACGGATAGAGTGTATATTACCATCCATAATTGATTTACAAATCTTATATTATTGTATGCTAAGACATATGTCATTATATCTTAATACAATTCCAATTCTATGTATGTTAGAGTATTCGTTAACCATTTTATTATCATAAACCGTTGCTGGTAAATAACAATTAACTTTGTTTTAGTACTTGCTTATCATGCACTAATTAAGGTTTAATTATTTTGTTGGTTTATAGTTTTGTAAAATTTTTAATTTTTTTTAATTGAGTCTTTGCACCAATTTTTTTAATTAGGTCCCTATACTTTTTTTTATTTGAGTCCCTGCACTAATTTTTTTTATTGGGTTTTTATACAATTAAATCAATTACTGCAAAAAAAACCTAATTAAAAAAATTGGTGCAGGGACCAAATTAAAAGAAAATAAAATATATGGACCTAATTAAAAATTTTACGAAACTATAGAGATCAATAGAATAATTAAACCTATAATTAACACACAATTATCGACTGTATGATAGTTTAGACTTTTGTTTATTTCATTTTATTTTCCGGCTAAGGTGGCTTCTAAGTGTTAGTTTGGATTAATTTTTTTAGTAAAAAAATTATTTTTTATAAATACTTTTATTAAATTTAAAACCTATATAGATACGACTTTAAAAAAAATATTTTTATTAAAAAAGTAAATTATTTACTTTATTTAAAAAAAGAAGCAAAAGATGTTTTAAATATTTAATTTTTTTTAAAAATCTATTCAAATATAAAATAATTTTTTTATTAAAAAATATTTTTTAAAAAAATAAAAAAATAAATATTTTTTTAAAAATTAATCCAAAATTAACTCTAAAAGGCTTTATTGACGACAATAATAAAAACTTATATTATTAAGTGATAATATAAACCAAAATATAAATCAAATATTATTGTATCTTATCATATATTATTTTTATAGCGAAATTATTCACACATAGATTTTTTTAACTACTTTATATATATTTTTTATTTTTTATTTATCTTTTGCTATATATTTGTAGATTTTTTATATTTATCTTTTTGATAGGATGTTTTATAGATTTTTTATGCATATCTAAATCACCTAATATGAAATTTTGTAATTTTTTTCGACAATAAACGCTACTCTAATTTTTTTTCTCTTATATCACTGTTCACTACAAAAAAAGTCGTCAAATACCATCGAATTTATATGACAAATTCATTAGAAAAAATTTATCAGTAATTTATTTATTGTCGGATTTAGCGACAGACTAAATTAGACATTAAAAATTATGGTAGTAACTATTTACTGACAGATTTTTTTGTCTGTCGCTAATTGCCAACGAATGAAAATAACAACCATGAAAATAACAACCATGAAGAAGAATGCGCCTGTTGTGTTCATGGATTACATGAACAAAGTATTTCGTCCTTTTTTAGATAAGTTTATGGTGGTGTTCATACATGACATCTTAATTTATTCAAAGACGATGAAAGAGCATGAGGAGCATCTGAGGATAGTGTTGCAAATTTTGAAGGAGAGAAAGCTTTATGCAAAATTGTCTAAGTATGAGTTTTGGAAGGAGGAAGTAAGTTCTTAGGCCATGTCCTGAGTAAAGGAGGAATAGCAGTAGATCCTTTAAAGGTGAGGGGCCGTAATGGAATGGGGAAGACCGACTTCAGTGATTGAGATTAGGAGTTTTCTTGGGATTAGCTGGATACTACCGAAGATTCATTCATGAATTTTCGCAAATCGCATTGCCGATGGCGAAGCTAACTTGGAAAGATGCACCGTTTGTGTGGACGTTAGAGTGCGAGAAAAGTTTTTAAACTTTGAAGGAGAAATTGACTTCAACGCTAGTTTTAATCTTATCTAAACCACACGAACCGTTTGAAGTTTATTGTGATGCCTCGTTGAAGGTCTTGGGTTGTGTGATAATGCAACACAAATGTAGTGGCTTATGCTTCGCGTCAACTAAGACTACATAAGGAAAATTATCCAACTCATGACTTGGAATTGGCGGCGGTTGTATTTGTGTTGAAGATTTGGAGGCACTATATGTACGGAGTTAAGTTCAGATTCTTTTCTGATCACAAAAGTCTCAAGTACATCTTTGATTAGAAAGAGCTTAACATGCGCCAAAGGAGATGGATGGAGTTACTGAAGGATTATGACTTTGAATTAAGTTATCACCCTGGAAAGGCTAATGTTGTAGTAGATGCCTTGAGTAGGAAGTCGTTGACAGTTGTTTGGATGAGAATCAAAGAAGAGGAGTTGGTGGATAAGTTTGCAGAACTTAAGTTAGGTATTGGAGAAGTAGATGGAAAAACTTGTCTAAATCAGTTACACATCTCGAGTACATTCAAAGTAGAAATTTAAAAGGCCCAACGGGATGAGCAAGAACTTCAGAGAATGTTACAACCGATTGGGAAAGAAAGGGAAGGAGAGGCCGCCAAGGATGGAGAAGGTATATGGAGATATAACGGGAGGATTTGTGTGCCAAACGTTGGGGGTTTGAGACAAGAATTATTGGCTGAGGCTCATACGAGCAAATTTTCTATTCATCCTAGAACTATGAAGATGTACCATAACTTAAAGAAGATGTTCTGGTGGTCTGGAATGAAGAGTGATGTAGTATCACTTGTTTCAAGTGTCTGACATGTCAGAAGGTGAAAATAGAGCATCAGAGACCTTTGGGAATGCTACAACCACTTGAGATTCCCGAATGAAAGTGGAAAGGTGTTACTATGAATTTCGTAACGGGTTTGCGAGGACTCGAGCAGGATTTGATGCGGTTTGGGTGACTGTTGATCAATTGACCAATTCCACATTTCTGCCTATCCGAGTGAACTATTCACTGGAGAAATTGGCGAGATTGTACAACAAGGAGGTAGTGAGATTTCAAAATGTGTCAACGACTATAGTATCAGATCGAGATCCCCGATTCACGTCAAGATTTTGGGAAGCTTTTCAAAAGGCTTTCAGTACAAGACTATGTCTCATCACGATGTATCATCCACAAACTAATGGTCAGTAGTAAAAGAGGACTATTCAGACGTTGGAGGATATGCTAAGGGCGTTTGTGTTAGATCAGCCGGGAAGTTGGAACTGTTATATGCTATTGGTGGAGTTTTCTATAACAACAACTTTCATGTGAGCATTGGGATGGCTCCGTATGAAGCTTTGTATGGTAGGATGTGCCAGTATTTACTGTGTTGGTATGAAGCGGATGAATCAAGTGTGTTGGGACCGGAATTAGTAGTTGAAACCACTAAACAAATCAAGTGAATTCGAGCTAGGATTCTAACTGCGCAAAGCCAACAAAAGAGTTATGCGGATCAGAGAAGAAAACCTTTAGAGTTTGAAGAAGGAAGTCATGTATTCTTGAAGGTTACTCCAACAACTGGGATTGGAAGAACAATCAAAATGAAGAAGTTAAACTCGAGATACATTGGACCGTTTGGGGTGTTGAGGAAAATCGGACGAATGGCTTATCAAGTGGCCTTACCGCCACATCTGTCTAACCTACATGACGTATTCTATGTCTCACAAATCCGTAAGTACACACCAGATGCGTCTCATGTGTTAGAACCCGAATCAGTTTAGCTAAAGGAAAACCTGATATTTCGAGTCACATCGATGATGATTGATGACACTAGTGTGAAAAGGTTGTGCAGAAAAGAAGTTCTGTTGGTAAAAGTAACATGGAGTAGAGCCAGAATGGAAGAACACAATTGGGAGTTGAAGTTGGAGATGCAAAAGGACTATCCTAAGTTATTATCATGTAAATCCTAAATTTTGAGGACAAAATTTCTAATTAGGTGGGGAGAATATAATAATCGAAAAATTAATTAGCCAATAATTAAAATAAAATAGAAATAAATTTAAGAAATTAAAATTTATAATTTGGAAAGATAAAAATAATTTAAAATTAGAAACCGGTCACTTATTCTAAAAGTTTTGCCTCGAGATTGGGCCAAACGAACCACAAACTCAACAAGGCCCAAGTTGAGCCCAAACCCAACATATATAAGCCTCATTAAGAGGCATTTGAGCCTCGTTATTCATTAAAAGAGAGGAAGAGGCACTGAGTAGAGAAGAAGGGAAGAGAGAGTTTAGTTACCATTCATCAACTTCTTCCTTTGGCCATATCTTTTTCTCTGGAGCTCTGATTGGTGTGCCGTTTATTGTCATGCGATCCTCTTGTCGAGCTCTTCAATTCTATCTGAACAAAGTGGTAAGAAACTTGAATCTATTCTCCAATTTTATGTTCTATGCCAAATTCAAAATTTGGATTTGAGATGTTAAAATTCTTTACGCTTTCAATGTTCAGGTGTTATCTAGCTTAGGCGATTAGTAGGTTTCACCTCAAGTTTCAACGGGCAAGATAAGGATTCACTAAATTCTTATGGTTTGTTAAATTGTTGAACCCCAGTGTTGATTTTGGTTAATTGTATGAGCTAGCTTGAAATTCTTGTTGAATTGGAGTTGAATTTGGCTAGGGGTGCACAAGACCCGGTCTGGCCCGAAAATCCAGACCGGGCCCGACGACTTCGGGGCTAATTTGGTCTGGCTTCGTTATCGTCTGATCAGACCCGAGGTTTCAATAGATAGCCCCAGTTATTTATTAAATCGAGTTCGGGCTAAGGCTTGGGTCATCCGGCCCCGGCCCGTTGGACCCGTGTAGATGTGTAGTTAAAAAAAAATATATGCATTCTGTTTGGCTTTGTGTTCAATGTTCACTCTTCACACTTCACAATCCACAATGCTCAGGTGCTAGGGCACAACCCACACTCTCTCTCACTCAAACTCTTTTCCCTGAGACGTAGCGCCGCAATCCCAACGGCCAGTGGAGAGCTCCTCCTTCACACTTCCATGCCTTTTCTGCTTCTTAATCTTACCTCACTCTCTCCTTCACCACAAATCTTCTTTAGTTTTTCGCTGTCCCTTTTTTCACCTTCTTTCTCTTTTTGCACCACGTTAGATCAACCACCATAGCAACTCACCGTCAACCACCACACGTGCCAGCAACTCGCTGTCAACCTCCTCTCAGAGACTCAGATTTCTCACCGACGCAGTGTTCATCGCAAGACACAGAGCAGGTAATTTTTTTGTTAAAAACCGTTGATTTTTATTTTTTCCTGCAACTACTGGCCTACTGGGTGCTAAATAGTAAATACTTCGCCTATTTTGTTTGTTTTGATATTTTTTGGGAGAGAACCAATAAAATTGTTGATATTGTTTTTGCCATAACTAGTTTAATTTTGGAAAAAACTAACAAAATTGATTTTTTTGTGTTTAATTTTTTGGTTTATATTTTAAATACTTCAATGATGAGAGTTACGGGTTAGACGAAAGTAGGAAAAAGTTGTTGATTAGAAATAGCAATTAGCAAGTCAGAGGAATTGGGATATATTGTAAATCTCTATTTAAGAAGTAGGAACAATAATTTCATTTTTATAATTTACACCACCAATATTTATAATTGATTCCTTCAATTTCAAATTTGATATTATTTAAAAATCAAATTTTCTGATTTGTGTACTTTATGTTATTGTGAGTAAATGCTAATAAATATTTCTGATTCATGCCAATATAAAAAATATAGTAAATGTCACCTTGTTCAGCAATGAAATATTCCACTAAGGACTAGGCTAGTGATATAATCAATCCTAAGATAATCAAAAGGAGTTATCCTGCATTATATTGTCCTTTTTAGAACAAAAGTTAAGTAAAAAAGGGTATACAAGCTTTCTTTAAGTCTTATAATATGGTTGGAAGATAGAAAAATAAGGAGAAAGGATAGTAAAGAGAACTAATTCCTTTGTTTCAGAGTTTGAATACAGCTAGCAAGTAAAAAAAATGCAAGGGTGATAACTTGGCCCAAAGCTTACTTAGACAATTTCTTAGTTAAGACGTCATAACAGGGAAAAATATAGTAAATGTATAGTGATGATCTAAGTGCTATGACTTATGAATCTTTCTTATTTGTTAAAATTTAAAAGATGAGACTGAACAGTTATTTAAGTATGTTTGGTGTTATTTAGATATATTATATTTATGTTCATTTATTTAAGTATGCTCAGTTTTTTTAGAGTTATTGTTAAATGAATTTTTTTTATGTTTAGATAAACACAAATGGGAGGAGGAGATCCTAGTTGTATTGTAGTCCAAAGTAATGAGGACAACAAAGCTATGGACATAGAGCATGAGGTTGCTACTACTCCTATCCCAACTCCTGTCGCACCTCCCATCTTAGAAAATATTAATGAGGAAAATAAGGTTGAAAATAGCGAGGGACAACAGGCTAACGAGGGAACAGCAGGCTACTCGTAAGGGAAAAAAGTCTTATATTTGGATGCATTTTAAACAGCTTCCATTTAGCGAGACTAAGGGAGAACACAAGGCCAAATGTAATCACTGTCGAAAAGTATATCTATGTCACCCAACTAGACATGGCACAAATTCTATGAATAAACACTTGAAAGTTTCTCACAAGTAGATATTTACAAAAGTAGGCAAAAATAGGACACTTCATGGCTATATGCCTAAGGTTGGTGAAGAAGGTGAAGCCGACAAAACTTTCAAAGTCAATGGCTATAGCTTGGAAGATTGTAGAAAGGAAATGGTTGAGTTTATTATCCTTGATGAATACCCTTTTAAAGTGGTAGAAGGGATTGGATTTCGCAAAATGATTAATCGATTTGAGCCAAGATTCACTGTACCATCTAGAATGACAATGTCAATAGATTCCTTTCAGCTTTATTTAGATGAAAAAAAACTTAAAGCTTGGTTAGCAAAGTCATACGCTCGAGTTTGTTTGACATCAGATTGTTGGACATCAAATCAAAATCTTAGCTACTTAAGCTTAACCGCACATTTCGTTGATGACGAATGAAAGCTACAAAAGAGAATTATCAACTTTTGCTTGATTGAGAAACACAAGGGCGAAATAATAGGAAGGAAAATTGAGACATGTTTGAGGGAGTGGGAAATCAAAAAATTCTTCACAATCACATTAGACAATGCATCTTTAAATGACGGGGCAATCACTTACCTTCAAAGGAAATTAGCTGCAAGGGGTGGATTGCTGTGCGGAGGAAAATATTTGCAAATGAGGTATTGTGCTCATGTTCTCAACTTGATGGTGAATGACGGGATTAAAGAGCAACATGCCTCCATTGAAAGCATTCGGAATGTTATTAGGTATGTTAGATCTTTCTCCCAAAGAATTGAAAAATTTAAAGAATGCATTGAGAATGAGTTGATAGAGTCTAAAAGTCTTGTTTGTTTGGATGTTCCAACTAGATGGAATTCCACCTATCTAATGTTGGAACATGCTGAAAAATTTGAAAAATCTTTTGATAGACTTTATAATCAAGAAACTGATTTTTTTAGATGGTTTGGAGAGGATAGTAGGGGTAAAAAGAAAGTTGGTCCACCCACGGCACTTGATTGTCAACATGCTAGGCTATTCATTGATTTTTTGAGAATTTTCTATGAGAGTATTTTGTGTTTCTCATATTTTTTACATGTTACTTCAAACAAATGCTTTCATAAAATTGCATCTACACATTCTCAACTAACATCTTAGAGCAACAATAATTCTGAATTATTGGAAACTATGGCATGCTCTATAAAGGCTAAATACGATAAATATTGGGGACCAGTTGACATGTTTAATCCTTTGATACTTGTTGCTGTTGTTTTAGATCCTCGATACAAACTTGATTATCTTTCATGGTGTTTGGAGGATATATATGATAAGAAAATGGCTACTAGTATGACTAGTTTTGTGAAATTTACATTGGAGGCATTGTACAAATTTTATTCAAAAGAAATTGTAGATGATAAAATTCTGAATGATGTTGGTGGTCCCTCTAGAGATGTTTTGGATGATAAAGATACTGGTCAGTCTAGTGCTAAGGGTATTGCTGCAAATAGAGTGAATTTGTGGAAAAAACAAAAGAGGAAAAAAGCTAAAGCAAATTAGATGTTGAGAAATATTTGGGCGAAGATCCTATGGACGTGGAAGATGAGAATTTTGATATATTGGGTTGGTGAAAATTAAATGGATCAAAATATAGAATTCTTTCTCCCATAGCTCGTGATGTCTTTGGTATTCCAGTTTCAACTGTTGCATCTAAGTCATGCTTTAGTACCGGTAGTCGTGTGATTGATCTTTACCGTAGCTCTTTGTCACCAAAAATGGCAAAACTTTTAATCTGTACTCAAAGTTAGTTGTATCCATCTAAGCAGATATTTAAATAACTTGATTTTGATCAATTTGACAGTAGTGACAAGATTGTTAATGGTATATTTACTTTATGATATTTTTATTCCTTCTTTATTACTTAATTTAATTCATATAATAATCTTGAGAGACTAATTTTTATGTTTTGTAGATGTTACTAAAACATCTACGCAACAAGAATCAAGTTGAGTAAGCTATGAATCAAATAAATTTTGTTCTGTAGTTGTTTGCTACTTAATATTTTGTTGTTATTGGTTGGTATGACACTATAAATTATTATATTATGTTAATCTTGTGTTGGTTGCTAATTTTATTTTAATTTTCTTTTGAACTTTGAATGTTTAGTGTGTAATTGACATAATTATTATTATGAAACTTTAAATTATTATTATTAGACTCTAAATTATTATTATGTGAATGTTGGGATGTTATGAAATAATTATTTTCCAAAATTTAGAGGTTTAAGAGATGTAGAATCCAACTTTTGGTGATGTCATGATAAAGTTGATCAAGACCCGGGCTTCACCCGGTCTAGATCCGACTTTAGTGTATGGCCCGAAAGTTACACGATTTCATCGGGTCTATGACTGGGTAAGGGTCTCATAAATAGAACCGATCATTATTTAGGGTCGGTTTCGGGTCAACGCGAACCCAACTTCATTCGGCCCCATGTGCACCCCTAAATTTGGCATTTGAGTGCTTGGATTTGAGCTTTGGTGGCTGGAGCTTGTGGGATTGGTTCGGAGGCTTGAGAAGCTTGTGAAAAAGAAGGTTTTTGTGGTGTTTTGAGCTTGGAAGAAAATCGGCCAAAGTATGATTTTGGTTTTCTTTAGGTAATATATAATGTTGTGTGAAACTTAGACTAGTTGACTTAAGATAGGATTGAATGATTAAGTGTGTGATATGTGATTAATTGCATGAGAATGTGGTATGCGCATGTTGAATGAGAATTTGATGTTTAATGATGAGATTGATGAATCATACAAAGGATTGGGATGGAGGCCATGACCGAGTAAGTTAATGAAATGAAATGAATGAATATGGTAAGAGTATGATTGTGATGATGATTATTATTGAGAATTATATTTAGGCCGATGATTGTCAAAATTGTGAACTTATGAATGAAAGATTGTTGAAAAGGATTGATAAATGACATATTGACTATAGTTTGGGTGTTAGAATGGTTGAGGAGTACTTGACATGGCGTGAAACTGCTTAGAATTGGGTTTGGTATGGTAAAAATCTGATTTTGGTAAAAACCTATTTTTGTTAACCAACTTCAACGGGGCATAACACGGTTTCCGAATCTTCAAATTTTGTGAATTATCTTAAATAAAAGTTAGGTATGTGTAGCTTATGACATTTGAAGAACGGACGGAAAATAATTTTTAACGAAAAAGCTTTGCCCGTTTGAAGTTGTGGTTAAAAAAACTGAATTCTGCAGAAGTTGCAAAAAAACTGAGATCATGCATACACATGAGGGGCGTTACAAATTGGAAAGAATTTGGTGCAAGTTTTGTGCACATACCATGCGTATGCATAAAAACCAAGTCATGCATACGGATGACCCATGCATACGCACAACTTGCATTTTCAGAATCAAATGTTTTTCGTGCGCGTATCATGCGGACGCACATAAGGCGATTCGCTCGTAAGCACGAGGCATGCGTATGCAAGAATGAAAGAACCGAAAAATTAATTAGCCAATAATTAAAATAAAATAGAAATAAAGTTAAGAAATTAAAATTTATAATTTTAAAAGATAAAAATAATTTATAATTAGAAACCAGTCACTTATTCTAAAGGTTTTAGCTCGAGATTGGGCCAAACGAACCACAAACTCAATAGGGCCCAAGTTGGGCCCAAGCTCAACATATATAAGCCTTATTAGGAGGCATTTGAGCCTCATTATTTAGAAAAAAAAAAGAGAGGGAGAGGCGCTAAGTAGAGAAGAAGGGAAGAGAGAGTTTAGTTACTATTCATCATCTTCTTCCTTTGGCCATATCTTTCTCTCTGGAGCTCCAATTGGCGTGCCATTTGTGGCCATGCGATCCTCTTGTCAAGATCTTCAATTTTATTTGAATAAAGTGATAGGAAACTCAAATCCATCCTCCAGTTTTTTATTCTATGTCAAATTCAAAATTTGGCTTTGAGATGTTAAGATTCTTCATGCTTTCAATGTTCAGATGTTATCTAGATTGGGTGATTAGTAGGTTTCACTCTAACTTTTAGTAGGCAAGATAAGGATTCACTAAATCCTTGTGGTTTGTTAAATTATTGAACCCTAGTGTTGATTTTGGTTAATTGTATGAACTAGCTTGAAATTTTTGTTTAATTGGAGTTGAATTTGGCATTGGAGTGCTTGGATTTGAGCTTTAGTGGCTAGAGCTTGTTGGATTGGTTTGAAGGCTTGAGAATCTTGTAGAAAAGAAGGTTTTTGTGGTATTTTGAGATTGGGAGAAAATTAGCAAATGTATGATTTCGGTTTCTTTAGGTAATATATAATGTTGTATGAAACTTACGCTAGTTGTCTTAAGATAGGATGGAATGATTGAGTGTGTGATATGTGATTAATTGCATGAGAATATGGCATGAGCATGTTGAATGAGAATTTGATGTTTGATGATGAGATTGATGAATGACAAGAAGGATTGAGCTAGAGGCCGTGACCGAGTAAGTTGATGAAATGAAATGAATGAATATGGTAAGTGTAAGACCCAGAACTTTTGAAAAGTCTTATTATGATCAAGTCTCAAATCATATAGTTATTTATAGCATTAATTTTAGAAATTATTTTATTAAAGATAATTAAGGCAAGTTGTGATTTATTGAATTTGAGATAAGTTATGATTATTATCCAATTTTATAATTATTGGATTATTTTCTATATTTAAATCATAAAGTTGATAGTTGTGAAATAATAAGAATTTTATATGATTTGGATTAAATGATTGATATTTTAATAGATTGATACTGCTGTTTTGGAAAATAGAGAAATTAATTATATTATTTCTGATTTTTAGATTTGAACACTTTATTGAAAATAATTTATAAAATTGATGAGCAAATAGTATTTTTTTTACATATAATTAGTGTTGGATTTAATTTGGGTTTCAATTATCATATTATCCCTACTTTTATTTGAAATTACAAAACCAGCCCTATTACCCTAATTTTGTTAAAATTATCAAATTGTCCCTTACCCTAATTTTGGCATACCCTTCCCTCTATTCTCCCTTCAGTTTACTGCGCAGCCCTATCCTAATCACACACACCCGGTTCTCTGAACCAAAGGAAGAAGAATGGAAATAAAAAGAAAAGGGGACCGAGCCAAAAGAAGGGAAGGAGAGGGAAAAGGCTTTGCGCCGCTGGCTGGGTACTGCCGTCGTGACCGTCGGATTGCCCCACGCGAGGAGCACCGCCATTGAAGCTACGCCGTTTGTCCCTGCCTAGTCACGATTCTGCCAACCAGCACCCAGTCCCGTCGCCTGAGGAGAATCACGAAGGAGAGAGAGAACTCGCGCCACCTCCGCCACTATTGATCCATCGAAGCTGGCGTGAGAGAAGAGGAGGAATGGGCGCGCTGTCTTGCGCCGTCAACATCCTCACCGCGGAATCTGAGCCCTCGTCATCCATGGTGAGCCTGAAGGGAGAAGCCCGAATGGAGGAGAGGTGAACCGCGATGGAAAGAAATAGGGAAGCGGCGCTGGCGCTATTGGGGTCTCATCGCCGCCGTCCCCGTGGTGGTTGGTGTCGTCGCCGGAGAAGACCATCGGAGTTGCTGTCTACCTCTGCCTTGGGGTTCTGCCTCTATCAGAGTCCACTGCCGCCAGAGCTACCCAGAACCACCAATGTGGCTGCCGCTGGGATTGTGAACGGAAGGAGGAGATGCTGGTTCTGTCACATCCATTCCCGGGGGAGAAATCAGCCGCGCCACCGTGCCCTAGCGCTGGAAAATGCCATTACTGCAACTAAGTCCCACCCCCGGTAAGAGTTTTAAGTTTGGTTTCTGGTTCTTTTGGATTCCGAGAAGCTTTTTCACACCACGTGCTTGTTACAGTCGCCGTCACTGGGGTTTTTGCTTGCGACTGTCACTTGGGGTTATTGTTGGAGCTGTTGCCGGGTCGGTTTGGAATCGCAGCTATTCCTTTATGTTATTTCGGTAAGTACGTATATTTTGAAAAGCCTCGCGTTAGTATTTTGTTGTGTATGGTTAATGAATATGAGTTCTGATAACGTGGGGTCGAGTCCTGATTATTGTATGTTGCGATTAGTATTGCTATGGTTATTGCGAATGTGGTTTGAAGCTGAGGTTGTGGTTGTCGGTGATTTCAGGTTGAGGCAAAAAGGACTCAATGAGGCGTTTGGGTGATGGTTTTACATTTTGAGGTAGGGGCGCTTTCTGAAAACTATATTTTTATATATTGAAATTATTACATATGGATACTGATGTAAGAAAATATGTATTTGGTGATTGTATAAGCCTTATGTATTATTTGATTGTCTCGAATGATTATGAATGTTTGTTTGGCTGAATTGTTGTGCGGCTTTGTGAAATGGAATATTTTGAAGTTGATTCTTTAAAGATTTAAAATTTAAGTTTAATCTGTTGGGGATTGGTTTGAGATGAGTTGACTCTCTTGACAATGTGAAAGATAGAATACTCTTTGAAATTCAGCCTGGTTTGCTTTAATTGATTTGGTTTTGACAAGTGATTGGTTGCTGAACCGATTCTTTAAAGCTTTGAAAATGAGTTTAATTGGTTGATAACGATTTGATTTTAAACGGTTCCTTGAGATATGAAAATGAGATGGCTGTTGGATTTATTTTGCTTTTGAACTAAATTTTGGACCTGGACTGTTGAGAAGGATTGTGAAAACGGTTTAGTTGGGACCTGAACCGAGTGGCAAAGTCCAAGTTTTAGGGGAGGTGTTGCCGAAATTTCTATAAAAATTCGAGTCTTTATTGAAATGTTGTTTGGAAAAATGATGAGTTAAAGACTTCTACTATTTTATTTGAATTATCAAGAAAAGGATGATTCATGCTTTTGAAATGAATTATTAAAGAGGAAATTGTGACTTAGTCTTGTTTTTAAGAAAAGTATTGTATCTCTTTTGGGAGAAAGTTATTTAGATGGAACTTATGTTTTAAAGCTGCTTTAAATGAGACGAGGGCTATGCCTTTGAACTTGACTTGAGGGTTTCAATTAATGGAGTTTCAGTGACTTTGAAAGAACCTAAACGTCTATTAACAAGTTTCATTTTAAAATATTTTGGGGAAAGGTTTTAAGTACTCTTTGAATTCTGAATTTTTGCAAGACTAAAACAATTTTGAACAATTGAAACGCTTTAGAATTTATCATGGGGTTGAAGCTGGTTTTGCCTAAGTAAAGGAAACGGCTTTGAAATAAGTAAATGATTACGTGACTCGGTTTGGCTTAGATCCTATTTTATTACTTAAATCAGGAAGCCAAGGTTTTAATGATTTTAAGAGAATTTGACAGAATGAGTTATGTTATTCTCCCCTAAAGACTTGAGACTCTATCGAGAGACTTTTGTTATAAAATCCTATTGTGGAATGGATGATTTTGAATATTTCAAAATAAATCTTTAACTTGCCATGGTTATGGAAGTTTTGGAAAGAGAATGCCGAGGGTGGCTTTGTTTTAAAAAAGGGGAACTTATCTTGTGTAAGAGTGGCTTATGAGCCTAAGATGATTTGAGAAATGAGATCTTTAAAGCCAAGGCTGAAAAGAGTTAAAATTTGATTTCAAAGTGAAATGAATTGAGAAAAGTGATTTATTTCTTAAATGCCAATTTTATGAATTTGATGATGTTGAATGGTGGAAGTGCTATTTTGTTATGAGCCAGAATGGCTGTGTATGCTATTGAATTATGGCTGATTGTCGAATGAGTTATGAGCCGTATGGCTGACTATGAATTATGAATTTAAGTCTAAAGGCTGTATTTATTGATAAATTGGCTGGTTCTGGATCGAACCGTGAGATGGGTGGCTGAGATGGATGTTGATCCATGGCTAAGAATGAATGCATATATGCTGAAATATTGATAATTGTGATTTGCACTTCCACCATCAGAGACACGAGTTTTCCTGGAAGAAAGCAGTGGCTAGCCACCACGTGCTTCAGGTGGAGACTCGAGACTCTGCTGACCCTATGTCGTAAGTGTGACCGGGCACTATGAAAGACCCGGATGAACTCGCCTCCGTGAATATACACCAGTGATGGTGTTGGAAATGGATCATGATTATGATCAAGTTTATGTCGAGTATAACTCAAGTTGGGGATGCACGACAAAGGGACAATCCAATGGTTAGCTACCAGGACTTGTCGGGTTGGCTCTATAACCGACAAATGATATCATCAGCCACTAGGACAGGCATGCATCATATGCATCTATGTGACATTGTTTGGGTGTGCATATTGTACTTGGTTTGCCTTTGTGATTATTTGTGATTATTTGCTAATTGTTCTATTTGCTGTAACTATTTGTTTGTGCTTGAACCTTCCTACTTGTGTATGCGACTAAAACTCTGTTGGATTGTGGTGGATTGGTTGCTGTTGGATTGTTTGGGAGATGGACCGATGGTTGGTTTCGGTTTTGTGTTTTGGGTTTGGAAAAGTATGAAAGGCTAATTTGGTTCAACATAGATAAACCTTTTGAAAGGTTTTTGAATCTTGTTTTAAATGAATTGTTTCCTCTTTCAGAAAAGATTTCAGATTTCTCTTTTATTGTAAACTGTTGTTTTTGAAAAGAGGCATAAGACGGTTATTAATCACTGGTGCGGTTTATCTCCACGTATCCTATTACAGTAATTCCCAAAAACCTTCTGCTGAGAACCCTTTCGAGGATGATGTTCTCACCCCCTACATTTTTCCCCTTTCAGGATATGGACGCAGATGTCACGAAGAGTTTATTTAATTGTTGTTGAGATGCTCTGTATTGCTTTAGTTATTATTTATTGTACCCTCGTCTTTATCTTGATATATTCTGTAAGTGGGATAGGGATTGTATTGATTAATGTTTGTAATATATATATATGTATATATATATATATGTATATATATGGATGTACTCTTTACGAGTTTTTGTAAGTTGTATGGTATCTATGGATGTACGTTATCGAATGAAAGTATTTTGGGAGTGGTATTGCGGTTTAAAGTTTTAAACAGGCTCATATTTTAGTATTAATTAGTATAAGTGTCGTCGTAATGTCCGAGCTATCAGAGTCGCGCAGTCGGAAGCGTGAGCTTTGGTAGATAGAGTGTTACATTATGGTATCAGAGCGGTCTTTCCTGTAGATCCTGAGGAATGAACCAACTATGCTCAAAGTGCATACTCTGATCGTTTGTCATCTATTAGGTCTTGTCGGATGACGAGAATTAGATCTTTATCCACATGATGGTCTATTGATTAACGCTGTTAGGCTTGCATTGCATAATTCTTGGTATTAAGTTTGGCCGGCCTAATACTAGTGAATTATGTATATGAAAGCACTAATGGGTTATCATAGATGATATACGAGTTTTGAGCAAAGCGAATCGCGGGTTTTAGGAACGTTAGAAACTATTTCTCGAGGCTATTCAGTTGTGTGTATTGAATTCTGTTCGAGTCGACCTGTTCTTTCATATCCTAACTTGAAGTTCTTGTTTGCTAATCCTCTTGAAAAGTAGTTTGGTTTTTTTCAACTCTATTTCTCTATTCATATGCATTCTTGTTTGATCTTAATTGCATATGCTTGTTTGCAATCCTTGTTGCATCTATCTTTCTCTGTTTGAGTTCTTCCTGATTCAAGTATTCTTTGATATAGCCTTGAACTTGTCTTAATGTATTGTGCATTTTAACTCCTGATTCCGAGTCTATTATTAGAGAAATTGTCGATTCAGTTTTTCTTTTATTTGACGGTGATTACCGCTAATTTTGAGATTTTTGTAAAAGTTGCTGTTGACTAGATATCTACTTATCTATATATGAAACTTTGAAGATTACTTATACAGTTTAATAACTATTTATTTCTAATACCTCACCTGTACTTTTACTGGTTTACAGAACTGCATTTATTTTAAAATACAAATTTACTTTCTAGTAATTCTACTATAGTTCCAATGCACATCTTCATTTGATTATGTATTTGGGGTACTTTTCAAAATTCCAGAAAGAAAGAATTTTTTTTTGCTTTTACTCCGGTTGAGTTTCATTTGGTAAACTTCACTTAATTTATTTTGATTTGAGTTTGGTTTAGCCTACTACATTGTTTATGTCATTGTGGTTCTTTTGAAAATGTTGGACTTATAGCCCTCTTCTTATGAACGGACTAAATTCTCTCTTAAGCCTTCCATCTCCATGAATGTGATACTCGACTTTGTTTTTAACTAATCTTTTACATCTTGTGAACATTACCATTGATCTTGGTTTTTCCTCTATTATGAATCTCATCCTTATATGAGTCAGCTTGATTTGTTTCAATTTTGTGCATCGTTTATTCCCTCATTGTCTTCACCAGAATTTTTAGTTAAAGATTTATCCTTTAGAAATTACTAATGATTGAGTTGTCTTTTCCTATGACTTTTGTACTATTTTGGATCAATTGGAAGCTTGTTTGATATCTCATGCCTAGTGGATCTTGTTTAAACTACTTTGAATTAAGATCTTTTCTTGTATGGCTTGACTCCTTTTTAAGTACATCCTAATCTTCTTGAATATCCTACTGAGATAGTGATTTCAAGTATACTTTTGGAGTCTTGTTTTGAACTTTATAAAGCAGTTTGAATTCTCTTTGAAGAAGTTCTAAATCGAACTTATTTCTCAGTTGCTTGGTTATAATTGAAATCATTATTCAATTTTTGGCAAAATTGTTTTAAAGTTGACATGCGCTATTTTAAATGAAGTTTTGAAGAGCTTCCTTGTTTAGTGGAAACCTGTTCGTTTGTAACGCACCACTTATTTCATTTACCAGATTGTAAGCAAATTTTTACCTCAGAATTTCTTTTCTAAAAAGAGTTTAACTTCCTCTTTCGTCCTTGCTATAAATGTTATACACGCTTGTTTGAATATGGACTTTGAGGATTTTCAGACAAGCATTTGATTTTCTTCCGAGTTTTATGAATTACTTTTGGTTAAGTTGTGCATCTAACTATCTTTCTAAAATATGCTCGTGGCCAAAACGGTGTGCATCTTGTTTTTAAAACTCTACATAATTTACTTCAACGTGAAATTGAATTAGAGCAAAGCCACATTTATGCTTTTGTTACTCTCTTGAAAGATGTTTGTTGTTTAACTTCTCTTTCAGACTGCGAAGTGATTTTTGCAAGTCTTTGATTCTTTTAAGAACAACGTATTTGGAAGTATTTTAATTATGCTCTTGAGTTCTGTGAGCTTTGTCTTGGGTCTGAGATATTCTTTTCTGAAAACTTTATACTTCTTTGACTCAGCTTGAAATTGTCTCAAACTAATGCACTGATCCTTCTTCTTATTGATCCTATTAGATTTCTTTGATTCAAGGGTTATCTTTGAAGTTGTCAATTAAATTATGTCTAGTAAACTTCATTGTTTGAGTATCCTTGTTTATCTGGAATTGGATACATTCTCTCAAATCTATGAGCATTATACTTGACATTGTTTCTTCTTATTAGAATCTTGTATCCTTCTGAGTAGACTCGGGAATTGTTTGATATCACGTGCGACTTGTAGACGTAGTAACGCGATGCATTAGTTCTTTAAGACATGATATGTGGATACAGAAGTGGAATCGGTAGGGGTGCAACGTTATGAGTTGTGGGTGTTTTGTTCCTTGCGAACGGGTTTGCGGTTCTTAGGCTTATGATCGAATATGGGGATTGAAAGGTGCTTGATGGAGTTGGAAAGTTGAAGCCTTGAGGTTGGTATGAGATTAGTGTGCGGGTATTAAGCACGTCATTGTAACCTCATCTTGTTTTATAGCCTTCGATGCCTTGCTCTACTACCACATGTTGAACCATGTCGCCTTTTGCATTGAGTCTGTCTTGTAATGTTTGCCTTGCAACCATACTCCTACCTTTGTATCCTTATGCATACGATAATCCAAGTATTTGAAAACCGTATATATGTTTACATGTTGAGATATTTTTGCTTCTTCCTTAAATGTGTTCAAGGGTGAACTGTTATGAGATTTCTTTCGTTTTGTATCAATTTTTGAGGATGAAAATTTTTGTAAAGTGGGTAGAATGTAAGACCCAGAACTTTTGAAAAGTCTTATTATGATCAAGTCTCAAATCATATAGTTATTTATAGCCTTAATATTAGAAATTATTTTATTAAAGATAATTAAGACAAGTTGTGATTTATTGAATTTGAGATAAGTTATGATTATTATCCAATTTTATAATTATTGGATTATTTTCTATATTTAAATCATAAAGTTGATAGTTATGAAATAATAAGAATTTTATATGATTTGGATTGAATGATTGATATTTAATATATTGATACTGCTGTTTTGGAAAATAGAGAAATTAATTATATTATTTTTTATTTTTGGATTTGAACACTTTATTGAAAATAATTTGTAAAATTGATGAGCAAATAGTATTTTTTTACATATAATTAGTGTTGGATTTAATTTGGGTTTCAATTATCATATTATCCCTACTTTTATTTGAAATTACAAAACAAACCCTATTACCCTAATTTTGTTAAAATTACCAAATTGTCCCTTACCCTAATTTTGGCATACCCTTCCCTCCATTCTCCCTTCAATGTTGCGCAGCCTCCAAACCCCTTCTTCACTATCTTTGCTGCACAGCCCTATCCTAATCACACACACCCGGTTCCCTGAACCAAAGGAAGAAGAACGGAAATAAAAATAAAGGGGGACCGAGCCAGAAGAAGGGAAGGAGAGGGAAAAGGCTTGGCGCCGCTGGCTGGGTACTGCCGCCATGACCATCGGACTGCCACACGCGAGGAGCACCGCCGTTGAAGCTACGCCATTCGTCCCTGCCTAGTCACGGTTCTGCCAACCAGCACCCAGTCCCGTTGCCTGAGAAGAACCGTGAAGGAGAGAGAGAACTCGCGCCGCCTCTGCCACTGTTGATCCAACGAAGCTAGTGCGAGAGAAGAGGAGGAAGGGGCTGACAAACCCCAATTTGACGGTTTGTTTTATATTGAATTTAGAGTATTTTGATAACCTTTTGTCACATTTAGCCTAGGAATTAGCATGGTTTTGTTATCTCTCCCTTATTTGTGCTTAAGTGTAAAAACATGCTTTTTAAGCCTTATTTTGATGAATTCTAGTTCCTCTTTGATTCCATAAGATGCCTTGATGTGTTTGCTAGTAATTCCAGGATTGAAATAGGCTAGGCATGGATCAAAGGAAGCAAGGAAGGAAGTATACAAGTGGAGAGAAGCATACAAAGTCAAAGAAGCAAAGTCAGCAATGCACGCGCACGCGCACAAGGCGCTCGCGCGCACATTGCGATACAGGCCAAGGACGCGCACGCGTACCGTGCGTGCACGCGTCGATGACGGCACATGACCTCACTAATGCAACACGTGCCTGGCGATTTGAGAGGGTTTCTGAACCCATTTTGGCGCCAATTGCTAAGGGAAAGGAATAAAAGGATGAAGGATCAAGGGGAAGATATCACTTTTAGTCAATAGTAAACCATTAGTTCATGCACACTCATTAGGATTAGTTTAGAATTAGTTTCTAGAGAGAGAAGCTCTCACTTCTCTTAGAATTAAGATTAGGTTTAGTTCAATAATCTTAGATCTAGATTTTAATCTTTGCTTTCTTCTACTTCTATCCTCTTAATTCCTTGTTGTTACATTCATCTTCCTCTATTCCTTTGTTGTAAATTCCTTTATGTTGTTCTTATACTTTGTTGTAGATCCACTTTTATTCCTTCCTTTCTCTTTCAATTCAATTCAAGGTAAATCATAATAATTGTGTTCCTTTTGATTTGTGTTGTTAATTCCTTTCAATAATTGTTGTTAGATTTTGTTCTTGTTGTTGATTTACTATGTTTTCCTTTTATGCCATCCAAGTGTTTGATGAAATGCTTGGTTGGATTTTAGTGTAGGTTTTGTTCCTCTTGGCTTTGGTTGAGTAATTAGTGACTCTTGAGTTATCTAATTCCTTCGTTGATTGATAATTAGAAGTTGCTAATTGATTTGAATGCCTCTAAAGCTAGTTATTCCTTTAGGAGTTGATTAGGATTTGAGGAATCAAATTGATTCATCCACTTGATTTTCCTCCATGGTTAGAGGTTAACTAAGTGGGAGCAATGAACAATTTGTGATCACAATTGAGGAGGATAACTAGGATAGGACTTCTAGTTCTCATATCTTGCCAAGAGTTTTGTTAGTTGTTAGTTTATTTTCTTTGCCATTTATATTTCTTGTCCAAAATCTTAAAAACCCCAATTATAACTCACAACCAATAACAAGACACTTCATTACAATTCCTAGGGAGAACGACCCGAGGTCCAATACTTCGGTTTATAAATTTTAGGGATTTGTACTAGTGACAAACAACTTTTTGTATGAAAGGATTATTGTTTGGTTTAGAAACTATACTTTACAACGAGATTTTATTTGAGAAATTCTAAACCGTCAAAAATCCAAATCATCAGGGGCGCGCTGTCTTGCGCCGTTGACATCCTCACCGGGGAATCTGAGCCCTCGTCATCCATGGTGAGCCTGAAGGAGAAGCCCGAATGTAGGAGAGGTGAACCGCGACGGAAAGAAATGGGGAAGCCGCACCGGCGCTGTTGGGGTCTCATCGCCGCCGTCCCCGTGGTGGCTGGTGTCGTCGCTGGAGAAGACCATCGGAGTTGCTGTCTGCCTCTGCCTCGGGGTTCTGCCTCTGCCGGAGCCCACTGCCGCCAGAGCTACCCAGAACCACCACTATGGCTGCCACTGGGATTGTGAATGGAAGGAGGAGACGCTGGTTCTGTCACAGCCATTCCCGGGGGAGAAATCAGCCGCGCCACTGCGCCCTAGTGCTAGGAAACACCACTACCATAACCAAGTCCCACTTCCGGTAAGAGTTTTAAGTTTGGTTTCTTGTTCTTTTGGATTCCGGGAAGGTTTTTGACACCACGTGGTTGTTACAGTCGCCGTCACTGGGGTTTTTGCTTGCGACTGTCACTTGGGGTTATTGTTGGAGCTGTTGCTGGGTCGGTTCGGAATCGCAACTATTCCTTTGTATTATTTCGGTAAGTATATTTCGAAAAGCCTCGCGTTAGTGTTTTGTCGTGTATGGTTAATGAATATGAGTTCTGATAACATGGGGTCAAGTCCTGATTATTTTATGTTGCGATTAGTGTCGCTATGGTTATTGCGAATGTGGCTTGAAGCTGAGGTTGCAGTTGTCGGTGATTTCAGGTTGAGGCAGAAAGGACTCAGTGAGGCGTTTGGGTGATGGTTTTGCATTTTGAGGTAGGGGCGCTTTCCGAAAACTATATTTTTATATATTGGAATTATTACATATGGATACAGATGTGAGAAAATGTGTATTTGGTGATTGTATCAGCCTTATGTATTATTTGATTGTCTCGAATGATTTTGAATGTTTTGAAGTTGATTCTTTAAAGATTTAAAATTTAAGTTTAATCCATCGGGGATTGGTTTGAGTTGAGTTGACTCTCTTGACAATGTGAAAGATAGAATACTCTTTGAAATTCAGCCTGGTTTGCTTTAATTGATTTGGTTTTGACAAGTGATTAGTTGCTGAACTGATTCTTAAAAGTTTTGGAAATGAGTTTAATTGGTTGATAACAATTTGATTTTAAACGGTTCATTGAGATATGAAAATGAGATGACTGTTGGATTTAGTTTGCTTTTGAACTGAATTTTGGATCTAGACTGTTGAGAAGGATTGTGAAAACGGTTTAGTTGGGACCCGAACCGGGTGGCAAAGTCCAAGTTTTAGGGGGGGTGCTGCCGAAATTTCTATAAAAATCCGAGTCTTTATTGAAATGTTGTTTGGAAAAATGATGAGTTAAAGACTTCTACTATTTTATTTGAATTATCAAGAAAAGGATGATTCATGCTTTTGAAATGAATTATTAAAGAGGAAATTGTGACTTAGTCTTGCTTCTTAAGAAAAGCATTGTATCTCTTTTGGGGGGAAGTTATTTAGATGGAACTTATGTTTTAAAGCTGCTTTAAATGTGACAAGGGCTATGCCTTTGAACTTGACTTGAGGATTTCAATTAATAGAGTTTCAATGACTTTGAAAAAACCTAAACTTCTATTAACAAGTTTAATTTTAAAATATTTTGGGAAAAGGTATTAAGTACTCTTTCAATTCTGAATTTTTGCAAGACTAAAACAATTTTGAACAATTGAAACGCTTTAGAATTTATCATGGGGTTGAAGCTGGTTTTGCCTAAGTAAAGGAAACGGCTTTGAAAGAAGCAAATGATTACGTGACTCGGTTTGGCTTAAATCCTATTCTATTTCTCAAATCAGGAAGCCAAGGTTTTAATTATCTTAAGAGAATTTGACAGAATGAGTTATGTTATTCTCCCCTAAAGATTTGAAACTCTGCTGAGAGACTTTTGTTATAAAATCCTATTGTGGAATGGATGATTTTGAATATTTCAAAATAAATCTTTAACTTGTCATGGTTATGGAAGTTTTGGAAAGAGAATGCCGAGGGTGGCTTTGTTTTCAAAAAGGGGAACTTACCTTGTGTAAGAGTGGCTTATGAGCCTGAGATGATTTGAGAAATGAGATCTTTAAAGCCAAGGCTGAAAAGAGTTGAAATTTGATTTCAAAGTGAAATGAATTGAGAAAAGTGATTTATGGCTTAAATGCCGATTTTATGAATTTGATGATGTTGAATGGTAGAAGTGCTATTTTGTTTTGAGCCAGAATGGCTGTGTATGCTATTGAATTATGGCTGATTGGCGAATGAGTTATGAGCCGTATGACTGACTATGAATTGTGAATTTAAGTCGAAAGGCAGTATTTATTGATAAATTGGTTGGTTCTGGATTGAACCGTGAGTTGGATGGCTGAAATGGATGTTGATCCATGGCTAAGAATGAATGCATATATTTTTAAATATTGATAATTTTGATTTGCACTTCCACTATCAGAGACATGAGTTTCCCTGGGAGAAAGAAGTGGCTAGCCACCACGTGCTCCAGGTAGAGACTCGAGACTCTGCTGACCCTATGTCGTAAGTGTGGCCGGGCACTGTGAAAGACCCGGATGAGCTCGCCCCCGTGAATATACACCAGTGAGGGTGTTGGAGATGGATCATGATTATGATCAAGTTTATGTCGAGAATAACTCGAGTTGGGGATGCACGACAGAGGGAGAGTCCAATGGTTAGCTACCAGGACTTGTCGGGTTGACTCTATAACCGACAGATGATATCATTAGCCACTAGGACAGGCATGCATCATATACATCTATGTGACATTGCTTGGGTGTGCATATTGTACTTGGTTTGCCTTTGTGATTATTTGTGATTATCTGCTAATTGTTCTACTTGCTGTAACTGTTTGTTTGTGCTTGAACCTTCCGACTTGTGTTTGCGACTGAAACTCTGTTTGATTATGGTGGATTGGTTGCTGTTGGATTGTTTGGGCCTAGGGCCATGGTTGAAATGAGATGGACCGATGGTTGGTTTCGGTTTTGTGTTTCTGGTTTGGAAAAGTATGAAAGGCTAATTTGGTTCAGCATAGATAAATCTTTTGAAAGTTTTTTAATCTTGTTTTAAATGAACTGTTTCCTCTTTCAGAAAAGATTTCAGATTTCTCTTTTATTGTAAACCGTTGTTTTTGAAAAGAGGCATAAGACGGTTATTAATCACTGGTGCGGTTTATCTCCACGTATCCTATTACAGTAATTCCCAAAAACCCTCTGTTGAGAACCCTTTCGAGGATGATGTTCTCACCCCCTACATTTTTTCCCTTTCAGGATATGGACGCAGATATCACGAAGAGTTTATTTAATTGTTGTTGAGATGCTCTGTATTGCTTTAGTTATTATTTATTGTACCCTCGTCTTTATCTTGATATATTCTGTAAGAGGGATAGGGATTGTATTGATTAATGTTTGTAATATTTTATATATATATATATATATATATATATATATATGTATGTATATATATGGATGTACTCTTTACGAGTTTTTGTAAGTTGTATGGTATCTATGGATGTACGTTATCGAACAAAAATATTTTGATAGCGGTATTGCGGTTTAAAGTTTTAAACAGGCTCATATTTTAGTATTAATTAGTATAAGTGTCGTCGTAATGTCCGAGCTATCAGGGTCGCACAGCCGGAAGCGTTAGCTTTGATAGATAGGGTGTTACAGTAAGAGTATGATTGTGATGGGTGGAAAAATGCTGGTTAAGAAATATTAATAGAAGTAGCGTTGCGAGTACAAATCTTAACCGGCGAAAATTCAACTTATCAATTTAAAAAGGATGTCACCAATTTAGATATAAAATATTGGGAGTAGAATTCCTAGGTTGTTTCCCAACGTGTTGAAATGAGGTGCGAATTATTGATCAGGAATTTTTCTGAGAAATTTTCGATGTTGAAATTGGAAAAATAAATAACTGAAAAATTAAAGCAAAAGATAGTAATTAATGGCTTTGACTAGGAGAAAATTAATAGGGTTTCTACCCTCGTTGAATTTCTCAAGTGTAATAGTAAAAGGTTATTGCTTCCATTCAGTTATCCTTTAATTAATAAAGAAAAATCAAATGGGTAACACTAACTCTGATTCACAAGTCCTAATCGCTTTCTAGGGAAGGATTAGAGTCAGTGAAAATTTGAGTTAGACAATAATTTCAAAATACAAATTAACACTTGAGTTTTCCAACTCAAGGTTTCCCTATTAATCAACTCCAAAGCCAATTTGAGAGCTCTACTCCATTAACATGAATGTCATTTTCACAAACATGTAAATAGAGTAGAAAGGAGTCATGGTAATTAGAACTAAATTAATAAAACTAAAATTTGTAATGAGAAATAAATTGAAGGAAATTAAATACATAAATGGTTCATTGCATTAATAAATTCAACATTAAGAAAATCCGAACATGAATTGGAACAACTAATGGAAAATAAAAGAGTAAGGTAATAGAAAAGCAAACTAAAATGGTGAAAACTTCAAGCGAAGGTAGTAGCAGCTCTCTCCAAATCCAATCCAAAAGCGAAAGCTATGAAAATGCTAGAACCCTAGGAGATGTAGTGTGTTCTCTCTAGAAGTCAAAACTAAAACTAAAACTAAAAACTAGGTGAGAATGAAAGTGTGTCGCAATCTCAGCTACACCCCTGCCTCTAATATGGACTTTTGGGCCTGAAACTGGGAGAAAAAGGAGCCCAGAAATTGCTCCCATCGAATTCTGATATCTGCATCATGTGGCGTCTTGTCACACGTACGTGTTGTTCACGCGTACGCGTCGATGCACATTCTTCTAGTCACGCGTACGCGTGCTTCACGCATGCGCGTCGCTGCTTACCCATGAAATCTTTAATTCCTTGTTTTCCTTCCTCTTTTACATGCTTCTTTTCCATCATCTAAGTCGTTCCTGCCCTATAATCCTTGAAAACACTTAACACACATATCATGACATCGAATGGGAATAAGAGAGGATTAAAAATAACGAATTTAAGGCCAAATAAGCACGTTTTCAATCATAGCATCAATTTGGGAATGAAAATGTATAACCATGTTTTTCATATGAATAAGTGTATAAAAGATTGATAAAATCCACTCTATTTAGCACATGATAAACCATAAAATAGTGGTTTATCAATCTCCCCACACTTAAGCACTAGCATGTCCTCATGCTAAGGTTAAGGAAACCAAAAGAGTAAAGGAGGAAATGTGAGAATTATACAATGCAACCTATCTATATGAATGCAATTACATGCTAAAATGTTCTACCTACTTGGTTAAAAGAAAACAAACTCTCCAAGACAAACATTAATAGATTCCATTAATTCAAATTGCACAATAAGATACAAGTAAACTTGTAAGAAGAAATCCCATGAAATATGAGAACATAGAGTTTAGCATTGAACCCTCACTGGAAGTGTATATGCACTCTAATCGCTCAAGTGTCTAGCGTTATTCTACTCTAGTCTCCTCTAGTCATGCTTTCCAAAACTTTGTTCTTCATCTAACCAATAAACAAATATTTAGTGTACTAATGCAAACATTATGAGGGCTTTTCACGGTTGTAATGGGGCTAAGGTAAGGGTGAGGATATATGTATGGCTAAGTGAGCTATGATTTGAATCTTTGACTAACTTAAAATTTTCACCTAACACATACACACACTCTATATAATTCTCAAATCATGCTTAGCTACCCAAATTCTTATTTTTGCAAAATTTCACACACTAATGTATCAGTTTTAATTTCCTCACATATGCATTGATCTTTTTATTGAACTTAACATTGGGGTAATTTTGTCCCTTACTCATTTTCTTTCTTCTTTCTTTTTTTTCTGCTTTTATAATTGAAGGCATATTATATTAATGCATATGGTTTCTCTAATTTTACACGAGTGAGCACCCAAATTCCCAATATTTGTCAATAGGAGCAAAAATACATTCTCATCAACCATAATTCTCACATTTTCCCACACTTAGTTGACACACAATCTCTATCTTAAGCTAACCAAAGATTCAAATAGGGTGATTAATTATTTTTCCGCTTAAGGCTAGTGATGTGGTATTGTAAAGAACAATTAGGGTTTAAAAAGGCTCAAAGTGGCAAACAAAGGTAAATGAGATGGTAGGCTATTTGGGATAAGTAAGCTAATATCAAATGATGGCCTCAATCACATGTTTGCATGAATATATACTAAACAATGGACATATAGAATGGAACAAAGCAAAGATTGCAATCATAGAGAAGAAAACGCACAAAAAGAAAAAAAATCATGGCTAAATAATGTAACCATATAATTAAGCTCAAAATCTAACGAGTTGTGTGTTCTTAACTCTTAAAACCATGTTCCAAATTAAAATCTTCAAACAAGGTTAACAAAATTTTTTATTTGAATTAATGAAATGCTATAGAATAGTGTCATGAGAAAGAATATATAAGTCAACCAATTAGTACCTAAATGCAAACAACTACTACTAGTCATGCAAGTTATTCCATGTAAAAAAAAGAAAAATAGAATATTGGTGTTAAAAGAGAGAGAGAGATGTAACCTTCGGAAGTCATTCTGACCTCCCCACACTTAAAGGTTGGCACGGTCTTCCGTGCCATCAGTGATGAAAGGAGTGGTGTTGGGAGCATCATTTCCACCATCCGGCTCATCATGGCTTTTCATGCTCTGCGGTGAAGTAGAGTCTGGGGTGTCTGTTTCTTCTCGAGGTGGTTGAGTGCCAACAATCAGCTCTTTCAGGTAGGTATATTGGCGCTTGTTACGGCGCTCCATTTGCTTAGCCCGCCGGTCTTGCCGGTCCATCCTCTCAAGGATTTGAAGGAGTAGCTGATTGGTTGAAGGTGCCTGTGGTGTAGATGATGGTGGAGTGGAGGGAGAAGGAGCGTCATGGGCCGGGCCTTCATTCTGGCTTGCAGTAGGTGTTGGAGGCTTGATGTACTTCCCACTCGGGACATACTGATCATCTCAAGGAAGCATGGCCTTCGTGTCTCCCGCCCGATAGGGAACTCTCACAGCAGAGACCAAATCTGTAACTAATGCGGGGAAGGGTAGGTTGCCCGCTATGTGTACATACTCCAAAGCATGCCAGATGATGCGAGGCAAGTTCAGTGATTGCTCTGTCAGAATGCACCATATTAGGACTGCAATGTCAGTAGTGAAGGTTGACTCGTGGGTGCTCAAAATGACGTAATGAGACAGAATTTGAGCCCACACGCGCACCTCGAAGGTAAGTGCAGAGGCGGAGATGCCCTTGGGTCTATCCTGGTGTTGTCCATAGATCCAGTTGCTGCCAGGTAGGACGATGACGCCTAGGACGCTATTCCAGTCAAAGGTGTATGCCTGACGTTCTAGCTGGGCTGCTTGATAAGCATACAACTCCTCTGGGCTAGGTGGAAGATCCAGCACCCTTTGTATGGCACCTTCGGAGATGGGGACTTGCTTTTGGTGAACATAGAGAGACAGCAAGGTGGGTAAGTGCAAGTTGGAGTAGAATTCAACTACCCAAGACAAGTTGGCCTCTCGCAGCTGCCTTCTTAAGAATCCCCACTATCCTTGTTCGATGCGGGGCTCCACAAAGTCAATAAAATGCATTGGAAGGATGAGGAGGTGTTCATTATTGTAGTTCCTTTCTGCCAGAAGGGGGAACATCCGCTCACAGTAACGGGTGGTGAACCGTGCGGAATCCCGTGCAGGAAATGCTTTCTCCGCTTCATCCACTCGGATGATCCTCTTCACCCTCTTAGTGGGTGGTTTAACTGTTGTGGAGGGTTGTTCCTTAGCCGGTGCTCTTTTAGTTCCTTTCTTCGCCGGTGCCCTGTCAGACGCTCTCTCTTTTTCTTTTTTGGTGACCATCCTGAAAAGAAAGAAAGAAAAGGAATATCAAATTCAAATAGCTAGTACCGGGAGGAGGAAAGTCTAAGTGATAATCAATGCCAAGGGAGAAGATAGTGTCTAAAATACATGGTCGCGACAACATGCAAGTAGGACATCAAGTAATATCATGAAGGCATATCAAAATAACTAGATGTAAGAGGATTAAAAGCATGCAAGTAAAAGCATGAGAAGCATAGCTCAAGCATCAATAGCAAAATGATTATCACATGTAACAAAATAATGAGCACTTTCATGTTGACAATTAATGACTAATATACTCAATACACAATGGATTGCAAGGTTTTATGAAAAGGAGGCACTAAAGTATAAGAATAAAATAAGAGAAAAATCAAAATGCCATGAGAGCCTTTTCACAAACACTTGGTATGTAATTTAAAAGTTCAAAATAAGGTAATCAATCCAAGCATGTATGAGACCTAAAATAAAATGTCAATTATCAAATCACTCCTCAAAGTATCCACAAGCAAATATATTGCAAAAGAATCACCTAAATAAATCTTTAACACCAACATAATCATGCAAAGATAGAGAGGAGAAAAGAGAAAGAAAAAGAACCTTAAAAAGAAGAAGATGAAAATAGGGAGGTAATTGGGAGTAGGAATGATCAAAGAGTAGTAAGAATGGAGGAATAAGAAATTAAGAAAGAGAGAAGAGGAAGGAGAATGAGAAAGAGAAGAAGAAAGAATTAGGATTTGAAAAGAAAAGAAAGGAAAAGAAGGTTTGAAAGAAAACGGAATAGGGTAGCGCGCTGATTAGGTGACGCGGAGCATTCGACACGGACGTGTAGCCCACGCGTACATGTGGGTGAGCTAAAAGGTAAGGGACGCGTAAGCGTCAATCACGTGTGTGCGTGATCAGCATCCGTGCAAAATGCGCGAATCCATCCTCACTCCCGCACAACTCTCTGTTCAAAATACCCATTTACAGCAAATTACACGCCCACGCGTACGCGTCATGGACGCTTATGCGTGGGTTGTCAAAGTAACAGGCGACGCGTAAGCGTTGGTCACGTGTACGCGTGACCACTGGTCGTGCTAGACTCCCGATTTCAGCGCCAAGACAGCTCAACTCTCGGGCAAATTACACATTGACGCCGATTTTCACCCCACGCGTACGCGTGGGTCAGCTTGTGCGTGAGGCACCGTTTCTGCACAGTTCCGGCGTAACTCTCTGCCAATTGTTTTACTTTCGCGCACCCACCTGTGACGCGTACGCGTCATAGACGCTTGCGCGTGGTTGCTTTTTTTTAAATTTCTTGTATAAAAGCAGAAGTAAATATGCAGAACTGAGAAATAATACTAGTATAAATTAGATGAAAATAATAAAAAGGGAAGATCATACAATAGTGGGTTGTCTCCCACCTAGCACTTTTGTTTAACGTCCTTAAGTTGGACGATCTATGAGCTTAGTCCTCTTCTTGTGCTGGATCCTTCAAGAGGAAGATCTTCAGCTCCTTGTTGCTCTTTATCTTCTCACCATGATATAGCTTCAAGTTGTGGCCATTTACCTTGAAGAAGGTGGGGCTTGACGGATGACTCAGGTGGAAGACTCCATAAGGCTCAGCCTTCTCCACCCTGTATGGTCCTTCCCACTTTGATCTCAACTTTTCTGGTATGAGTCTCAGCCTTGAGTTATAGAGGAGGACCTAATCCCCAGCTCTAAACTCTATTCTCTTAATATTCTTGTCATGCACCTCCTTCACCTTTTCCTTGTAGAGCCGTGAGTTCTCATACGCTTTTAGTCGAAGGCAATCTAATTCCTGTAGTTGCAGCTTCCTTTTAATGTCGGCTCCCCCCAATCCTAAGTTGCATTCTTTCACCCTTTAGTATGCCTTGTGTTCCACCTCCACTGGAAGATGACAAGCCTTTCCATAGACGAGGCAGAATGGACTCATTCCAATGGATGTCTTGTATGCAGTCTGATAGGCCCAAAGCGCATCTGCCAGTCAAGCACTTTAGTCCTTCTTGTGAGGCTTCACAATTTTCTCTAATATGTGCTTAATCTCCCTATTCAACACCTTGGCTTGTCCATTGGTCTGGGGATGGTAAGCTGTCGCCACTTTGTGAATGATGCCATGCTTCTTCAATAGATCTGTCAATCTCCTGTTACAAAAATGAGTGCCTTGATCACTCATGATTACTCGTGGTGATCTAAAGCGACATATAATATTATTTCGGACAAAATATACAACAACGTTAGCATCATCAGTACGGGTAGGAATTGCTTCCACCCATTTAGACACATAATCAACAGCTAACAATATGTATAAGAAACCTTTAGAGTTTGGAAATGGACCCATGAAGTCAATACCCCAAACATAAAAAATCTCACAGAACAACATAAGTTGTTGGGCATCTCATCCCTCTTGGATATATTCCCAAACTTTTGGCATTGGGAGCAAGAGTCACAATATATGCTAGCATCCTTAAAAAGTGTGGGCCACCAGAATCCACAGTCTAAGATTTTTCTAGCAGTTCTTTGAGGTCCAAAATGTCTACCACTCTCAGAAGAGTGGCAGACCTCTAAAATTTACTGGAATTCTTATTGTGGTACGCACCTTCAGATTATTTGGTCAGCACCACATCTCCATAAATATGGGTCATCCCATATATAATATTTGGACTCGCTTTTCAGCTTACCTCTTTGATGCTTAGTAAAATTAGGAGGAAAGGTACGACTAACCAAATAACTAGCTATAGGTGCATACCAAGAAATCACCTCAGATACTGCTTGTAAGCTATCAAGTGGAAAAGCATCATTGATAGGAGTTGAGTCATTTTTAATATGTTCAAGGTGACTCAAGTGGTCCGCCTCTAAGTTTTGAGAACAACTCCTATCTTTGATTTCTAAATCAAATTCTTGCAGTAGCAGTATCCAATGGATTAACCTTGGTTTAGACTCTTTCTTAGCTAACAGATATTTTAAGGTTGCATGATCTGAATATACTACCACCTTAGTTCCAAGTGAATAAGCTCTGAATTTATCAAGAGCAAAAAAATAGCTAATAGCTCTTTTTCAATGGTAGTATAATTAGACTGAGTGCCGTCTAAAGTCTTAGAGGCATAGGCAATAATATAAGGGTCCCTACCTTTGCACTGAGCCAGCGCCACGCTTACCGCATAGTTGGAAGCATCACACATGATCTCGAACGGCCTACTCCAATCTGGCCCTTGATAAACCACTATTTTATGGTTTATCTTGTGCTCAATTGAGTGGTTTTTATCAACCCTTCACCCACTTATTCATATTAGTTGCATGGTTTTACTTTTCCTTCCTTATTATGTGATGTATGTGAAAAACATGTTTCCTATGCTTTAAAATTAATTATTTTAAGGGTAAAGTATATTTTTTGTCCTTGATGTTTGCTAAAAGTTTCAAAAATATCCCTAAGTTTTAATTTGTTTCAATTTCATCCCTTAAGTTTTCGATTTGCATCAATTTTATCCTTATAATTAATTTTTTTATAATTAATATTTTTCTTTCCAATTATACCCCTCTCCTATCCCATCATCTTCATCATCATCTTCTCTCTCTCTTCCGTCTTCACCATGAGCTCCACCACCACCATCATCAAACAACTACTATCAACTTCCTTCTCCATCCATACCTCTCTTTTTCCTTCGACTATCCATCAGGACTATTATGTAAGAGTACTCATTCAATTGAATTTAACATTAAGGATCATTTCTTTTCAAGTTCCCATAGAATATGAAGAGTACTCATTCAATTGGAATAAGCATTATTTTCTCTTTTCTAATTCATGCTCTGTCCTCATGGCTACTGCTAGAGTCAATTACAAAACTGCAAAAATAAATGTAATATTCCACCACCACAAGCCACAATAATATTTATCTTTGTCAGCGTTCAAGCTCAAATTTGTACCCATCAATGACCATTTCAGAAGAAAAATTTTCATTGATTTGAACTAAAAATTGACATGAAATTTTGAAAAACCATACCAACTCCACGACTTTCTCTAACCATATTGCTCCTCACAGAACGCGAAATCCTCCTCGAAGCTTCGTTTGGCTTCAGTGCTCCTAACCCTATTTCATCTCCGTCCATCTCCTCGGACCTCCTCTAAATGAACATGACCACTTCAGATCGATGACTCCCGATTTGGCGAGCCACACATATTCTTCGACAAAGTAATAGACTCCCTTGCTATCGAAGGCGATGACGGAGAGAAAGAAGTTGAGATCGGAGGAGACATGCGGTTTGTGTAGGACTTGGAGTGCGTTGAGGTCTTGGACGAATTTCCAAGGCGGAAGGACTTGCGGCTGATGTCGACGCTGGTGGAGATGGAGGGTCGGAGGAAAAAGGAGAAAAAAGGAGAAAGAGGGGTATGGCCGACGATGATGGAGAAGGAGGTTGATAATGGTTATTCATGGTGGGGGAGATGATGGTGAGAACGGGAAAGAGAGAGAAAAAGAGAGGGGAGTGTGATGATGATGATGATGGTGGGGGGATAGACGAGGGGTATAGAGAGAGAAAAATAGTGGGGAGTGTGATGATGATGATGATAGTGGGGGGATATACGAGGGGTATAATTGGAAAAAAAATATTAATTATCTAAAAATTAATTATAAGGATAAAATTGATACAAATCAAAAACTTGAAGGATAAAATTGAAATGAATTAAAACTTAGGGATATTTTTGAAATTTTTAACAAACATTAGGGACAAAAAATATACTTTACCCTTATTTTAATTACCCTTTATTATCATTCGATGCCGTGATTTGTGTGTTGAGTAGTTTCAGATCTTCTAAGACAGGAATGACTTAAAGGATAGAAAGGAAACTTACAAAAAGGGAAGGAAAGCACAAAACGGAGTTTCTGAAGAAACTAGCATCCACACGATCGCATGGGCGACGCGACCGCATGCTAGTGCGAAGAGAGTGCGACGCGAACGCGTGACTGACGCGACCGCGCGCCTTGAGCGAATCGCATATGACGCGGACGTATGACCGACGCGACTGCGTGACAAGGAAAACTCCAAATGACGCGACCGCGTGACCCACGCGGACGCGTGATAGAGGCCACGCACCAAAAATTACAGAAAACACTCCCAGCACTTTCTGAAGCCCTTTTTGGCCCAAATCTAAGTCCAGAAGGCATAGACCAGAGGTTATAAAGTGGAGGAATGCATCCATTGAAGGGGAGTCTCGAATTTTAGTCACTTTCCATGATTTAGGTTTAGTTGGAGAGAGGTTCTCTCCTCTTTCTTTAGGACTAGGATTTAGGTTTAGGATTTTATTTGCTTTAAGGATTATCTTTTTATCAGGTTCAATATTCCTTTTTCATTACCTGCTTTCTCAATCTAGTTTATGAATTCTTCTATGTTACAGATTACTCTTTTGAATTAATGTTATTTGAGGTATTTCAGTTTATTGTTGCTTTCTTTTATTTATGTTACTGTTGCTTCCCATATGAAGACATTTTTATTCCAGTAGATTTACTTTTCCCCTTTTTGGTCTTGGTTAAGAAATCAGTAACTCAGGAGTTATCAAACTCAAACATGCTTGATAATTATTATCTTTGCTAATTGAATTGTTCTTCAATAATCCCAATCTTTTCTCCGGAAATAAATAGGATCCGAAGATCAGACTAATTAATCCCTTGACCTTCCTTTGCCTTAGTAAGGGTTAACAAAGTGGAATTAAGATTCAATTTTCATCATCATTGATAAGGATAACTAAGACTGGACTTCCAATTTCTCATACCTTGCCAAAAGTCTATTTTACAGTTATTTATTTATTTTAATTGCCATTTAATTTACTCGTCATTAAATTACTTGTTCCTCCTTCTTGAAACCCCAAATTTACAATCTCCATAACCAATAATAAGAACATACTTCCCTGCAGTTCCTTGAGAAGACGACCCAAGGTTTAAATATTTCGGTTATCAATTTATTTAGGGGTTTGTTACTTGTGACAACCAAAACGTTTGTAAGAAAGGATTCTTGTTGGTTTAGAAGCTATACTTGCAACGGGAATTTATTCTAAATTCTAGACCACGCAAAAATCCTCTCTTCAAAATGGCGCCGTTGCCGGGGAACTGCAAACGTGTGCCTTATTATTGGTTTTTGTAAATATTTTTCTTTTTCTTTACTTGTTTATTTCTTTATTTTTATTTTTATTTTCCTCTTTTTATTTTCTTTTATTAGCCACTTTGAATTCTCACCCCCTCGCTTTGAGTTTGGTTCTAACTTTGCTGAAGGAAATAGAAGCTACAGCAGGAATATGCATCAAGGTCATACCAATCAAGGATGGATGGTTCCAAGAGGATCTAATCAAACCTTTAGGCAACAAAACCCTCCAAGATATCATGGACAAAGACCATTCTACAATGCATACCCAGCTAATAGATATGGTGGACAACCTTGTAACTACCCACAAGCCCCACCCCGTGCCTATAGACCATCCTCTCAACATAACCTCGAACCACCACACTCACAAGCATCTCTTCATCATTCGACACCATATGATCCTCACTTACCCCGATTCCAATCCACCTACTCCCAAATACCACCAATTCCCCATGTGCCACGTCCATATCTATCACCCCGAGAATTAGAGGTTCGCCTTAAAGAAACAGCAGATCAACTTCAAACAACTATTTATCAACTGGAGCAAGCAATAAGTCAATTCTTGTCTAGACGTTCGAGCATTCAAGAACCCCCCACAACACCATGTGGACCATCTAATGAAGAGCATAGCATGACGGAGGTACTAGAGACTCCAGTGAACATGACAGAGCCTAACTTCGTACTAAAACAAGTAGAGGAAGCTGTCATTATACAAGAAGAAGAGTTGGTTGAAGACTTAGGAGACACTGAACTCCCATGGGAATCCAGAGTTGTGGAGAATTCTGTCAAGGATGTTGCAATTGATGCTACGGAGGATAATGCACAACCCCCAAAGCAATTCTTTTATGAAGAACTAGACAGAATAATCCCAGAAGCAAGTTTCCTTGATGATGACAGTCACAAATCAAGTTCTCCTAGTGATGGACTTGCATTCGCAAGTGAATTCTCTGATGTCGAAGACTCTTACCCAGATGAATACGAAGATGACGCGGAGGTAGACTTCTCTCAACCACCCGTTTATGACTCAAGTGATGAGGAAGACATAGAAGATTTTGATCAGGACGATGATGCATTCGAGGAAATCTGCAATGAAGTGGAGAAATTCACAGAAGAGCACAAGGGAGTAAAACTTACAGAACCACTGGAACCACTTATCCCGAGGCCACTACCACCCAATACAAGCTTCAAGTGGGTACAATCCTTAACCCTTAGCTTTATTTTTCCCCTTGAATATGGTTTGCTTGAAACAGATGGCCAGCTTAGAGCTCTCTGTGGCTTTAAGAGTGAGAGGGAAACGGCTTGTACTCAGAGCTGGTGCACAAGGTTCAATAAGGTTCCACGCTTCAACTCGAAGTGCACAGATTGCTATCATGCTCAATTGAATGGATCACGGAGAACATTTGGTCACCGTGGTGAGAATCTACTTTTTAAACTGCCTGGATGGAAACATGTAGATCAAGACGGAGGCGGATTTAAAAGCAAAGCTTGGGATCATGGATTCTATGCTGACATTCATCACCCCGGGAGCCTGAGAATCTGTCTGAAGCTGCTCAGAAGCTTTACATGCCTATTTTGGGACCTCAGAGGATATTGGCATTCCAAGCACTGGTGGAGATTTCTGGACGAATTCAAGCATAAGCCACCATAGCAGGAAGCTCATCCAACGTCCAACTTAAGAACTTTAACTAAAAGTGCTAGGTGGGAGACAACCCACCATGGTATGATCGTTCCTGTTTCCATTTTATTTTATATTGTTTATTTCTATTGAACCTGGATGCTATTCATAACATTTGCATTTAGCACTGCATACTGCATAATTACATACCTGCATAAAAAAAATTTAACGCACGCGACGCGGCAGCGTCGTTGACGCGTCCGCGTCACTAGTGCGTTGGGTAGAAAAGACTTGAGCAGAGAGTTACGCTGGAGCATGGCTGGAGGCGTGCCAGTGGCACAAATTGACCCACGCGACCGCGTTGCCAACGCGTCCGCGTCACATGGGAATAATGGCCTCCCACGCGACCGCGTGACCCACGCGGCCGCGTGCCCTGATTTTCGATGTAAAAAGGGTGCACAACGAATTATTGTGCGAGAGTGGTGCTGGATTGGTGCTGAACGCACAATTCTACCCACGCGGACGCATGGCTCACGCGTCCGCGTCATTTGATAAACTCCATTTGTAGGGTTTATCTTGTATTGATTTTTAGGGATTTTATCACATTTTACCCACATTTATTCAATGAAATAGCATGGTTTTGTATATTCTCCTTTAATTGTGCTTAAGAGTGAAAACATGCTTTTTAGGTCTTAAAATAAATAAATTTAATTCACCTTGATTCCATTAGATGCCTTGATATGTTTGTTAAGTGATTTAAGGTTTAGGAGGCAAAAATTGGATCAAGGGAATGAAGAAAGAAAGCATGAAAAGTTGGAGAACTCATGAAGAAATGAAAGAACCGGAAAGCTGTCAAGCCGACCTCTTCGCACTTAAACGACCATAACTTGAGCTACAAAGGTTCAAATGATGCGGTTCCAGTTAGGTTGGAAAGCTAACATCCGGGGCTTCGAAACGATATAAGATTTGCTATAGTTGCACCGCGCATAGGGGCACGCACGCGCACGGTACGTGGACGCGTCGATGGTGGCACATGACCCACTTAATGCAACACGTGGCCAGCGATTTTAGAAGTCTTGTGGGCCCAATCCAACTCATTTCTGATGCTATTTAAGCCAAGGATTGAAGAGGAATCAACATACTTTTCATACTTTAACCATTAGTCATAGTTTAGTAGTTAGAGTTAGTTTCTAGAGAGAGAAGCTCTCACTTCTCTCTAGGATTAGGATTAGGATTAGTTCTTAGATCTAGGTTTTAATCTTTGCTTTCTTCTACTTCTACCTTTCAATTTTTTGTTGTTACATTCATCTTCCTCTATTCTTTTGTTGTAATTTCCTTTATGTTGTTCTTATACTTTGTTGTAGATCTACTTTTGTTCCTCCTATTCTCTTTCAATTCAATTAGAGGTAATTCATAATAATTGTGTTCATTTGATTTGTTGTTGTTTAATTCCTTGCAATTGAGTAGTGTAGATTTACTTTTCTTGCAATTTTACTATGCTTTCCTTTTATGCCTTCCAAGTGTTTGATGAAATGCTTGGTTGGATTTTAGAGTAGAATTTTATACTCTTGGCTTGGAAAGGTAACTTAGGAACTCTTGAGTTACTAATGTCCAAGTAATTGATGATTGGGAGCCATTTACTCTAGTTCCAACTAATTGAATTAGTGGAGAGTTAGGACTTATGGACTAGGATTGATATAGCTCATTTGACTTTCCTTTACTACTAGTTAGAGGATGATTTAATGAGATTAATCCTTGCCAATTCTCATATTGTGGATAGTGATTAGGATAGAGATCCTTGACCACCAACCCTTGCCAAGACCTTTTTAGCCATTAGTTTACTTTCTTGCCATTTATCTTTCATGCCTCTTATCAAAACCCCAAAAATAATTCATAACCAATAACAAGACACTTTATTATAATTCCTAGGGAGAACGGCCCGAGGTTCAATACTTCGGTTTATAAATTTGAGGGTTTGTTACTTGTGACAAACAATCTTTTGTATGAAAGGATTATTGCTTGGTTTAGAAACTATACTTTACAACGAGATTTCATTAGTGAATTTCTAAGCCATCAAAAATCTAATCATCAAAATGGCGCCGTTGCCGGGGAATTGCAATGGTGTTATGTTATTGGTTATTGTACATATGTGAATAGTGTGAATATCTTGCTTTTTTGCTTTGTTTGCTATTTGTAGAATTTGTTTCTCTTGTTTTCTATTAGCTTTTGATTTTTGTTTTCTCTTTTCACCATGAATTCTCATTTTGGCTATGACTGTGATTACAACTATGTTGTAGGAGATGTGAATTTCAATGACAACATGCATCAAGGATGGGACAACCAAAGGTGGGAGGAGCCATATGCATATGATCAATCCTCATGGCAACAACCTCCACCAATGCACTATGAAGAAGAGCCATTCTATGATGCATACCAATCAAATGGCTATGGTGAATCTCCTTGTGATTTTCAAGAACCACCACCATATGCCTATGAGTCATATCCTCAACATGAACCTCAACCACACTCACAAGCCTATTTTCAACAAACACCTCCATATGACCATGATCCTTACCCACCATACCAACCTCCTTTTGAACCATATGAGCCATACATGGAACCACAATTCCAAGATTACTACTCCCAAGAACCACCTCAATACACACCACCACCTTCCTATAATGAATCCTTTTTCCAATATGATGAACCCTCCCATCCACCCCAACCTTTAATGGATGAAACCCTCGGTGTTCTTCTTCAAGAACAAGAGGAGATGACAAGGGATGCACAACAATTCATGACCACCTTGGATGAGGTGGTAAACCGGCTAGCATCCCAATTTTTGGACACTCAAGGAACTCCCATGGCTACATGTGGAGAATCTAAAGAGGAACATAGCATGAAGGAGAGATTGGAAACTCCGGTGGAAAAGGAGGAATCCTACTTTGTGTTAGAACAATTGGAGAAGCCTATGATTATTGAAGAAAAGGAAGAAATGGTTGAAGACTTAGGAGATGCGGAACCTCCATGGGAACCTAGAGTTATAGAAAACTCCTCCAAGAAGATTGAAGTTGATGTTGAGGAGGAATGTGCACAACCTCCAAGGCATATCCCATATGAAGACTTGGAAGGAGTGAAGCAAGAATTGAGTTCCCTTGGTGATGAAGATCATGCATCCAATATTCTTGGTGAAGAATCCTTTGAATTTGAAGAACCTTCTCCTAATAAATTTGAAAGTGCTATGGAGGTAGATTTCTCTCGTCCTCCCATTTATGATTTGAGTGATGGAGAAGAGTGGGATGAAAATGATGAACAAAGGATTGAAAGTGAAGAAGTTTGTGAAAAGGTGGAGGCAATCAAGGAAGAAACACAAGGGAGTAGAGCTTGCAAGCACATTGGAGATACCTCTCCCCAAGCCACCACTATTCATTCTCTCATTCAAGTGGGTAAATTCCTTATACTTAAGCTTTGTTCTTCCCCTTGAATATGGTTTGCTTGAGACGGATGGTCAACTTAGATATATTAGTGGCTTTAAGAGTAAAAAGGAGATGGTTAGTGGTTGGAAGCATCATTCTAGGTTCATTATGGTCACATGTCCAAAGCTTGATAGCAAAGGTTGGTGTATAACTAGAGTACATGGGTCTAGAAGGATGTTTGGTCACTTTGTTGAGAATTCACCTTGCTCACCACCCACATGGATTAATGATAATCAACTTGGAGATGGGTGTGAAGACAAAATATGGGATCCGGGAACACATGAGGATCAACATTGGGAGCCCATGGTTTGTGAAGAACTCCATCAAAGCTTGGAGATATTAATCTTGAATGATGGAGCTTATTGGAAGTCCAAGCATTGGTGGAAGTTCCAAGATGAGTACAAGCACAAGCCAACTTGATAAGAAGCTCCCCATAAGTCCAACTTAAGGACAATAAACAAAAGTGCTAGGTGGGAGACACCCCACCATGGTAACTTCTTTTCATTTTATCTTTTTGTACATATTGGTATAATTTGTTTAAATTCTTGTTTTGATTGTTTTAATGAGTCTAATTGGTAGTTTAGTATGTTAAATAAGGTTTTATGGTATTTTGGTAGCTGTTTGGAGGTTTGGAATGCTTGGATTGGTGCAAAAATATAGCAAAAATTTTTTGAAAAACAGAGCACCATCCACGCGTACGCGCACTGCGTGCGTACGCGTGCATCAAGCGTTTTGGACCATCCACGCGAGCGCGCCATGCGTGCGTACGCGTGGATTGAGAAGTTCCACCCTCCATGCATTTTTCCAGAGAGTTGTGCCTGCGCCGCGCCAACGTTGTGCCTTTGGCACAAACCTATTTGCGCGCTCGCGCACATGACGCGTACACGCTACTCTCAGAATAAGCCATCGACGCGGACGCACTCTGTACACGTACGCGCCGCATCCATTACACTACCATCCGCGCGCGCGGCATGCACGCGTTCGCACGGATTTCCTTCCTTCACCACATTTCTTTTCTTCTCCTCTTTCTATTTCTTTCCTTCTCCTTTCTCCTACCCCTCATCCAACACTTCCAAACACCATCGATAACCATTTATTTTAGTTAGTTATTAGTTAGTTAGTTAGTCGATTAGTTAGTTTTAGTTAGTTTTCATTTCATTTTTTTCCTTTTCATTGTAAGTGTTGGATTGTTATTCTTGTTTACCATTAATTGCTGTTGAGTACTAAAAAGGGATGTTATCTTCACATAATTATGTTTACAATCTTTGTTGGATTCTATTGTTGAGGTTATATTTTGTTACTTGGTTTTAAGTTCTTCATGCTTACCTTTCGAAAAATACCAAGTGATGAGAATTGCCTTTGAGATTGTAACTCTTTTGAATTGCATGTTGTAGCTAGCCACCATGTGATTTGAACTCTCTCTTTGAGTGGGCAATTTCTTGATGGATGTTGAGCATTTACCTTAATGCATTATGTTCATGATTATATGCATCCATATGTGTTTGGCTTGAATGCTTTCATGCTTCTTTAATGCTTGTTTTACCTTACAAGTTTACTTAAAGCATCTCAAGCATACTAGAATGAGTAAAGTGCATGCCTCTTTTGTGACATAGCTTTTTATGCTAATATGTGTTCTAAACCGCGCAATTTAGAATTCACACACCTATTTGTCATCAATGTCACACTAATTCACTCACTCAATTCTAGTGATTTACCTTACTCCAACAATGTATGCTTCCTTGCTTTTATATCTTCTCATCTTATGGTGTTATATTTTTGTCTTTCATGACGAATGCACCACAAGCAATAACGGAAGCAAGACTAAGAACACGCAGAAATCCGGAGAGTCGCCGTACCCTCTTGCTCATCTTTGAGTGCACCAAGGACGGTGCAAACTTTTAAGTGTGGGGAGGTCGTCCGACCGGTCGGCGATTTTGGGTGACGAATTTCTAATCCCAACACTTTTGCATTTCATATTTTTTTTTTTTAGGTCTCTTAGGATTTTTGTTTCATTTTCTTATTTTTTGCATATATATACACAATAAGCTTAGTCAAAATAATGAAAATTTTCAAGATTTCTATCTATAGGGTACCAATTGATTTGAGTGAATACTTTTCATAGAACTTGCTTGAATTATATATATCTTGTGGATCATATTTTTGAGCTAAGAACACAAGCTTGTGAAGATTTGAGCCTAATGGTGTGGTTACATCTTATAACCACTTATTTTTCCTTCTTGTGTGCATTATTCTCTTTTTATGATTGTAATCTTTGATTTGTTTGATTCTTTATATCCATTATTTTGTGTATTCATGCATTTATATGATTGAGGCCATCATTTCATTTAATTCACTTACCCAAATAGCCTTACCTTTCATCTTCCATTGTTAGCCAATTTGAGCCTATGCTTAACCCACTTGTTCTTATTTTAGCACATTACAAGCCTTTAAGTAAAAAGGGTGCACAACGAATTATTGTGCGAGAGTGGTGCTGGATTGGTGCTGAACGCACAATTCTACCCACGCGGACGCATGGCTCACGCGTCCGCGTCATTTGATAAACTCCATTTGTAGGGTTTATCTTGTATTGATTTTTGGGGATTTTATCACATTTTACCCACATTTATTCAATGAAATAGCATGGTTTTGTATATTCTCCTTTAATTGTGCTTAAGAGTGAAAACATGCTTTTTAGGTCTTAAAATAAATAAATTTAATTCACCTTGATTCCATTAGATACCTTGATATGTTTGTTAAGTGATTTAAGGTTTAGGAGGCAAAAATTGGATCAAGGGAATGAAGAAAGAAAGCATGAAAAGTTGGAGAACTCATGAAGAAATGAAAGAACCGGAAAGCTGTCAAGCCAACCTCTTCGCACTTAAACGACCATAACTTGAGCTACAGAGGTCCAAATGATGCGGTTTCAGTTGGGTTGGAAAGCTAACATCCGGGGCTTCGAAACGATATAAGATTTGCAATAGTTGCACCGCGAATAGGGGCGCGCACGCGCACAGTACGCGGACGCACCGATGGTGGCACATGACCCACTTAATGCAACACGTGGTCAGCAATTTTAGAAGCCTTGTGGGCCCAATCCAACTCATTTTTGATGCTATTTAAGCCAAGGATTGGAGAGGAATCAACATACTTTTCATACTTTAACCATTAGTCATAGTTTAGTAGTTAGAGTTAGTTTCTAGAGAGAGAAGCTCTCACTTCTCTCTAGGATTAGGATTATTAGGATTAGTTCTTAGATCTAGGTTTTAATCTTTGCTTTCTTCTACTTCTACCTTTCAATTCTTTGTTGTTACATTCATCTTCCTCTATTTTTTTGTTGTAATTTCCTTTATGTTGTTCTTATACTTTGTTGTAGATCTACTTTTGTTCCTCCTATTCTCTTTCAATTCAATTAGAGGTAATTCATAATAATTGTGTTCATTTGATTTGTTGTTGTTTAATTCCTTGCAATTGAGTAATGTAGATTTACTTTTCTTGCAATTTTACTATGCTTTCCTTTTATGCCTTCCAAGTGTTTGATGAAATGCTTGGTTGGATTTTAGAGTAGAATTTTATACTCTTGGCTTGGAAAGGTAACTTAGGAACTCTTGAGTTACTAATGTCCAAGTAATTGATGATTGGGAGCCATTTACTCTAGTTCTCACTAATTGAATTAGTGGAGAGTTAGGACTTATGGACTAGGATTGATATAGCTCATTTGACTTTCCTTTACTACTATTTAAAGGATGATTTAAAGAGATTAATCCTTGCCAATTCTCATATTGTGGTTAGTGATTAGGATAGAGATCCTTGACCACTGATGAGCGGATAATTTATACGCTTTTTGGCATTGTTTTTAGGTAGTTTTTAGTAAGTTCAAGCTACTTTTAGGGATGTTTTCATTAGTTTTTATGTTAAATTCACATTTCTGGACTTTACTAGGAGTTTGTGTGTTTTTCTGTGATTTCAGGTAATTTCTGGCTGAAATTGAGGGACTTGAGCAAAACTCTGAAAAAGGCTGACAAAAGGACTGCTGATGCTGTTGGAATCTGACCTCCCTGCACTCAAAATAGATTTTCTGGAGCTACAGAACTCCAATTGGCGCGCTCTCAATGGCGTTGGAAATTAGACATCCAGGGCTTTCCAGCAATATATAATAGTCCATACTTTATTCGGAAATTGACGACGTAACTTGGCGTTGAACGCCAAGTACATGCTGCTATCTGGAGTTAAACGCCAGAAAAACGTCATGATCCGGAATTGAACGCCCAAAACATGTCATAACTTGGAGTTCAACTCCAAGAGAAGCCTCAGCTCATGGATAGATCAAGCTCAGCCCAAACATACACCAAGTGGGCCCCGGAAGTGGATTTATGCATCAATTACTTACTCATGTAAACCCTAGTAGCTAGTCTAGTATATATAGAACCTCTTACTATTGTATTAGACATCTTTGGTCTCAGTTTTGTTTTATTCTTCATCTTAGGAGACTATTGATCACCTTTTGGGGGGCTGGCCATTCGGCCATGCCTGAACCTTTCACTTATGTATTTTCAACAGTGGAGTTTCTGCACACCATAGATTAAGGGTGTGGAGCTCTGCTGTACCTCAAGTTTCAATACAATTACTATTACTTTCTATTCAATTCTCTTTTATTCTTATTCCAAGATATACGTTGCACAACACTTTGATGAATGTGATGATCCGTGACACTCATCATCATTCTCACCTATGAACGCGCGTGACTGACAACCACTTCCGTTCTACTCTAGGCCGGGCGCATATCTCTTAGATTCCCCAACAGAATCTTCGTGGTATAAGCTAGATAGATGGCGGCATTCATGAGGATCCGGAAAGTCTAACCTTGTCTGTGGTATTCCGAGTAGGATCCTGGGAATCCGGAAAGTCTAACCTTGTCTGTGGTATTCCGAGTAGGATTCCGGTATTGAATGACTGTGACGAGCTTCAAACTCCTGAAGGCTGGGCGTTAGTGACAGACACAAAAGAATCAATGGATTCTACTCCAACCTGATTGAGAACCGACAGATGATTAGCCGTGCTGTGACAGAGCATTTGGACCATTTTCACTGAGAGGATGGGATGTAGCCATCAACCAAGGGTGATGCCTCCAGACGATTAGCCGTGCAGTGACAGCGCATAGGACCATTTTCCCGAGAGGATTGAAAGTAGCCATTGATGATGGTGATGCCCTACATACAGCTTGCCATGGAAAGGAGTAAGAAGGATTGGAAGAGAGAGTAGTGAAGTAGAGTTTCAAGAGGAGCACAGCATCTCCATACGCTTATCTGAAATTCCCACTCTTGATTTACATAAGTATTTCTATCCCTTTTTATTTTCCATTTATTATTAATTTTCGAAATCCATAAATCAATTTAATCTGCCTAACTGAGATTTACAAGGTGACCATAGCTTGCTTCATACCAACAATCTCTGTGGGATCGACCCTTACTCACGTAAGGTATTACTTGGACGACCCAGTACACTTGCTGGTTAGTTGAACGGAGTTGTGAATTCAACTGGTGCCATAATAATGATTTCATACAAATACAAAAGAATATGGATCACAATTTCGTCCACCAAGTTTTTGGCACCGTTGCTGGGGATTGTTCGAGTATAGACAACTGACGGTTCATCTTGTTGCTCAGATTAGGTAATTTTCTTTTCAAAAACTTTTTCAAAAAAAAATTTTTCTTTTCTTTTTCGTTTTTCCTAACATTATTTTCGAAAAAAATTAATAAAAATACAAAAAAAAATTAATAAAATCGTGAAAATCAAAAATATTTTGTGTTTCTTGTTTGAGTCTTGAGTTAATCTTTAAGTTTGGTGTCAATTGCATGCTTTAAAAATTGTTTTTGCATTTTTTCAAAAAAAACCATGCATTCATAGTGTTCTTCATGATCTTCAAGTTGTTCTTGATAAGTCTTCTTGTTTGATCTTGATGTTTTCTTGTCTTATGTCTTTTCTTGTTTTTCATGTGCATCTTTGCATTCATATTTTTCATGCATTAAAGATTTCTAAGTTTGGTGTCTTGCATGTTTTCTTTGCATTAAAAATTTTTCAAAAATATGTTCTTGAAGTTCATCATGATCTTCAAAGTGTTCTTGGTGTTCATCTTGACATTCATAGCATTCTTGCATGCATTCATTGTTTTGATCTAAAAATTTCATGCATTGAGTATTTTTGTTGTTTTTCTCTCTCATCTTTAAAAATTCAAAAATCAAAAAAATATCTTTTCCTTATTTCCCTCCAAATTTTCGAAATTTTGGGTTGATTTGGTCAAAAATTTTTTAAATTAGTTGTTTCTTACAAGTCAAGTCAAAATTTCAAATTTTAAAAATCTTATCTTTTTAAAATCTTTTTCAAAAATCATATCTTTTTCATTTCTTTTATAATTTTCGAAAATTTCAAAAATATTTTTTTCAAATTATTTTCAAAATCTTTTCCTTATCTTTACATCATATTTTCGAAAATTCACTAATAATTAATGTGATTGGTTCAAAAATTTGAAGTTTGTTACTTTCTTGTTAAGAAAGGTTCAATCTTTAAGTTCTAGAATCTTATCTTGTAGTTTCTTGTTGGTGAAGTAAATAATTTCAAAATTTTTTTGAATTAAATCTTTTTCTTTTATTTTATCTTTTTCAAAAAAAAAAAACTTATCTTTTTCAAAATTTGATTTCAAAATATCTTATCTAACTTCCTATCTTCTTATCTTTTTCAAATTTGATTTCAAATCTTTTTCAATCAACTAACTAACTTTTTGTTTGTTTCTTATCTTTTTCAAACCACCTAACTACTTTTCCCTCTCTAATTTTCGAAAATATCTCACCCCTTTTTCAAAAATTCTTTTTAATTAACTAATTGTTTCATGTTTTAATTTTAATTACATTTTATCTCTAATTTTCGAAAATTACTAATCTCTTTTTCAAAATTATTTCGAAATTTTCCCTTCTCTTTTCTTCTTCTATTTAATTATTTATTTACTAACACTTCTCTTCACCTCTCTCATCTAAATATCCGAACCCTCTTCTACATTCTTCTCCCCTTTCTTCTTCTACTAACATAAAGGAATCTCTATACTGTGACATAGAGGATTCCTCTTCTTTTCTTGTTTTCTTCTCTTTCATATGAGCAGGAACAGGGAAAAAGGCACTCTTGTTGAAATTGATCCAGAACCTGAAAGGACTCTGAAGAGAAAATTAAGAGAAGGCTAAAATAATTATTCTAAAGGTAACCTTTCAGAAATTTTCGAACAAGAGAAGGAGATGGCAGCCGAAAATAATAATGCAAGGAGAATGCTTGGTGACTTCACAAAGCCAACATCCAAATTTGATGGAAGAAGCATCTCCATTCCTGCCATTGGAGCCAACAACTTTGAGCTGAAACCTCAGCTAGTTGCTTTAATGCAACAAAACTGCAAGTTTTATGGACTTCCATCTGAAGATCCTTATCAGTTTTTAACTGAGTTCTTGCAGATCTGTGAGACTGTAAAGATGAATGGAGTTGATCCTGAAGTCTACAGACTCATGCTTTTCCCTTTTGCTGTAAGAGACAGAGCTAGAATATGGTTGGATTCACAACCTAAGGATAGCCTGGACTCCTGGGATAAGCTGGTCACGGCCTTCTTGGATAAGTTCTTTCCTCCTCAAAAGCTGAGCAAGCTAAGAGTGGATGTTCAAACCTTCAAACAAAAAGATGGTGAATCCCTCTATGAAGCTTGGGAAAGATACAAGCAGCTGACCAAAAGATGTCCATCTGACATGTTTCAGAATGGACCATATTAGATATATTCTATTATGGTCTCTCTGAATTTTCGAAAATGTCATTGGACCATTCTGCAGGTGGATCTATTCACCTGAAGAAAACGCCTGAAGAAGCTCAAGAACTCATTGGCATGGTTGCAAACAACCAATTCATGTACACTTCTGAGAGGAATTCTGTGAATAATGGGATACCTCAGAAGAAAGGAGTTCTTGAAATTGATGCTCTGAATGCCATATTGGCTCAGAACAAATTGTTGACTCAACAGGTCAACATGATCTCTCAAAATCTGAATGGATGGCAACATGCATCCAACAGTACTAGAGAGGCAGCTTCTGAAGAAGCTTATGATCCTGAGAACCCTGCCATGGCAGAGGTTAATTACATGGGTGAACCTTATGGAAACACCTATAACTCATCATGGAGAAATCATCCAAATTTCTCATGGAAGGATCAACAAAAGCCTCAACAAGGTTTTAACAATGGTGGACGCAATAGGCTGAGCAATAGTAAGCCATATCCATCATCTTCTCAGCAACAGACAGAGATTTCTGAACAAAACACTTCTAATTTAGTCAACATGGTCTCTGATCTATCAAAGGCCACTTTCAGTTTCATGAATGAAACAAGATCCTCCATTAGAAATTTGGAGGCACAAGTGGGCCAGCTGAGTAAGAAAGTCATTGAAACTCCTCCCAGTATTCTCCCAAGTAATACAGAAGAGAATCCAAAAGGAGAGTGCAAGGCCATTGATGTGATCAATGTGGCCGAATACACAAGGGAGGAAAAGGACGACAATCCTAGTGAGGAAGACCTCCTGGGACGTCCCTCAAGCAAGAAGGGGTTTCCTATTAAGGATCCAAAGGAATCTGAGGCTCATATAGAGACCATAGAGATTCCATTAAATCTCCTTCTGCCATTCATGAGCTCTGAAGACTATTCTTCCTCTGAAGAGGATGAAGACGTAACTGGAGAGCAAGTTGCTCAATATTTAGGAGCTATCATGAAGCTGAATGCCAAGCTGTTTGGTAATGAGACTTGGGAAAGTGAACCTCCCTTGCTCATTAGTGAACTGGATTCTTGGATTCAGAAAACTCTACCTCAAAAGAAACAAGATCCTGGCAAGTTCCTAATACCTTGTACCATAGGCACCATGACCTTTGAAAAAGCTCTGTGTGATCTAGGGTCAGGGATAAATCTTATGCCACTCTCTGTAATGGAGAAGCTGAGGATCATTGAGGTACAGCCTGCCTTGTTCTCATTACAATTGGCAGACAAGTCATTGAGACAAGCTTATGGAATAGTAGAGAACGTGTTAGTAAAGGTTGAAGGCCTTTACATCCCTGCTGATTTCAAAATCTTAGACACTAGGAAGGAAAAGGATGATTGCATCATCCTTGAAAGACCTTTCCTAGCCACAGCAGAAGCTGTGATAGATGTCAACAGAGGAGAATTAGTCCTTCAATTGAATGGGGAATACCTTGTGTTTAAGGCACATGGCCACCCCTCTGTGACAAAAGAGAGTAACATGAAGAGCTTCTCTCAGTTCAGAGTCAAGAAGAGCCCCCACAGTCAAACTCTAAGTTTGGTGTTGGGAGGCCACAACCAAACTCTAAGTTTGGTGTTAAGATCCCATATCCAAACTCTAAGTTTGGTGTTGGCAACTATACAACATTGACCTGATCACCTTGTGGCTCCATGAGAGCCACTGTCAAGCTATTGACATTAAAGAAGCGCTTGTTGGGAGGCAACCCAATTTTATTTATCTAATTTTTATTTTATTGTTATTTTGTGTTTTATTAGGTACATGATCATGAGGAGTCACGAAAAAATCATAAAAATTAAAAACAGAATCAAAAATAGCAGAAGAAAAAAATTTGCACCCTGGAGGACGCACAGGCTGGCGTTCAACGCCAGTAAGGTGCATCTGGCCGGCGTTCAACGCCAGAACAGAGCACCATTCTGGTGCTGAATGCCAGAAACAAGCAACATTCTGGCGCTGAACACCAGGAATGTGCCCAGAGAGGAAAAACTGGCGCTGAACGCCAGTAACAAGAATGAAACTGGCGTTCAACGCCAGAAACATGCTTTACATGGGCGTTGAACGCCTAGAACGTGCACCAATGGGCGTTTAAACGCCAGAATGGTGTGCCAAGGCATTTTACATGCCTATTTGGTGCAAGGATGGAATTCCTTGACACCACAGGACCTGTGGACCCCACAGGATCACCTTAGGATCTGTGCACCCCACAGGATCCCCACCTAACATATTCCCACCTTACCTCCTAATCCTAGTTTTTGTGATTACTCTTCCCCATATCACACTTCCCAAAAACCTTCACCAATCACCTTAATTCCTCTTCCCAACTACCCCATTCACCACTCACATCCATCCACTCTTCCTTATAAACCCCACCTACCTTCAAAATTCAAACACATTTTTCCCACCCATTCCCACCCAAAATGGCCGAACATAACCTCCCCCCTATCCCTATAAATACCCTTCCATTCTACTTCATTTTCACACAACACAACCCCCTCTTCTCCCACATAGCTGAACCTACTTCTTTCCCTCTCCTCCATATTTTCTTCTTCTTCTCCTTCTCTTCTTTCTTTTATTGCTCGAGGGCAAGCAATATTTTAAGTTTGGTGTGGTAAAAGCATAAGCTTTTTTTTGTTTTTCCATTACCAATGGCACCTAAGGCCGGAGTATCCTCTAGAAAAGGAAAAGGGAAGACAAAAGCTTCCACCTCCGAGTCATGGGAGATGGAAAGATTCATCTCTAAGAGCCATCAAGACCACTTCTAGATGTTGTGGCAAAGAAGAAGGTGATCCTGATGTCCCTTTCAAGCTCAAGAAAAATTATCCGGAGATCCGACATGAAATCCAAAGAAGAGGTTGGGAAGTCCTAGCCAACCCCATGCAACAAGTCGGAATCTTAATGGTTCAAGAGTTCTATGCCAATGCATGGATCACTAGGAACCATGATCAAAGTATGAACCCGAGTCCAAAGAATTATCTCACAATGGTTCGGGGGAAATACTTAGATTTTTAGTCCGGAAAATGTGAGGTTGGCGTTTCACTTGCCCATGATGCAAGAAGATGAACGCCCCTACACTAGAAGGGTCAACTTTAATCAAAGGTTGGACCAAGTCCTTATGGACATATGTGTGGAAGGAGCTCAGTGGAAGAGACTCCAAAGGCAAGCCAGTCCAACTAAGAAGACTGGACCTCAAGCCTGTGGCTAGAGGATGGTTGGAGTTCATTCAACGCTCCATCATTCCTACTAGCAACCGATCTAAAGTATCTGTGGATCGGGCCATCATGATTCATGGCATCATGATTGGAGAGGAAGTAGAAGTTCATGAGGTCATCTCCAATGAAATCTACAAATAGCCGACAAGCCCTCACCTATGGCATGGCTAGCTTTCCTCATCTTATTTGCCATCTATGTACTCAGTTGGAGTCATCATAGAAGGAGACACCCTCATTGAAGAGGATAAGCCCATCACTAAAAAGAGGATGGAGCAAGCAAGAAGCCCTTCACGTTCTCAAGAGATGCATGAGGAAGCTCATCATCAAGAAATCCCTGAGATGCCTCAAGGGATGCACTTCTCTCCCAACAACTATTGGGCAACTCAAACCTCCTTAGAAGACTTGAGCCACAATGTGGAACAATTAGGGTGGAACATCATGAGCACTCCATCATTCTCCATGAAATAAGAGAAGATCAAGAGCAATGAGGGAGGAGCAACAAAGGCAAGGAAGGTACATAGAAGAGCTAAAGAACATCATTGTCCTTCAAGAAGAAGACGCCACTAAAGGTCATTCCTTGTTCTTATTCTTTCTGCTTTTCGGTTTTTAATGTTGTGTTTATCTATGTTTTGTGTCTTTATTTCATGATCATTAGTATGTAGTAACTATGTCTTAAAGCTATGAATAAAATCCATTAATCCTTCACCTCTCTTAAATGAAAAATGTTTTAATTCAAAAGAACAAAAAGTACATGAATTTCGAATTTATCCTTGAATTTAATTTAATTATATTGATGTGGTGACAATACTTTTGTTTTCTGAATGAATGCTGAACAGTGCATAATTTTGCTTGTTGTTATGAATATTAAAATTGTTGGCTCTTGAAAGAATGATGAACAAGAGAAATGTTATTGATGA